>NC_041386.1:379472602-379559384 GCF_002162155.2 Triticum dicoccoides
ACGCCTTCCCTTGAACCCCACGCCGCGCGCCCCCTCCCAGGAACGCCCCGCCACCACGAGCCCTCCCGGGAACCCCCGCCGTCGCGCACCCTCCCCGGAACCACCGCCCTCCTCAAATCCCACCGCCCTCCCCGGATCACCCAGCCACCGCCGTCTCCCTCCCTGGTCGCGCCGCCACCACTCTTTCCCTCCCTAAATAGCTCCGCAACCACCACCTCTAGCCTCTCCTGCATCGCGCACATGCTCCTCTACCTCCGGGCGTGGCCCTGCGCCGCAACCATCGCCGTCGACGAACCCCGACAACCATCAGCCTGGCCGCCCTCCCTCCCGCCCGCTCGCTCCGACGCGGATGCGGTCAAATCCGCAACCCTCCCCTCCGGTGAGCCTCCTCTTCTCCTTCTCTACCTCCGGCGTCCCACCCCTTCCCCTACCTCCCCGACCTTCTCTGGTTTCCTGGACATGACTGCCCTTGCCATTGGGCGCGACTAGTGCCTATACTTCGCCCACGACCAAGCCACTGTGCTCATCTTCAGTTCCGCGTTGCCCAGTTGCATAACTGTAGCGGTATGTTGATGTTCAGAGCACATGTTCTGTTGAAAAGATTCCCATTTTGCCTAATTATATTGCAATCCTGTAAATCTATAAGCCATGCTCTGTACTGTGAACATATACTAATAATACAAGTTATTTGGTGCACTATCAAGGTTCAGGAAAGGATGCAGGCTTCCACACGATGCCTGGAAAATGCCACTTCCCAAATCTCATCTCCATCCGAGCACGAAGCCGCTGCTGCCCGTCAGTGCTTGGTGCACCAGCAGAAGTTCGTCACCTCACTCGCGAGTAGTCCATCTATTGCCTCACACAGTGTCCGTTCGACAGAGTTTCTCCTTTTGAAGAAGCAGAAAAAGGAGTTTGAAGTAGCCGCGGGCGGGTGGTGGTGTGGTTGCAGAAGAAGAAACGCTGGTGCAAACTCGTCCATCCGGCACTAGTATACCAATATGATTTGGAGGCGAAGAATTTGTTATGTCTCTTACCATGAATCTCTGTAGCTATGGAAACTTGGCTTCCTGTAAATTTTTAAGATATATCGCTAGCACTTTGTTCCCCAAGTGTGTTTGCATTAATGCGTGAGAGGAACTATTCTGGGTAAGTATTCGCCTGTGATTTTCCTATGCTTTGCACTGCTACGTACATAGTTTTTTGGTAAGAGGTGCTTTTCCGGTCACATGGAACATATCCCATTACTTGAAGATGTTTTTTGAGAGTAATTCTTTGTTTGCTCATTAAGAAAGGCACATATGTTCGTTAAATCGATAGGAGGTGCTTTGTACAGATGGTGTTCATGTAGAAAAATCAAACTGATGTTTGAAAAATATGCAGTAGAAGTTCATGTCAAACTAATGGGGCGATTCAGCGTTTATTCTTGAAAAAGTGGAGAAAATTGTACATGCTCTGTAGGTCAAAAGTTTGGCATTAATTTATGTTTTACGAAGGTCAAAATGTTGTGTTCGAGAAGGTCAAGTGTGTTATCTTAGCAAGTTCGAAATAAAATTTGAACATGCAAGGTAAAACATGCAAGAAAGCAAAAAGAAAGGGAGAAGTTCAATTTCTAAAGATGACGCAGTACACAACGTGTAAACCAATGTTGAAAGAAAAAAAGAAATGAGAAGTTCAGTTTCTAAAGATGACGTGGTTCGACGTGCTAAACAATGTTGAAAGAAAACAAAAAGAAAAGGAGAAGTTCAATTTAATATGACGTGGTTTGATGCGCAAACCAATACAAAAACACACACAAAAATGTTTGTTTGGTGTCTTAAAATATTTTTATTCATAAAAAAGAATTAAATAAATAAAACCAGGAAGTCCATATTAAAAAGATGGAGAAGTTCAATGATTATAGAAAACTCAGATTTTCCTCGTTATTAAAGAATGAAAACAAGAAGTTCAAAAATTAAATAACAAGAAGTTCAACTTTTAATAAATAGAGCGCTTCAAAATTTCGTAAAAAAAATATTAAGAAATAAAACCAGGAAGTCCATATTAAAAAGATGGAGAAATTCGATGATTACAGAAAACTCAGATTTTCCTCGTTATTAAATAATGGAAACAAGAAGTTCAAAAATAAAAAATAAAAACTTCAACTTTTAAAAATATAATGGTTCAAAATTTCATAAAAAGGATTAAGAAATAAAACCAGGAAGTCCATATTAAAAAGATGGAGAAGTTTGATGATTATAGAAAACTCAGATATTCCTCATTATTAAAGAATGAAAGCAAGAAGTTCAAAAATAAATTAATAAGAAGTTCAACAATTAAAAATAGAGCACTTCAAAATTCATAAAAAAAGATTAAGAAAAATCAAATTAAAAATTCATAAAAAAAACTTAAATATTTTCACGTAACCGAGAGTGGTCCAGGTTGATAATTGCCAGTTCATGTACTACATGGTGTGCATTTTTTATTGAAAAAAAGAATAAAAATCAAAGGCTAAAAGTTTTGTTGTTATAAGTTCAAGCACTTCGTCGGAGTAAGTTAAAAAAAATATTGTGAGAGAGATTTGTACAAAAGGAATATCATTTGTGTAACACTGACGATGGATGAGAAAATTACAAATGAAAATACGTCACAGAAGTTCAACTGAAAACAGCAGGAAGTTCAATTACTATAGTGGATGAATTTCAGATGAAAAACTTTTAAAATTGTCGCGAATATGAAAAACGATCAACACGGGAAAGTTAACTGCTTACAGCAGCTTTCCATCGGTATATCACTTGCTCAATTCCGGTGAGTGGATGGAGAGTTACGAGCAGTGGATGGAGACCTACGAGCAAAAAAATCACGTGAAAAACAAAGTGAAGTTCAGGTACACGCGCCGAGAAGTTCAGGTTCTTCACGCGGTGCATTTTCGAAGAATCTGTTTCACGATATAGGCAGAACGCATGATCCCACCATTTTCAAAATTACTTGAAAACGGCTAGGAATCAGAGAAAACCATCAACATGAAAAAGTTTCGCATTTTCCGTAGCTTTTCAGGGGTATATTATTTGCTCCATTCCGATAAAGTTTGTAGAAATTACGGCGAAAATACGTTTTTTGCCATTTTCGAAACTAACTTAAAACCGTAAAGAATTGGGTGAAACAATACATACCAAAAAGTTTCGCACTTGTTCAATCTTTCCAACGCCATATCATTTGCTGCATTCGGACGAACAGTTAAAAAATTAGCTCGAAAATACGAACTCGGTAGGACTTGGACCATTTTCTAAATTACTCTTAAACCATTCAAAATTAGAAAAAAACTTTCAAGATGAAAAAGTAGCGCATTTTCATAAGCTTTCCAACACCGTATCATATGCCTCCACTGGATTAGCCGTTTAGAAATGACATTGAAAAAACAAATTCAGCTGTTCGATTTATGAAATTTTATGTTTTTTCAAATTACTCTTTAACCATAGGGAATTAGAGAAAACTTTCAACATGTGGACGGAGCGGTTTTGCAACAGCTTTCCAAGGCCATATTATATGCCTCATTCCGATAAACGGTTTAGAAATGCGATCGAAAATACGATTCACGTTTTTTGTGCGAAGAAAAAACGGTTTTCAAAACTGCTCTTAAACCGCTTATATTTGCCAAAAATTTAAGTTGGGTCATGATACTGATGTCCATAGCTTCCAACGGTATATGGCAAGCTCCATTTGGGCAATGTTGGCGGAAGTTCAACCTAGTTCACACGGAAGTTCAATGTACTACTAGCAAGGCAGGTCAGGTTGTGATCAGAATATTATTCTGATCCCGTGATCAGAATAGTGTTTATATATATATATACACACTAGAGGCTCACCTTTCCTTTGCTAGGGTTTGCTATATTCACAGTCTCTCACCCTCTTCACTAGATATAAGCAAGACTGTGTTGGCCTCTGTCTCTCTCTCCCCCTCACTGCTGGTGAAGGAGCCGTCCGGATCCCGTCACACTGGGAAGGGGAGGAGGTGCAACATTCACTCTATCGCCTTTGGCGAGGGAGGAAATCCACGGTTAGCCGCGTTGTTCTCTTTCACCGAGCGCATGTGCGGGAGGGCCACCGACCCCTTCTTTCTTGCTGTCGTACGTAGTGTGGGCAGATCCGGCCTCACGCCGCACGCCTAGCCACATCCCAATGACCGTAAGGTATAACTTTCTTTGAAACCATCATTGCCCTAACTGCATGCAGATCTTTTTCGATTTTGTAGTTGAATCTAGGTCTTGGTTCAAAGAGGAAAGAAGGGTGCAGTGGGGTGGAGCATGAATCAAGGACGTGGTTCAATGAGGAAAGGAGGGAAGGAAAGTAGTATAGACTGGCTATCCAGCCACTTTGTTGGTCAAAAGGGGAAAAAGGGGGTAACCCAGTACACACATCTGTAAGGAACCGATCTCTTTGTTGAAAAAGGAAAGAAATTGGGGGGTCGGGTAGTTTGTGTAGGACTAGATTTGCTACCCTCACATAGGAAAAAGGTTCAAAGAGAACAAATATGGGACCAACGCAGATATGCTGCTTGGCGACATACTCTGCATCACCCATTTATACATGTGGACGCACATGGTGCTGGCATGTCCCATGTCCCATGTCCCATACAACTATTTTGCTGTTGTTAATCTAAGAATGCCACTGGAAAGTTTAAGCAATGCCACTGTTAAAAGTAAATTACATTTTTAACGAATGTTTCTTTAAGAGAATGTCTCTATTAATATGAATCAATGCAATCGTTTTAGAAATGCTACTGTCCTACTTTGTTTTCCATCAAGATAAGTTAGATGCTTCTTTTTGTCGTCGTACGTTTCATCCTCCTTTATTGGCCAATAATTGTTTCCTTTTTTGCCTCTGTTAAAACAACGATATCTATTCAACTTGTTTCTATAGCAAACTTAAATGTCACACCGGCGACTTTGCTTGATTTTAGTGCAACTACACAAAACGAGATTGGATTTCCTATTCGTGTTGGCAGATTCGTATGTGATCTTGTCTGCGTCATGAAAGGTTGGTACCTGCGTTCATCCACATGATCGTGCAGTGTGCTTTGAGATGCTGTGCTACTTGTATTAGCACTGTTTTTAATAAATGTTGAATTGAAGCTATTGAATTTCTGTCTTTTCCCATTAAGTAGTGAACAAAAATGGGACCAACCCAGACATGATGCTTGTTGCTTTGTTACAACAAACTCTGCATCACCCCCTTTATAAGTAGATGGAAGCACATGGTGTTGTTGTGCCCACTCTCCCCTGGAACTGTTTATGTTTTTTGTTAATCTAATGCCGCTAGTAAAATTAAGCAATGCCACTCTTAGAATTAACTATTGAATCTTAGTTCAAAACTACAACACTTGTTAGGGATTCGCGGGAGTACCATTTCTTTTAGGGATCGACCAGAGTACATGTTTAAGAAATGTATTGTTGAGATAATGTCTCTATTATTATATGTCAGTTATAGTGTTTTACAAATGGTACTATCCTGCTTGGTAGTTCATTCTACATGTTTAACCAAGGTATTGGTAAGATAATGTCTCTGTTAATATGAATCAGTCGCATTGTTTTAGGAATGGTACTTTTCTGCTTTGTCGTTCTTTATACATGTGGAAACAAGGCTTTGTTAAGATAATGTCTTAGTTAATATGAATGAATCACACTGATTGAGAATTGCTACTCTCCTGCTTTGTTTCCCATTAAGATAAGGTAGATCAGTAGATGTTTTTCTTCTGGGAGTATAAGTAATAAATTGTTATTTCTCAGTAATTGTTTCCCTTATACCAATTGTTGCATACAGGGATATCAAAACTCGAGCTCAGTTTAATTTTGACTTTGATTTTAGTTGAACTGCAAAAAAGGAGCCAATGTGTTTAAGGCAAACTGATGTATTAGTGGGTCCAGTTGGTCTTACCACTTTGCAGAAAGAAGTAGTCATTGTTTGCGCTACATTACAGAAGGAATGATCGAGAAGCTTTACAAATTATTAGTAGACGCTTGTGGAATGACTAATCTGCAGAGAGCATGGGCAACTCAACAACACGTGGACTGCAAAATTCACTCCACAAGGAAAGGTATGACCAAGTCAGTTGCCGACGCATCTATAACAAACAAGGTCAGTATCGGCCTTCATCCACATGATTGTGCTTTGTTATGTTGTGCTACTTATATTGTTGTATTGTTTTGAATAAATGTTTAATTCAAGCTATTGTATTGCTATCTTTTCTTGTTAAGATAATGAAGATGATTATAGTTGTAAGCGTATGTTTAATCAACTAGTACCACTATTATATTCATCACGTTTTTTTGTATTTATGCAGACAGGGATGCTCAGCTTGATTTTAGTGGAACTGCACAAAATGTTCAGATGGTTCGTGTCCTCCATAATACTTCATCATGCACAATACATCGAATGGTTCTCTGATCATTCGTCATCACCTTGAGCCATCGGACTATCTACTTGAATGGAGCTGCCAATGTGTCCAAAGCCTTGCAACATATAAATATGAAATCCACCATGCTACGCAAGACATTATCTTAACAAGTACAAGAAGCCAGGACAGGACTCCAAGTCTGTCAATGTCACTCTAAGCAACAATGATGGGGCATCTGGGTATGGTAATCTGTTTACCGTACTTTCAGTTTGTCAGTCCACTGATTGGTGGGTTGACACTGGGGCCAATATTCAAATATTCATGTGTGTTCTGATGTGTCTTTGTTTTCTTACAGCATATGAATATGAAATCCGCAAGGATGCTCAGCTTGATTTTAGTGGAACCGCACAAAATGTTTAGATGGTTCATGTCCTCCATAATACTTCATCATGCACAATACATTGAATGGTTCTCTAATCATTTGTCGTCACCTTGAACCACGGACTATTTGTTTGAATGGAGCTGCCAATGTGTTTAATGCTTTGCAACATATAAATACGAAATCCACCATGCTAGTCAAGACATTGTTTGATTTCAGTGGAATCTGCACAAAAAGATACGCTGGTTAATGCGGCTCCATGTGCCATTTCAACGTGCAAATTGATGACAAACCATGCCAGTCTGAATGGAGCTACCAACATCTTCAAGGCAGAATACTACCTTTAAGAAGGGTAAGAAGAAAGACAAAAAGAGAGATGGCTACTTTACTTGTGGTTCGGAGGAACACTAGGCAAACAAGTGCCCAAACAAGTACAAGAATCCAGGACATGACTCCAAGTCTGTCAATGTCACTCTAAGAAACAATGATGGGGCATCTGGGTATGGTAATCTATTTAGCGTACTTTCAGTTTGTCAGTCCACCGATTGGTGGGTTGACACTGGGGCCAATATTCATGTGTGTGCTGATGTGTCTTTCTTTTCTTGCAACATATAAATATGAAATCCACAGGGATGCTCAGCTTGATTTTAGTGGAACTGCACAAAATGTTCAGATGGTTTGTGTCCTCCATGATACTTCAGCATGCACAATACATTGAATGGTTCTCTAATCATTCGTCATCACCTTGAGCCACCGGAATATCAGATGGCAAACCCTGCCCGTACCACAATCATATGCATTACATATTTTGAATGGGAAAATCTTGTGAAAGTTTAATCATTGATGTTAGCAAGAATACATTAGTTTAATATATTGGAATTGGAAAACCCTGTCAAATTTTGATCACTGATGTTAGACAGAAGACATGCATTTGATATTTTTGAGTGGGACATCCTTTGCTGTGAGCAACGTCGATCATTTTTTCCTATTCCTATCTTCAGTTCAGAAGTAAATATTTACTCTGCTGAGATGCATAGTCACATGAATGTTGACTTATGTAAGGTATTTTAAGAGTTTGTTCTGAATGTTGTCTATGTAATGCTAGGCCTTGTGAGTTTGATTGCAAAGTTGAGCTTGGAATGTTGTGGCATGCGGCATCACGAGCTGTTCACCATGCTTCCTAAGAATAATGCTTCATATTGTTTTGCATGCTGATCTAATGCATGTGATTTGCATGTTAAGAAGATCATCCTCTTTTGTTGTTTTTCTGCTTAACAAGTTCATTGTCTTATGTTTCATTCATAGCCCATATGACAACTCGGGTAGGTTAGAGGTGAAACCATATGATCTTTCGACCAACTCATCATCTTAGTCCGTGATTGGATTGTCGTTTTCCAACCAAAACCGCTTGTAAAACTGACGCTTGTAAATTAAAGCAGATGGTCTTGGACGAAGCGCTTGGTTGGTCGATTTCGAGTAGTAAAATATACACTAGTCTCTCAAATTACATGCGTAACTCACCAGTTTTCGTTACAGACCTCGGGCCCTCGATTTCACTACGCCTCTATTTTATGTGTTGTTTCTGATGACGAGTAAATTACACTTGTATCTTAACACAGGTGTGGAACAATCCAGAGCTCCCAAGCCCAGCCTTACCGCTTCATGCTGTCTTAGTCTCTCGAAGGTGCTCATAGGTGTCTGATGATCCTGGCTTCCTGAATGAGCAGCATGCCCTGTATCAGACCATCCGTAGGGCCCGCAAGTCCCTCTCCGTCGTCCTTCAAGTTGTTGCGCTCGCCGTGGCGCCGAGCATTGTCAACATGGTCACCGAACATCAGTAATCAGGAGATGAATTTATTTGGACAGGATGAAAGTAGGGACCCACTAGGGCCATAGCCGTACATACGCAAGTTTCTCCTTGTTACATACAACTATAATTTTTTTGCTTCCTCCTGGTTTCCTGACATCATGGTCCCACACCATCGTCAACCTATATAGTCAATAAACGAGAGAAATGCACAAGGAGCGGCCGACAGTTGAGACCCAACAGCTCGAGCAGTATTTCTTTTTTTAGGTGTAAGCGGAGTTTTTCTTTAGCGATGTTTTTGTTGTTGTTCAGAGGAGCAGGGTATCAACTAGGCGTGCTGTGGCCCATCTAGCCGAGGCTATTATTTTATGTTGACCAAATCTCCAGCCCAGATATTATTTTTTCAAGGTGAAAATGGCTAGCCCAGCTATACTTTTTTTGCGGAATACCCAACGCAGGTCAACTTGTTATTCTCCGCCCCGCTAGGCTGTAAATCTTTCATATGAGGGATGCATTAGGCCTAACAAGAAAATGGGCTTTAAAAAATAATAGATGGGATGTAATTATAAAAACTAGGCTGTAAATGTACAAAAATGCACCAAACAGGTAATTAGTTTCAGGACTTTTGGAGTTGTGCAGAATAGGTCTCTAATATTTGCTCCTTTTCCAGCCTAGAATCCCAGCTGCCGGCATTCTCCCTCTTCATGTAAACGTTGTAAAATAAGAGAGAATAGGCATAAGTATTGTGACATAATGTGTAATAACAACCCATAATGTAATAAATATCGATATAAAAGCATGATGCAAAATGTACATATCAACTCCCCCAAGCTTAGACCTCGCTTGTCCTCAAGCGAAAGCCGAAATAGAAAAACATGTAAACATGTTTATAGATAGAGGTGTCAATAAAAATAAAATACGGACATGAGGGCATCATGATCATTCTTAGAATAGCAATATATATATATTGTCATATGATCTCTTATGCTAAAGTAACAATTCAATCACAATTTCAAGTATGAAACATAAACTTCATTGAGAACCAACAAACTCTAATCTCAGTCATTGAGGCAATTGCAATTTATCATAACATAGGAAAGAGTCAATATAAGAGCTTTTCAGCAAGTCCACATACTCAACCATCTTTCAGTCTTTCACAATTGCTAACACTCACGCAATATTTATGGGTATGAAGTTCTAATCGGACACAGAGAAAGATAGGGGCTTATAGGTTTGCCTCCCAACGTTTTACCTCAAGGGTAATGTCAACAATAATAGTTCATGAAGACTCACATCCAATTAGCTATGTATATCAGGATCTTTCCAACATATTGTGCTTGCCAAAGGATAAAATGTAAAAAGGGGAGGTGAAGATCACCATGACTCTTATGTAAGGTAGATGATAAAAGTAAAAGATAGGCCCTTCGCAGAGGGAAGCAGAGCTTGTCATGCACTTTTATGGTTGGATGCACAAAATCGTAATGCGAAAGAACATCGCTTTATATTGCCACCTGTGATATGGACCTTTATTATGCAGTCCGTCACTTTTATTTCTTCCATATCACAAGATTGTATAAAGCTTATTTTCTCCCACACTAACAAGTCATACATATTTAGAGAGCAATTTTTTATTGCTTGCATCGATGAAAACTTACTTGAAGGATCTTACTCAATACATAGGTAGATATGGTGGACTCTCATGGCAAAACTGGGTTTAGGGATATTTGGAAGCACAAGTAGTATCTCTACTTGGTGCAAAGAAATTAGCTAGCATGAGAGGGAAAGGCAAGCTCAACATGATGGATGATCCATGACAATATAATTCATCTCAGATGAAAGAAAACATAACCCATTACATTGTCTTCCTTGTCCAACGTCAACTCTTAACATGTCATACTTTAATGAGTGCTCACAATCATAAAAGATGTCCAAGATAGTATATTTATATGTGAACCTCTCTTTCTTTATTACTTCCTATTCATTGCAACGATGACCAAAACTATGTTTGTCAACTCTCAACAACTTTTATTCATCATACTCTTTATATGTGAGCTCATTACTCTGCATAAGATCCATATGATCTCTTTGTTTCTTTTTATTTCTTCTCTTTTTATTTTATTCCCTTAAGATCATAGAAAAATAATCAAGCCCTTGACTCAACACTAATCTTTATTATATATAGCTCACGGACTCGATTACGTAGAAGGATCATAAAGCAAAACTCACAACTAGATCATACTAAAACTTTATTCTACTAGATCAAGATATTATCAAAAGGATCGAACTAAGAAAAATGGTAAAGATAAAAGTGATGGTGATACGATACCGGGGCACTCCCCCAAGCTTGGCAGTTTCCAAGGGGAGTGCCCATACCCGTGTGATTATGTCTCCTTCTTTGTTGGTGAAGAGGGTGTTGGTGAGGATGGATAGTCGCACATCGAGCGTAGGAGGTCTTCCAACTTGCGGATAATGCCCTTGAGTGCGATGATATGCTCCTTCAACAAAATATTTTCACATGTGAGATACTTGTTTTCTATACGAGCTAACTCAATCATCTTGAAAGCTTCGATCTCACTTGGGGTAAGAAGATTGTGATCAAGTTGAAGGATGTCTTCTGCTGCCGGAACTTGGTCCTCCGTGGCCTTCTTAATCCCTTCATCCTTGTTGATCTCTCTGGGCTCTTCTCTCTTCAGCTCTATCTTCATTAGCCAAGCATTGTTGCCCTCATTGTTGGAGGAGGAGGGAGACGACATGATGCTTGGCCTTGACAACCCTGGCAGAAAACAGCTCGAAACAAAGACAAGAGGTATTTGCGTGATACAGTGGTCAAAACCTTCAGGAGATTATATAATGAATTTTTACCGACCAAAAGAAGTATCGTGCAAGAAAACGGAGTCCGGAGAGGACACGAGGTGCCCACAAGGCAGGGGGTGTGCCCAGGGGAGTAGGGCGCACCTCCCACCCTCGTGGGAGCCTCGTGTCCTTTCCGGTCTGCTTCTTATTTTCCTATTTTTCTAAATATTCCAAAACAAAGAAATATTGCCATTAGAACTGTTTTGGAGTCGGTTTACTTACCGTACCACATACCTATTCCTTTTTGAAGTCTGAAACATTCCAGAAAGTGTCCCTTATGTATTCCTCCGGGGTTACGGTTTCAATAACATTAGTTCCAACATTTATGGGATACCTGAGATATAATGTTTAATTCTTTGACCGTTCACCACCTTCGGATTTGTGCCTTTGAAGTTGTTGATTTTTATGGCACCGGAACGATAGACCTCCTCGATAACGTAAGGACCTTCCCATTTAGAGAGAAGTTTGCCTGCAAAATATCTTAAACGAGAGTTGTATAGCAATACATAATCACCTACATTGAACTCACACTTTTGTATCGTTTTATCATGCCATCTTTTAACTTTTTCTTTAAACAATTTGGAATTTTCATAGGCTTGGGTTCTCCATTCATCAAGTGAGCTAATGTCAAAAAACCTCTTCTCACCGGCAAGTTTGAAATCATAATTGAGCTCTTTAATGGCCCAATATGCCTTATGTTCTAGCTCAAGAGGTAAATGACATGCTTTACCATAAACCATTTTATATGGAGACATACCCATAGGATTTTTATATGCAGTTCAATAGGCCCATAATGCACCGTCAAGTTTCTTGGAACAATTCTTTCTATATCTATTAACAGTCTTTTGCAAAATTAATTGAGCTCTCTGTTACTCAATTCTACTTGACCACTAGACTGTGGGTGATAAGGAGATGCAATTCTATGATTAACATCATACTTATCAAGCATTTTGCGAAAGGCACCATGAATAAAATGTGAACCACCATCAGTCATTAAATATCTAGGGACTCGAAACCTCGGGAAAATAACTTCTTTAAGCATCTTAATAGAGGTGTTATGATCAGCACTACTAGTTGGAATAGCTTCTACCCACTTAGTAACGTAATCAACAGCAACTAAGATATGTGTATACCCATTAGAGGAAGGAAAAGGTCCCATATAATCAAAGCCCCAAACATCAAATGGTTCAATAACAAGTTAATAATTCATAGGCATTTCTTGACGTCTACTAATATTACCAATTCTTTTACATTCATCACAAGACAAGGCAAACTTACGGGCATCCTTGAAGAGAGTAGGCCAATAAAAACCGGATTGCAATACCTTGTGTGCAGTTCTATCCCCAGCATGGTGTCCTCCATAAGCCTCGGAGTGACACTTCCGTAGGATCTGTTCCTGTTCATGCTCAGGTACACAACATCTAATAATACCATCTACTCCTTCTTTATAAAGATGTGGCTCATCCCAAAAGTAATGTCTCAAAACATAGAAGAACTTTTTCTTTTGCTGGTATGTGAAACTAGGTGGTATAAATTTAGCAACAATATAATTAGCATAATCAGCATACCATGGAGCAGTATGGGAAGCATTTATGACATTTAACTATTCATCAGGAAAGCTATCATCAATAGGTAGTGGGTCATCAAGAACATTTTCTAACCTAGACAGGTTGTCTGCAACGGGGTTCTCAGCTCCCTTTCTATCAATAATATGCAAATCAAATTCTTGTAGCAGGAGAACCCATCTAATAAGTCTAAGTTTAGCATATTTCTTTTCCATAAGGTATTTAATAGCAGCATGATCAGTGTGAATAGTTACTTTAGAATCAACAATATAAGGTCTGAACTTATCACAAGCAAAAACAACCGCTAAGAATTCCTTTTCAGTAGTAGCATAATTTATCTGGGCATTGTCTAGAGTTTTACTAGCATATTGAATAAAATTTAATTTTTTATCAACTCTTTTCCCTAGAATAGCACCTACAGCATAATCACTAGCATCACACGTAATTTCAAAGGGTAAATTCCAATCAGGTGGCTGAACAATAGGTGCAGAAATCAATGCTTTCTTAAGGATTTCAAATGCTTCTACACAATCATCATCAAAGATAAAAGGAATATCTTTTGTAATAGATTAGTCAGAGGCCGAGAAAATTTTGAGAAGTCCCTAATGAACCTCCTATGTAAACCGGCGTGACCAAGGAAGCTTCTTATACCTTTAATGTCCTCGGGACATGGCATCTTTTCAATAGCATCAACTTTAGCTTTATCAACTTCAATGCCTCTTTCAGAAATTTTATGCCCCAAGACAATACCTTCATTGACCATAAAGTGGCATTTCTCCCAATTCAGAACAAGATTAGTTTCTTCACATCTCTGCAAAACTCGATCAAGGTTGCTTAAGCAATCATCAAAAGAGGATCCATAAACGGAGAAATCGTCTATGAAAAGCTCACATATCTTTTTACAGAAGTCAGAAAATATAGCCATCATGCATCTTTGAAAGGTAGCAGGTGCATTACATAAACCAAAAGGCATACGTCTATAAGCAAAATTACCGAAAGGACAAGTAAAAGTGGTCTTTGATTGATCATGAGCAGACACGGGTATTTGAGAGAAGCCAGAGTAACCATCTTGAAAACAAAAATGTGTATGTTTGGATAATCTTTCTAGCATTTGATCAATAAAAGGTAAAGGGTAATGATCTTTTTAGTATCCTTATTTAATTCATGGAAATCAATTACAATCCTATAACCTATAATAATTCTTTGCGAAATAAATTCATCTTTATCATTAGGAACAACAGTAATACCTCCCTCAATGAACATGACTTACCCACTGACTATCAGCAATGGGATAAATTATACCTGCCTCAAGGAGCTTTAATATTTCCTTTCTTACCACTTATTTCATCTTAGGATTCAGTTGTCATTGATGATCAATAACTGGTTTGGTGTCTTCCTCCAAATTTATTTTGTGTTGATATAGAGTGGGACTAATGCCCTTAATATCATCAAGAGTATATCCAATAGCAGCACGGTGCTTCTTCAGAGTTTTCAATAATTTCTCTTCCTCCTTCTCTGAAAGGTTAGCACTAATAATAATAGGATATATTTTCTTTTCATCAAGATAAGCATATTTAAGAGTATCAGGCAATGGTTTAAGCTCAAACACGGGATCACCCTTGGGTGGAGGAGGATCCCCTAGGATTTCAACAGGCAAGTTGTGTTTAAGAATAGGTTCCTGTTTAAAGAATACTTCATCTATTTCCCTTCTTTCATTCATGAACATATCATTTTCATGGTCTAGCAAATATTGTTCTAATGGATCAGTACGAGGCACGACAATAGAAGCAAGACCAATAATTTCATCTTTACTAGGCAATTCTTTATCATGGGGTTGTCTACGAAATTTAGAAAAATTAAACTCATGAGACATATCATCCAAACCAATAGTAACAACATCCTTCTTGCAATCTATCTTAGCATTAACAGTGTTCAAGAAGGGTCTACCAAATATAATGGGACAAAAACTATCTTGAGGGGAACCAAGAACAAGAAAATCAGTAGGATATTTAGCCTTCCCACACAAGACTTCACCGTCTCTTACAATCCCAATTGGTGAAATAGTATCTCTATTAGCAAGCTTAATGGTAACATCAATACCTTCTATCTCAGCTGGTGCAATATCATGCATAATTTCTTTGTGTAAGGAAATAGGTATTCCACTAGCACTGGCACCCATATCACATAAGCCATGATAGCAATGATCTCCTATTTTAACAGAAATAACAGGCATGCCTACAACAGGTATATGTTTATTTCTAGTATCAGGCCTAGCAATTATAGCAGCTTCATCACAAAAGTAAATAACATGCCCATCAATATTATCAGCCAAGAGATCTTTAACAATAGCAATATTAGGTTCAACTTTAACTTGCTCAGGAGGTGTATAAGTTCTAATATTACTTTTACGAACCACAGTTGAAGCTTTAGCGTCATCCTTTATTCTAACAGGGAAAGGTGGTTTCTCAACATAAGTAGTAGGAACAATAGGATCCTTATAAGTGATAGTATTTTCTTCAACTTTAATAGGTTCAACTACTTTTGTTTTAGTGGGAGGATTATATTTAAACCACTTCTCCTTAGGGAGATCAACATGAGTAGCAAAGGATTCACAGAAAGAAGCTACTATCTCAGAGTCAAGTCCATATTTAGTGCTAAATTTACAGAAAACATCGGTATTCATAAAAGATTTAACACAATCAAACTTAGGTGTTATACCTGACTCCTTACCTTTGTCGAGATCCCAATCTTCAGAGTTGCGTTTAATTCTCTCCAAAAAATTCCATTTGAACTCAATAGTCTTCATCATAAAGGAACTAGTACAAGAAGTATCAAGCATGGAGCGATTGTTGTCAGAAAGCCGAGCATAAAATTTTTGAATAATCATTTCTCTTGAGAGCTCATGATTGGGGCATGAATATAACATTGACTTAAACCTCCCCCAAGCTTGAGTGATGCTTTCTCCTTCGCGAGGCCAAAAATTATATATATAATTACGATCACGATGAACAAGATGCATAGGATAAAACATCTGATGGAATTCCACTTTCAACCGTTTGTAGTCCCATGATCCCATATCATCACATAGCCTATACCATGTCAATGCATCTCCCTTCAAAGATAAAGGGAAGACATTCTTCTTGATAAAATCATCGGGCATACCTGCAAGCTTAAATAATCCACAAACTTCATCCACATAGATTAAGTGTAAGTCGAGATGCAATGTTCCATCTCCTGCAAAAGGATTAGCTAGCAGTTTCTCTATCATACCAGAAGGAATTTCAAAGTAAACATTTTCATTTTCAGTAGGTCCAGTAGGTTGAGGAGTAACTAATTGTGGTTCCGGACGAGGTGAAGATACCCCGAACAAACCCCTCAAAGGATTACTTTCCATAGTAACAAGTGATAGTAAATTTCAGCACACTATATAAAATTTTCCTTACCAAAGCCGCTTCACTCCCCGACAATGGCGCCAGAAAAGAGTTTTGATGACCCACAAGTATAGGGGCTCTATCATAGTACTTTCGATAAGTAAGAGTGTATAACCCAACGCGGAGCAGAAGGAAATTATAAGCGGTTTTCAGCAAGGCATTCTCTGCAAGCACTGAAATTATCAGTAACAGATAGTTTTGTGATAAGATAAATTGTAACGAGCAACAAGTAATAAAAGTAAGTAAGGTGCCGCAAAATGGCCCAATCCTTTTTGTAGCAAAGGAAAAGCCTGGACAAAATCTTATATGAAGGAAAGCGCTCCCGAGGACACATGGGAATTATCGTCAAGCTAGTTTTCATCACATTCATATGATTCGCGTTCGGTACTTTGATAATTTGATATGTGGGTGGACCGGTGCTTGGGTGCTGTCCTTACTTGGACAAACATCCCACTTATGATTAACCCCCATTGCAAGCATCCACAACCTAACCATAGCATGAAACATATGGATCCAAATCAGCCCCTTACGAAGCAACGCATAAACTAGGGTTTAAGCTTCTATCACTCTAGCAACCCATCATCTACTTATTACTTCCCAATGCCTCCCTCTAGGCCCAAACAATGTTGAAGTGTCATGTAGTCGACGTTCACATGACACCACTAGAGGGATGACAACATACATCTCATCAAAATATTGAACGAATACCAAATTCACATGACTACTAATAGCAAGACTTCTCCCATGTCCTCAGGAACAAACGTAACTACTCAAAAAGCATATTCATGTTCATAATCAGAGGGGTATTAATATGCATAATTGATCTGAACATATGATCTTCCACCAAGTAAACCAACTAGCATCGACTACAGGGAGTAATCAACACTACTAGCAACCCACGGGTACCAATCTGAGGTTTGGGTACAAAGATTGGATACAAGAGATGAACCAGGGTTTGAGATGAGATGGCGCTGGTGAAGATGTTGATGGAGATTGACCCCCTCCCGATGAGAGGATCATTGGTGATGACGATGGTGATGATTTCTCCCTCCCGGGGGATGTTTCCTCGACAGAACAGCTCCGTCGGAGCCCTAGATTGGTTCCGCCAAGGTTCCGCCTCGTGGCGGCGGAGTCTCTCCCGAAAGCTTTCTTATGATTTTTTCCTCGACGAAAGACTCCATATAGCAGAGGATGGTCATAGGAGGGCCACCAGGGGGCCCACGAGGCAGGGGGCGCGCCCAGGGGGTAGGGCGCGCCCCCCACCCTCGTGGCCAGGGTGTGGCCCCCTCTAGAACTTCTTGCGCTCAGTATTTTTTATATATTCTGGAAATAGCTTCCGTGAAGTTTCAGGACTTTTGGAGCTGTGCAGAATAGGTCTCTAATATTTGCTCCTTTTCCAGCCCAGAACCCCAGCTGCCGGCATTCTCCCTCTTCATGTAAACCTTGTAAAATAAGAGAGAATGGGCATAAGTATTGTGACATAATGTGTAATAACAACCCATAATGCAATAAATTTCGATATAAAAGCATGATGCAAAATGGACGTATCATTGGGTCTTTAAACAGGCCGGCAAGTTAAATGTCGAACATAAGGGGAAGGGGCCGCCCAGCAAGGACGATGAAGAAGAGCCTCGCCCAACGAACACAGGGGGACAGAAGAAATTTCCCCCCGATGTAAAAACGGTGAATATGCTATGTGCTACGCATATCCCTAAAAGGGAGCGCAAGCGCGCACTAAGGGGAGTTTATACCATACAGCCAATCGCCCCAAAATTTAACCCATGGTCAGCCTACCCGATCACTTTTGATCGCAAAGACCATCTGACCAGTATCTGTCATGGGGGCTCGGTAGCATTGGCCCTCGATCCAATCATCGACGGATTCCACCTCGCGCGCGTCCTTATGGACATCAGTAGCAGTCTTAACTTGCTTTACCAGGACACTGTCCACAAAATGGGCTTTGACTAGTCAAGAATCAAGCCCACCAAAACCACGTTCAAAGGAGTGATACCCGTCCTGGAGGCCTGCTGCACAGGATCCATAACGCTGGCAGTCGTCTTCGGCTCACCAGATAACTTCCGAAGCGAGGACTTGATCTTGGACATCGTCCCCTTGTGAAGTGGCTATCATGCACTGCTGGGACGAACAGCCTTCGCCCATTTCAATGCAGTCCCGCACTATGCTTATCTAGAGCTCAAGATGCCTGGACCATGTGGCGTTATAACAGTCAATGGGAATACGGAGAGCTCCCTCCATACCGAGGAGAGGGTGGCCTCATTAAGCCGAATACTACATCAGCAGTCAAGCCCCCGAACACTATCAAACGAGTCCGGTCTACCCTACAGAATGACAGTCCAGCTCATCCATAGGTAGATTAGCAATCCAGTTTCCGTCAAAACCCTGACTTGATAGAGGCATATTTACCGCGCGTGCATAATTACGCACTAAAAATACCATGGGCAAGGACAGAGGCCTACTAAAAATAAGGTCCACAATACGGTTTGACACTATCCGGACCCTCATATTCTTCCTTTTTCTTCTACTTATTTTTATTTTTCAGGTTCTTTACAACCCACATCACTCTTCGATGGCACTTACGGTCCTTTTCCTTGCCCCTTATACTCAATCGATAGTTGATCGTCTCAAAGGACCATATACTACAGGGAAAAGTGGCGCAGACGTGCGGCAGAGTGTCCAAATGATCTTCAAGATCATCTTTTCAAATTGAGGACATGTATACAACTTTACCTTGTTCTTGGCATGTAAAATGGCCTTGATGCTTATGGCATCCTCTTTAAAAATTCGTTTTGACGTACTAATCAGACTATAATGGAAAGAGTTTCGCCCAACCTTGTTCGATATTGGCTTATTTCTTAATCCGTTTTCCCACTTTATGTCTGAATTGGCATATACACCTTGGTATGACTTAAATCGCCAGGGGCTCTATTTCAAGCCATATATATATATATATATATATATATATATACACACACACACACATATATATATATACATATATATATATATATATACATATATATATTCTCAACAATAGAAAGTCCGAACACTCTCAGGGTATACTTCGGCATCCCGAATACTGCATTATATGCATCAGCTCTGAATCACGTCTTTGGTCAATAGTTGGGTTGCCCGGCTCCTATGCTTGCTACCTTATGTTCCATTTTTCGGCTAAGGTAGTAAAGGGAGAAATAATGCGATTGTGTTTCTGGCTAGCCTGGTCAAACACCTCTGTAGAGAAAGCCGAAAGCTGACTGTCGTGATGCGGCGAGAGCTGGTCAGCAATTCGGTGACTTACTAAATCTCTAGCGATTTCTTCCGTATTACACGAGGGACTGGCTTTTTCCAGTCAAGCGTTTAAAAGGCATCCAAGTTCAATAGTCGCATACGCACTAGGGGCTACCCTATAGTCCCATTGTCAAACTCCTATGGCTAAATGAGAATGATAGAACCGCATAGTTCGATTGCCTGGTTCGCCGCGCTACCACCTCCTTTATGGACCAAGACGTTGGGTCAAGTGTGGTCACACGCTATTCCGAACACCCCCGTAGTATCTACATGGCGTCTGAAGCCGAAAACTGGTAAATTCTCAAGAATTACAAACGGCCGCACAGGAGGGAGAACACTTTAAAAGACAAACATAATAAATATATTACAAAGCTTTGGTTCATACAACATCCGGGCAGTCCTCTATCAAGCGGGCACCCTCCAGGACGTCTTCAAAATAGCGCTCCGGCGTGCGGTGGTCCTTGCCTCCTGGCGGACCCTCAACAGCCACGACGGCAGCCTTCTTTTTCGCCTAGTGCATCTTGACACGGGCAAAGGCCAACCGCGCACCTTCTATACATGACGACCACTTGACCGTGTCAATTCGGGGCAACGCGTCAATGAGCCATTGCGCCAGACCAAAATAGCTGCTGGGGACAGGTTCGGCCGGCCACAGCCGGACTATGATGTCCCTTATGGCCAGTCCAGACATCCTACGCAGCTCGGCCCACTGCGCCATCTGGTCATTCAACAGCGCTGCACGTTCCTGCGCCACGAACTATGACCAGTATAGCTTCTCCGTTGTATGCCCTTCATGGGCCCGGAAGAACTGCACGACATTAGTGGCACTCTTCGAAAGATCCGCAAATGCATCTGGATCAGTCCACAGTCGAGTGAGCAAGACATACTTCTGATTACTGAATTTACTCTGTAAGAGAAGGGGCTTACCAGCCGCTATCAGTCCGGCCTGCCTGATTTCCTCGCGCACCGCTCGGGATTCAGACCGCGCATCCTCGGCCTCTTAATGTGCCTTGGCAAGGTCGGTTGCCTGGGCTTTCTCCTTCTCCTCTAGGGACTTGCACTTTCTGGCGGTATCCTTGAGCGCTTTCTACAGTTTGGTCACCCGCTCCTCGTATCGACAGCGGACGACCTGCTCGGACTTCAAGTCCTTGGCCGCTTTATCAGCTGTCGCTTTGTTCACTCGGGCCTGCTCCTTGACCTGGGCAAGTTCATCCCTAAGGGTCTCGACTGCAGCAGCACTGCCTGCAATCACACACATAGCATTGCATGAGCTTCGACTCAGAATATGCATATTAAATACATGCATGAACGGGATATTCTGAAACATACCTTGCGCTTCATCAAGTCTATTATTGATGCGGACGAAATCCTCATCGGCCAGCCTCAGCTTACGCTTGAGCTCAGACACTTCTGCGGCCTGGGCGGTCGCCGCTAACAGTGAAGCATGCTTCTCAAAATAAAAAAGTACATTATCTCCTGCAAGTATTATCAATCCTCTGTTCGGCCTCTTTTAGAAAGCCCAACAGAGTCTCAGGGGCTACTATCTATATACATGCATTTTTTATATGGAAAGCGGCCAAGAATATTACATCGCCTACCTCGAAGCCTGTTAGCAGGCTAGTGAAGGCTTCATTCAGACCGCTCTTGGTAGACTGAACCTTCTCAACCACCACACCCATTAGGGTGCGGTGCTCCTCCACGATGGAAGCACGTTGCAGTGCCTCCATCAGTATGTTCGGCACCTCCGGAATAGTGGAGGTCGCCGCTGGAGTTGGCACTCCCCCCTCCGATGGGGGCCGCTTTGTCGGTTCCGGAGCCATTTGGGTTTCTGGAATGGTGTTCGGCTGGGGGTCGGACTGGTCAAGACTCCCAGTCTCCACAGGGGTGGTTCCCCCTAGTTTTCAGTGACTAAGGTATTACCCTTTGGTGCCATGTTGCCGGCTTCCTATACCACCCCGTGCCCCGGAGAGGCTCTTCAGGAAAACACCTCGGTGTCGTCCGTGGCAATAGGCGGGGAGGCTCACGAAGGTGACTCACTCTCCATCATCCTCGGATCTAAAGAGTTCCCCTCCGATGATTGTTGGGGAAGATCCCGGGCCGGGCTACACCATACAAAGTGTCAAATACCATAATCATCAAAATTAACTTATGTACGGCATCTTTGGATGCTTAAGATTCGGCAAGGGGCTTCGGCCTGGGGCACCACTTGGGGATGGCCTCGACGTCCGAGTCCGAGCCGTCTGGGAGGGATATTTTTCCCCTTTTGGGCACCTCCACCTCTAGATCTTCAGAGGCCGCCTTTTCTTCTTCTTCCCCTTCAGGGAAAGGTTGCTATCGGCCTCCTCCTCCTCTTCATGCTTATCCTCCTCTAAGGAGTGAGTTTTTGTCTCTCCGGACATCGCGTCTGAAGTGCCTTTGTGGCGGAGGCCCTCTTTGGCTTCCTTCTTCTTCTGGACCCTTTTGTCCGGCGCCTGATAGGGCACCAGGACCAGCATCCTCATTAGAAGAGGATCTGCTGGGTTTTCGGGCAATGTAGCTAGACATCTGGTCCGTTCTGCCTTCTTTGTCCAACCCTGTTTTACAAGATGGAATTCTCTGTGCACTCCCTCTTTTGATTATGAACTATGTTATGTTCGGAAATGTATCACTTACTGGGGAGGCTGGATGGTTACAGTCGGGGCCTATGTCCCCGGACGTCCCTAGCCACGGCTTTTGAGTCTTGAAAAGTAGCTTCTAGATTGCTTCGTGTGTCGTGCCGATGAATTGCTTCAGGATTTGTGGCCCTTCCAGATTGAACTTCCACATGCGGAGAGGCCAGCATTGGCAGGGAAGGGACCGGTGGATGAGCATTACCTGGATCACATCTGTGTGGCTGGCGCCCTTCTCTATGATCTTTTTGATGCGCTTCTTCAGCATCAACACCTCATCGAATGATCCCTAGTCCAGACCCTTGTTGGTCCATGACGCAAGCCAGGGCGGGGGTCCAGATCGGAATACAGGGGCGGCCGCCCACTTGGTGCCACGGGGTTCAGTGTTATAAAACCACTCCTATTGCCATATCCGAGCAGTCTCCATGAAGGCCCCTTTGGGCTAGATAACTTTGGGAAGCTTGCTCACCATGGCGCCGCCGGAATCTGCGTGTTGCCCATCAACCACCTTCGGCTTCACGTTGAAAATCTTGAGCCACAGACCGAAGTGTGGAGGGATGCGGATGAATGCCTCACACATGATGATAAACGCCAAAATATGAAGGAAGGAGTTCGGAGGAAGATCGTGAAAATCCAGCTCATAGTAGAACATGATACCATGAACAAAGGGTTGGAGGAGAAACCCTAGCCCACAGAGAAAGTGAGGGAGGAACATGACCCTCTCACCGGGCTCTGGAGTGGGGATAACTTGCTCCTTGGCCGGGAGTCTATGTCTGATTTCCACTGTCAAGTACCACGCCTCCCGGAGCTCCTTGATGTCCTTCTCCATCACGGAGGAGGCCATCCACTTGCCTTGTGAGCCGGATCTGTACATGGCCGAAGTATTTTGTGGCGATGGGAAAGATTGGGACTTGGGCGCTGGAGCTTGAGGACGGATGGGCTGAGGAAGGAGAAGGCATGGGGAGAAGAGATGGATTCTTATCCTCTTATAAAGGCCGTGAATATCAATCCCCCCCCCCCGCACGAGCCTTAAAACTCATCTATTCCCAAGGGGTCATGCAAAACAGCACAGTTGGATTACCCGAACCTGTATTGATGAGAATCCCGTAATAAGGGGACACGATCTCTGCTTTGACAAGACATGTCAATGAGGACCGCGCCTCGAAATATGAAGCAGGAGGCTAAAAACGGTTCGAAATAATAATAATAATAATAATAATAATAATAATAATAATAATAATAATAATAATAATAATAAGGCCAGAACATAACGTCTCGCCAAAAAAGCTTTTAGTAGACATGGCTTATTTTGTTTAAGTGTCTTGCCCTTGTGCTTCAGGGTTGTGACTGTTATACGGAGCCGAACATAGTTCTTTTGACCAATGTCGAAGACAATCTGTGTGTCGGACACGTCGTCATTGAAGCCTCGTTCAGGGGCTACTGAGGGAGTCCTAGATTAGGGGTTCCCCGGGCGTTCGGGCTATGCGATATGGGCCGGATTAATGGGCCAAGAAGATACAAGATGGAAGGATTTCCTAGTGTATGGATGTGATTCTCCTTGGCGTGGATGGCAAGCTCGGCGTTAGGATGTAAAGATTCCTTTCTCTGTAAACCGACTCTATACAACCCTAGGCCCCTCCGATGTCTATATAAACTGGAGGGTTTAGTCCAGAGAGACAATCATAATCATATAGGCTAGACATCTAGAGTTTAGCCATTACGATATCGAGGTGATCAACTCTTGTAACCCCTATAGGCAGGAAGTATGGTATTACCTCCATTAAGAGGGCCCGAACCTGGGTAAACATCATGTCCCCTGACTCCTGTTACCTTCGATCCTCAGATGCACAGTTTGGGAACCCCTACCTGAGATCGGCCGATTTTGACACCGACAACGACCTAGCTAGGGTTTCGAGCGAGGGAGGGGTTGTGGTGGGGCGTGTGTGTGCTGGGGGGTGTTTTAGGAAATGGCGCGGATACTAAAATTTTTAATACACGGGAGTCAAACGTGGGAGTGAAATGCTGGGGCTATTGAAAATTTCGATGATGGTGCATCGCACATGGTCCGAAAATAACAACCGTGTGTGATGAAACAGAAAAACCCTTCGGCCGGGCAGATATTTTCGAGGGATGCAGGCGGTAGCGGGAACAACAAACATCACACACAGTCGAAACATAGTAACCATGTGTGGTCAAACAGAAAAAAACATGCAGGCGGGTAGATATTTTTGAGAGGGGAAGCCTCATGGAGCCCAATGTACTGTGCTGATGTGTGTGACAGGGGCACCAGCGTGGCACATGGTTAGTGTGAGTGAACCGTGTCTATTGCGTCATCTGACTTGTCTAATGTTCTTAAATTTGGCGAAAATGACGCGGGAAAGGGTCAGAACATGAACACACTTGCATGTGGACCAAATATATCTATGAAAAGGGTGGTTTGATGTTCAAATACCAAATGCAACTTCGATGTGGAACCTATCTTGCAAAGCGCTCGGTATTGCTTCCCCCCACCCCCTCGTGTTGGCAGGAGGGGAATCCTAAGCTATGAACACATGCCCGCCCCCCATGGAGGTTCACCTAGCAAAGTGCGAAGTAGCAGTCCCGCCCCCATCACACACACACATGGTAAAACGAACCAAGAATAATCTAGCTTGGTCATACAACTTCTATCTTGTTGTTGGTCAAAGTGGTGCCGTCCATGCGACCTCGGAGATGGGCTAGCTCTCCAATAATCACGCAAGTAGCTAGTCCCCGAAGACAACCACTGCCTGCGTGTGTCCCAAACATATGTATGGAGGTGTTGATGTTAGAATACAGAATGGAACAACTTTTATGTGGCACCATGCTTTTTGGAACAAAAAATCCCCACATGGAGCGAGGGTTAGTGCACGATGCATATGTATGTCACACTAGACTTTGAGCCGATGACGGGGATTCATGCATGCATGCATAGTATGTGCTCAAACTTAATTAGTTCTGAATCTCACCATGGCCTAGTATGATAACACGAACCAAAGGAAGAATTTGCCATGGTAACCTATCTTGTTGTCGCTGAATGTGATCATGGATGTCCACGCAGACCCATGAATATATAGGCTTGTCACAGATAACCACACGAGGGAGTGTACCATTCGAAGACAACCACTACATGCATATGTATGTATGGAGGTGATGCATGCATGCATGTTTGAATACCATTCACAACAATGATGTGGTGTGTATGTCGAAAATCATACAGTCCCCACACAGAGCGAGATCGGTTCATGACTTGTGGTGGTACTGGCCACTTCGACTCGATGGGAGAGGGATTCATGCATACACATCCATGTGTAGTGCTCAAACTATATCATGTCATCCCAGAGCATGACCTATATACCGTAATACAATAAAAAATAATCCCCTCCTAAGTCAAATTAACCTCTCTCATTGTCAGGCAAAGTAGTGATGGACCAAGCGGGCCCACAGATGGAAAGTATGATATCACTGATAACCACGTGAGTGGGTGCGAGAGGACAACCATAATCGCTTTGCATGTGGGCCAAACATATGTTGAATACCAAAAATGCACAACTTTGATGTGGCACATGCCTCGAAAACCATAAAGTCCACGGGCAGAGCGAGGTTCATGAAGCATACTACATATGTTGGTCCCCTTCCCCCTCTTCGACGCATACTATATGCTCCTACCGTAATACAACCCAAAAGAATCCTCCTTGATGGTGAAATTAATTAACCTCTCCCGATGTAGGTCAAAGTGATGCATGCATCGACGATGACCTCGCGGCCCCGCAGATGGAAGCGCCACATGTGAGTGTCCTAGGATAACCACCGCCTGCATGCGTGTGGCCCAAAGAGGTGTTGTGTGATCTTTGAATAGCCAATGCTCAACTTTGATGTGGCACGTGCGTTGAAAACCGAAAAGTCCCGACACTGAGCTCGGATGCGTACGTAGTATATATGGTAGTCCCCTCCCACCTCTTCGACACATACTATATACTCCCACCATAACACAAACAAAAAAAGATTCTACCTTGCTGGTCAAATCAACCTCTCTGCTGGCTGTTGGTCAAAGTGATGGATGACGACCTCGCGGGACCACATAAATCGTCACACGCGAGTGAGGTGTCATGTAGGACAACCACCGACAGCATGTGGCCAAAACATGTATGTATGGAAGGGTTGTGTAATGTTTTAAATAACGAATTCACGACTCTGATGTGGCACCTGCCTCACAAAACGGCCAACCCATGTGCTGGCTCACAAATCATAGTGTACCACCAGCCACCACCCCCCATACTCGTGCGCACACACACAAACACACACCGCACATCCACCGCAATTATGATGCATGTTAAAATTTCCCATGGTGAACATGTGTTACCAAACGAGGGACATTCTAATTTTGAAAAAGAAATAAAGATCATTAAGATGTTTTGTACATGATTGATTTTCTAGCGGTATAATGTGCAAAAATCAAATTTGAGCTACATGCACACGTGACAATGCACCTAAATGGATTGGAAAAACACATGTGTCTCACTGGGTGCATATGTTTACTCCCCGTGCAAGAAATTTCAAACATTGAGAATCTTGATTTTTAATATCTAGTACATCCAAAACTTATTTGAAATTCATGAAACTTGTTGTGTTGTCATATGGACACCAATACATGGTGGCATTGTACATTATTTTTATCAAATTTGAGACAAGTTTTGGTGTAATCTTTATCTTCTTACAAATGGGATATTATTAATAATTGGGAACCAATATCAGAAACGAATTATTTTTTCGAACCGTGGGCGTTAGACCAACAATGGATACGTGACATGCTTCGGTTCAGTTCTCCGGACCCCGATTCCAAGTCACATCGATCTAGCCGGTAACACCTCATATCACTTTGCGGCCTCACGCACGGTATTCCCACGCGTGTCGCCTTACCATGGCCCGGGACTGTTTGTGCCTTTTGGCTCACGTATATGATAGTGTCGCTAGCATCCATATGACAGAGAACCTGGGCCAACATGACTAGTCATGAACCCCAAAGTGGCACTAACTTACGGGGACAGGCATACATGAATCAACATCGAGCATGTCGGTCAGCAGCGTGTGAACCGGACTGTAGCACTGGGCTAACAGGACTCCGGTGAACCGGGCTGTAGCAGGCTAGGCAGGACTCCGGATGTCACCGCGTGACATTTCCCCGAAGGTACAGACACAGGAACGAAGTGAATCACATGCCGGCCAGTCAAGTGTTCCGGAGCAGTAGTGCTGGGCTAGCAGGACTCCGATGAACCGGGCTGTAGCGGACTACTATGGCTCATGGAAGCACAAGACTACATTTCCCCATAAGAGAGGCTACCAAGGATAAACAACTAGGTTGTCGGATCCCACACATACCAAGCATTTCAATCATACACACAATATGCTCGATATGTGTAAATACCACATGGCATCACAACATAACTCTACGACTCAAGTATTTATTCATTAGGCTCCGAGGAGCGAGATATTACAAACATGGGTCTTATGACCCAACATTCAGAGCATACAGGTCAAAGCACATACGGAAGCTTAACATGTCTGAGTACAGACATCTACAAATAAAAAGGCTGAGAAGCCCGACTAACTACCAGATCCTGCCGAGGGCACAAGATCGTAGCTGAGATATCAAGCTAAACGTCGAAGTCCACACGGGACTACTAGCAAGACTGAAGTCTCTCTGAAAAAACATAAATTAAGCAAACGTGAGTACAAATGTACCCAACAAGACTTACATCAGAACTAGCTACATATGCATCAGTATCGAGAAAGGGGTGGTGGTGTTTAACTACAGCAAGCCAACTTTGACTCGGTGGCTATCCTGAACTACGACTGCAAGTAACTCTTTTGAGGTGGCGCACACGAGTCCACATATTCACCATAATAATACACCACTATGGATCCGCTCCCGTCTCCCTACGAGACCGCCATCCATAGCACTCACGCTTATCTTGCGCATTTTAGAGTATCCACTTTCACTTGTCTATGAACTATGCAAGGGATCCAAGTTTCCATATCCGAGGAATCCGGCTATTCAAACAGATAATGATAACCCTGCAGGGGTGTACTTCTTCACACACACTCTCCCACTTACCACCATGTACAGATCGTGTATCTTGGCAACCTTCAAGCGGAAGCCTGGCGAGGGAGTCGGCCACGACCTGACTAGCCAACAAGTCTCTAGTCCAGGTTTATTGCCTATTCGGGTTCCATCCGCAAGGAGATCCGGCCGGGGTGTCGCTCACGGCCCCAAACGATGTGAGCAGGGTTCCCAAGCCCACCATTCGGGTGCCACTTGGTACACCATGCCACTGTGCCTAGTCTGTCCCAAGCCCACCTGTATCGGGTGCCACTTGGTAGACTACTAACACTACCTACAAATACCAGAAACTAGTTGCAACTACTGGACAGAGATCAGGTTGATTAATAAGTCGAGAGGGCCACTTAAGCATTCCAATGTGTGGTAGTAACTGTTCATGGATCACCAAACACAGAACTCAGTTCCTGAGGACGGCTGCAATGAGACAACCCACCATGTACTCCTACATGGCCTCTCACCGCTACATTTACCAAATCGTGTTCACACACTTAGCTCACACACAGTAGGACATGTTCAACACCATTCCAATTCATCCCCGATGAATCAGACCTGACCCAACTCTAAGCAGTAGCAGGCATGACAAACAAGAATGAATGTGTAGGCACATCAGGGCTCAAACAACTCCTACTCATGCTAGTGGGTTTCATCTATTTACTGTGGCAATGACAGGTCATGTAGAGGAAAAGGGGTTCAACAACCGCAGCATGTAATAGTTGAATCATTGTTGTCCTAATGCAGTAAAAGGGAGCAGGAGCGAGAGAGTGGGATTGTATCGGAATGAACAAGGGGGTTTTTCTTGCCTGGCACTTCTGAAGATAGCATAGTTCTTCATCGGTGTCATCGATCTCATCATCGGAACATCGTCTACCGAGAGGGGACAAATACCGGCAAACAAGGAAGAACACAATCAATGCAATGCACAATATGATGCATGATCATGACATGGCAATATGCTGTGATTTGGGCTAATGCAACAGAAAGTCATTTTAATTGAAGTGGAATTCAAAACTACATCAAATTCCAACTCCAAACCTATTATGAAATTTTCCATATTCATGTTTCATCCTAAACAGTGAGGTTATCTTGCTCAAACATGCATGAAAATGGTACATATGGATAGATTGTATTTTTCTGATCATTTTTCATATTTAAATCTTTTCATTTGGAGTTACGGTTGAATTACTATGATTTTTAGAAGTTTAGGCAATTTTCTGGATTTTCTAATTCTTTAGAAATAAAGTAATTCCAGAAAATGCATCATCGCGTCAGCAGTACGTCAGCATGACGTAAGCGAGTCAACGGGGCAGCCCAGGTCAAACTGGCCAGTGGGTCCCGCGTGTTTGTAGCTAAACTAGGTTTAGTTAACCCTAATCTACATTAGTTAGCGGGGCGGCCCCACCTGTCATTGAGCCAGGGGAGGTCAAACCCCTGGTCAACTGGGGTTAACGCGCCAGCGGCTCGACGTCGGCAACGAAAGGTGCAGCGGATGGGTTCAGGTTCGCTCCTCCGGCGCCCAAAACAACGACGGAGAGCATCTACGAGCTGTTGGTGATCCCGCGCATCCAACGGGGCAAAGGGGGCGAGCTGGGGTGGCCGAAAAAGTGGCCGGCGACGAGGTTTAGCGGCGACTGCAGCTCGGCATTCTCGGGGTGGCGCTATAGAGCTCGGGAGGAGGCGCTGTGGGTGGCTACAGGCTCATGAGAATGTGCTGAGCACGGTGGTGTGCTCGGACACAAAGCGTGGTGGATGTGGCCACGGTGGCGACTTGGCTGGCGGAACCGAGCTCGCGGCTCCGGTGGAATCGGTGGCTACATGGTGCAAATAATGCGGGGAAGAGAGGGGTTAGTGGGAGGAGCTCACAGAGGTTTGAACGGGGCGGACGACAAACTCGAGGAGGCGTCAGGGAGGGCACACGGTCGCCGGCGATCTCGGCGGCCGAAGCTTGAAGAAGAGGTCGGGGAAGCCGCTGTAGGGCGCGTCCGCTTGTGTGGCTTGGCAGGGACGGTGTATAGGTCATCTGCGGAGCTTCTTGGCACGTCGGAGAGGTGTGTGGAGGCCGGTGGCCGTGGTGGTGCTCGTCGGCGGCGGCGAGTGTGTTCGGTGGTGCCACACGGAGAGCAGAGGAGGGGAAGGGGTCCAGGGGAGAGAGGGGAGAGGTGCAGCGTGGTGTTGGGCATCTCCGTGGCGCTCGAATGGGTCCGGGGAAGGAGGAGGCAGGCAAGGAGCTGGCCACGATGATCGCACGCGCGTCGACACGCCTCTGCCTATGGCAGAGGTTGAAGACAGCCGCTTTGCCTGATGGGCTGGGCCGCCAGCTGGAGTTGGGCCAGGTAGGTCCAGGTAAGTGGCCCAGTGGCCTTCCCTCTTTTATTTGTTTCTGTTTTTCTATTTTTTTGCAATTGTTTTGACTTAATTAAAATGCTAAGGCATTTCCAAAAATCATGAAACTAATCATGGCTACTGTTTAGAATATATCCAACAGTAAACATTTTAGTTTATGATTATTTGAGCATTTAAAATATTTTATAGCATTTAAATGCCCAAATGCAAATAGAGAATGATTTAATTCAGATCCCAAATATGTCATGGAAAAATGTGCATCACCTCTGGTTACTGTTTACAGCATTTTCCATAAATGATGAACATTTTTGAAAGCCATTTGGATTTACTGAAAATATTTTAGGTGAACCTAGTGAATTCCTTTGATGGTAGGGGTTTAGGCAATCCCCATTTCAACTTTCTAAGAAATTTAAACATGATGACATGAATGCCTTAATCCAACTAATGACAAGCAAATTCTAGGGCTGTGACAACTCAACCCCACTAAACAAGAATCTCGTCCCGAGATTCAAGACGTGAGGTAAGAAGACAGAGGGGGCACAAGACCAACACAATCTTTACGATCCAGGTTGCACTTCATAAGAACGTTGATTCGATCACCATCTTTGTCTCGACATCTTGCTCTGAGAACTCCATCCAACATGACAATAAGAAGAAAAGGAAAAGTCTAGAAGAATCGCTCTTCTCAAAGATCGAGCAATTCAGGATCAACTCATGGAGTGAGACATTAAAACATCTCTCGAGTTGAGACACAAGACACACATCAGAGATGATGGTAAGGATCTGATGACGAAGGTTTAATTTGGTAGGCAAGAATTCCACACTTGAAAGGGTGGTGCACTAGTTTTAGAGTAATGAGGAGTTAATTGTCCTTCATCCCATAACGGGGCACCTTAGGGGAGGTGACTCGTAGAATTATTCCCTTAAGTGGCAAAAAGAATTACTTTTGATACAAAGATCATTGAAACTCTTTATACTAGCCTCAGGTAATCACAAACGATCGTGTGAAGGAGCTCGAAGGAATGGCATATTCGGACTAGAATGAATGATGTGGACTACCTTGTTGAATACAATGTAATGGATGATTTGCTTATCATCGGAGATGGATGGGACCCATGGTAAGTCCGCTTTTGAAGATGATCCTGAACAACAACTACTAAGGTGCAAGCTGGGAACAAAATGCAGATGTTGGGAATGATTCTGGTAAATGGGGAAGAACTCAATAGTCGAGAGTGTTTCCAACGTTCCAATGGTTATAGAATCATCGAAGAAACTGAGAGCACAAGGATCCCTAAGGAACAACTTCAAGAATAAGTCATGCGAAAACCTCATGGGAGGTGACCAAACGGCTTAATCAAGATACTACAACAACAGTGCTTCCAGCTAGGTGTGTCCACTCCACTGGAACCTATATCATAGTTCTTGGAAGAAGTTCCAACCATCATATCTGCCTGAGATTCAAATCTGGTTGGTAACAGGATAATTCAGACAATGTGTCTAGAAAGAAAGCTTGCAACAAAAATTGATGAGATGGCGTTGCGACATTCTCGGGAAATGGACTATGGTAGTAAGCTCCAAAACATGAGTTGGTTCTGCTACAAACCTGTGAACACGCTGTCCAAGAAAAGCATGACCACGTGGTAGTCTTATAATAAAACACTACCGAGTTCAGGTTGGGAACCATCATTGAAGATAACGAAGTCATGTGCATGACCTAGGATTAGCACATGAGACTCCCTTTTCTTGAACAAATCAATCAGTGGCTTGGTGTGCTAGGGATACATATAGAATGAAGGTTGCAAGTCTCCAAACCATAGAATACTTCGCACGTATGCACGACCGATTTGGGATGATTCCAAAAGAAGCAACATTGACTTTCTCGAATCCACAGCGGCAACTTGCATCAGATGCACATGAATTAGAGGAAGTCACATCTTTCATCCGGACATATGTTTCATGAGCTAGCATGAAGAAATGCCTTCAAAAGTTTCCAACACTAACTTAGATGGTCAACATGAATCATGGACAAGATGAAAATGTTGTCAATGGGCTCAACAACAATCCATCCCGACTTCCATATAGGTGGAATTCCACAACTATGTGAATAAGGTGATAGTATTGGTCAGACCAAAAGATGTAATGGTGTATGCTCAAGGGATCAACCATGAGTAAGACAACATTACGAACATCGTTGGTTCTGATTTTACTTGACGATAGCCCATACTCAAATCAAAGTTTTGACAAGGCAATATATCCAACAACTGATCACAAGGACCAATCGATGGAGATATCATCTTTCTTCAACACACACACAAAACCAAGGATATCCCTTTGGAATGAAGTAAGTTAGACAAGATTTTATCTTCCAACTCTCCAAGTTGTTGTTTAGCTTAACCATCTAGCTCAGGGGTATCCAACATAGATTCTTGGAGAAAAGGCGTGGCTACAAGAACCCAACTTGATCACGAACTCAACATAGCGGTCAGGTGACAACCTGGTAACACTTCCAAGAAGATATTCGGAAAATCACGAACCACCGACATATTATTATGCTCGAGAACAATCTTGCTTTTCAGGGCAAGACGATATGATCAAAAGAGCGAGGGATTGACACAATCATAACTCATTGATCGTAGAGTGCACCTGAAATAAGGACTAGGTAGCACGATCAATCTTAGAATGATAGTTCAATAACCAGCATGCTAAGAATGAGAGTATTGTCCATTAACTACCAAGCAATGGCGTTGCTAGGAGTATTGATTTCGCACATCACAGTACACTTGTCGGTATTCTAGTCACAACAACACGGAGACCGAGAAATGGATAGTGATGGCAAGAAGCATCACTCTATCGAGAATTCATAAGACGATGTGCAATTCCTATGACATTCTTGACATAAGATGGTAATGCTCCAAGGTAGAACATATCAAAGGCTGGATTGGCAATTTGATCTGCGGAATACAATTGCTTTGACGCAATCCTAGATATGGATGAGGTATTGGAGTTTGTTTCTCCTAGTCATTCTGGAATAGAATGGCTTGACGGACCACAAGAGTAATAGGCATCGATGAACGAATGCACACTTACTCCTGACTATCAATTGATAGGCGATGGCCGGAATACAAATGAAGAGGGACAACTCAAGAGGACATATATCTTTCTGAGTTGTGGATGCATAGATTAATATGTCGAACCAAGTTCAACAGGTTTCTTCCAGATAACCCATGCAGAAAGGTAGAACTGGCAAAATCATGATTATGAATGGAGAACTCCTCAAGAGTACTATGATTGTGATATTTTGGTTCAAAGAACTTCTGCCTTAATGGTTCATGGTATTTGGAAGAAATAAATACCACGGACCTCGAGGACTAACACAAGGTTACTAATATCTTAAGGGAACTAGCAAACACTATCAACATGAAGTAAGTATGGTGAATCTTGGGTCAGGAACCCAGGAGTGGAATACCTACTACTATATGGCATCACGGGATGCTTTCGAGGATTATGGCCAAAATCATCACACTGGGAATACAAAGCATTGCTAGATTAATGGGTGGTTCTCTAGGATGCCTAGGGTCATAATAATAGCTCTAACATATATGTCGAGGCAATGGATTACCTCAACTTACCGACTAGTGTGGTTAATCTGGCTCAAAGGAACACCGGGAACGGGAAGGAAGGATTTGCAAATGCATCAGACTATTTAGAGACCTGGGATGACTCGGACAACATAACGGCTGCAATTGCTCAAAAAGATTTGAGACAACCTGCAAAAAAATGGTGGCATAGCCACTCAACATCACAAACTCAAGGTTCTGAGGCCAGCTATGAACATATGGAAGTAGTATGGACTGAACTGAGGCTTGAACTCAACAATCCTAAGAGTCTACGGATTAGTAACACGTGATCCTGTTAGAAATATGAGAAGCCTATTTCTTAATCCCCGTAGAAGCGAAGAGGATGACTAAGATTAGAAGGCCATACGGTAAAGGAGTAAAAAGAGCCTTACGTTCCCTTCCACAATCAATTCCCTTACATAACTAAAGCATTTCTAGACACGACTTCGACCAGCTTGGCTTGGTAATCCTACAGGCAGTAAGGCTCTGATACCAAAGCTGTCAGGACCCCGATTCCAAGTCACATCGATCTAGCTAGTAACACCTCATATCACTTTGCGGCCTCACGCACGGTATTCCCACGGGTGTCGCCTTACCATGGCCCGGGACCGTTTGCGCCTTTTGGCTCACGTATATGATAGTGTCACTAGCATCCATATGACAGAGAACCCAGGCCGACATGACTAGTCGTGAACCCCAAAGTGGCACTAACTTACGGGGACAGGCATACATGAATCAACATCGAGCATGTCAGTCAGCAGCGTGCGAATCCGGGCTGTAGCACTGGGCTAACAAGACTCCGGTGAACCGGGCTGTAGCAGGCTAGGCAGGACTCCGGATGTCACCGCGTGACATTCCCCGAAGGGACAAACACAGGAACGAAGTGAATCACATGCCGGCCAGTCAAGTGTTCCGGGGCAGTAGTGCTAGGCTAGCAGGACTCCGGTGAACCGGGCTGTAGCGGACTACTATGGCTCATGGAAGCACAAGACTACATTTCCCCATAAGAGAGGCTACCAAGGATAAACAACTAGGTTGTCGGATCCCACACATACCAAGCATTTCAATCTTACACACAATATGCTCGATATGTGTAAATACCACATGGCATCACAACATAACTCTATGACTCAAGTATTTATTCATTAGCCTCCGAGGAGCGAGATATTACAAACATGGGTCTCATGACCCAACATTCAGAGCATACAAGTCAAAGCACATGCAGAAGCTTAACATGTCTGGGTACAAACATCTACAAATAAAAAGGCTGAGAAGCCTGACTATCTACCAGATCCTGCCGAGGGCACAAGATCATAGTTGAGGTATCAAGCTAAACGTCGAAGTGCACACCGGACTACTAGCGAGACTGAAGTCTCTCTGCAAAAACATAAATTAAGCAAACGTGAGTACAAATGTACCCATCAAGACTTACATCAGAACTAGCTACATATGCATCAGTATCGAGAAAGGGGTGGTGGAGTTTAGCTGCAGCAAGCCAGCTTTGACTCGGTGGCTATCCTGAACTACGACTACAAGTAACTCTTTTTAGGTGGCGCACACGAGTCCACATATTCACCATACTAATACACCACTATGGATCCGCTCCCGTATCCCTACGAGAACGCCATCCATAGCACTCACGCTTATCTTGCGCATTTTAGAGTATCCACTTTCACTTGTCTATGAACTATGCAAGGGGTCCAAGTTTCCATATCCGAGGAATCCGGCTACTCGAATAGATAATGATAACCCCGCAGGGGTGTACTTCTTCACACACGCTCTCGCCACTTACCACCATGTACACATCGTGTATCTCGGCAACCTTCAAGCGGAAGCCTGGCGAAGGAGTCGGCCATGACCTGACTAACCAACAAGTCTTTAGTCCAGGTTTATCGCCTATTCGGGTTCCATCCGCAAGGAGATCCGGCCGGGGTGTCGCTCATGGCCCCAAACGATGTGAGCAGGGTTCCCAAGCCCACCATCCGGGTTCCACTTGGTACACCGTGCCACTGTGCCTAGTCTGTCCCAAGCCCACCTGTACCGGGTGCCACTTGGTAGACTACTAGCACTACCTACAAACACCAGAAACTAGTTGCAACTCCTGGACAGAGATCAGGTTAATTAATAAGTCGAGAGGGGCACTTAAGCATTCCAATGTGTGGTAGTAACTGTTCATGGATCACCAAACATAGAACTCAGTTCCTGAGGATGGCTGCAATGAGACAACCCACCATGTACTCCTACATGGCCTCTCACCGCTACCTTTACCAAATCATGTTCACACACTTAGCTCACACACAGTAGGACTTCAACACCATTCCAATTCATCCCCGATGAGTCAGACCTGACCCAACTCTAAGCAGTAGCAGGCATGATAAACAAGCATGAATGAGTAGGCACATCAGGGCTCAAACAACTCCTACTCATGCTAGTGGGTTTCATCTATTTACCGTGGCAATAACAGGTCATGCAGAGGAAAAGGGGTTCAACTACCGCATCATGTAACAGTTGAATCGTTCTTGTCCTAATGCAGTAAAAGAGAGCAAGAGCGAGAGAGTGCGATTGTATCGGAATGAACAAGGGGGTTTTGCTTGCCTGGCACTTCTGAAGATAACATAGTTCTTCATCGGTGTCATCGATCTCATCATCGGAACGTCATCTATCGAGAGGGGACAAATACCGGCGAACAAGGAAGAACAGAATCAATGCAGTGTACAATATGATGCATGATCATGACATGGCAATATGCTGTGATTTGGGCTAATGCAACAGAAAGTCATTTTAATTGAAGTGGAATTCAAAACTACATCAAATTCCAACTCCAAACCTATTATGAAATTTGCCCTAATCATGTTTCATCCTAAAAAGTGAGGTTAACTTAATCAAGCATGCATGAGAATGGTACAGATGGATAGATTGGATTTTTCTGATCATTTTTCATATATAAATCTTTTCATTTGGAGTTACGGTTGAATTACTATGATTTTTAGAAGTTTAGGCAATTTTCTGGATTTTCTAATTATTTAGAAATAAAGTAATTCCAGAAAATGCATTACTGCGTCAGCACTATGTCAGCATGATGTAAGTGAGTTAACGGGGCAACCCAGGTCAAACTGACCAGTGGGTCCCGCGTGTTAGTAGCTAAACTAGGTTTAGTTAACCCTAATCTACATTAGTTAGCGGGGCGGCCCCACCTGTCATTGAGCCAGGGGAGGTCAAACCCCTGGTCAACTGGGGCTAACGCGACGGCGGCTCGACGCCGGCGACGAAAGGTGCGGCGGATGGGCTCGGGTTCGCTCCTCCGGCGCCCAAAACAACGACGGAGAGCATCTACGAGCTGCTGGTGATCCCGCGCATCCAACGGTGCAAATGGGGCGAGCTAGGGTGGCCAGAAAAGTGGTCGGCGACGAGGTTTAGCGGCGGCAGCAGCTCGACATTCTCGGGGTGGCGCTGCAGAGCTCGGGAGGAGGCACTATGGGTGGCTACGGGCTCATGAGAACGTGCTGAGCACGGGGGTGTGCTCGGACACAAAGCGCGGTGGCTATGGCCACGGCGGCGACTTGGCCGGTGGAACCGAGCTCGCGGCTTCGGTGGAATCGGTGGATACATGGTGCAAATAACGCGGGGAAGAGAGGGGTTAGTGGCAGGAGCTCACGGAGGTTTGAACGGGGCGGACGACGAACTCGGGGAGGCGTCAGGGAGGGCACACGGTTGCTGGCGATCTCGGCAACCGAAGCTTGAAGAAGAGGTCGGGGAAGCCGCTGCAGGGCGCGTCCGCTCGTGTGGCTTGGTGGGGACGGTGTATAGGTCATCTGCGGAGCTTCTTGGCGCATCAGAGAGGCGTGTGGAGGCCGGTGGCCGTGGTGGTGCTCGTCGGTGGCGGCGGGTGTGTTCGGTGGTGCCACACGGAGAGCAGAGGAGGGGAAGGGGTCCATGGGAGAGAGGGGAGAGGTGCAACATGGTGTTGGGCGTCTCCGTGGCGCTCGAATGGGTCCGGGGAAGGAGGAGGCATGCAGGGAGCTGGCCAGGGCGATCGCGTGCGCGTCGGCACTCCTCTGCCTACTGGCAGAGGTTGAAGACAGCCGCTTTGCCTGATGGGCTGGGCCGCCAGCTAGAGTTGGGCCAGGTAGGTCCAGGTAAGTGGCCTTCCCTCTTTTATTTGTTTATGTTTTTCTATAATAGTTTTGACTTAATTAAAATGCTAAGGCATTTCCAAAAATCATGAAACTAATCATGGCTATTGTTTAGAATATATCCAACAGTAAACATTTTAGTTTATGATTATTTGAGCATTTAAAATATTTTATAGCATTTAAATTCCCAAATGCAAATAGAGAATGATTTAATTCAGAGCCCAAATATGTCATGGAAAAATGTGCATCACCTCTGGTTACTATTCACAGCATTTTCCATAAATGATGAACATTTTTGAAAGCCATTTGGATTTACTGAAAATATTTTAGGTGAACCTAGTGAATTCCTTTGATGCTAGGGGTTTAGGCAATCCCCATTTCAACTTTCTGAGATATTTAAACATGATGACATGAATGCCTTAATGCAACTAATGACAAGCAAATTCTAGGGTTGTGACATCAGTAATAAAGTGGCATCATTAGTCCTCAAAATAGAAAAAGAATATATGTGCCACCATGTGACCCATGTGTCGTGCAAGCAGTCATGAGTAGAGGGGACACATGCGAGCAGTCTTCCGCGGAGGCAGACCGGTAAGCGTGCGTGCAGGTGTGTGAATTGACGGGAGTCGTGCTCACTGCGTCGTGTCATCGGGAGGCTTGTGAGTAGCTATGTGAAATGACGGTAGGCATACCAGCAGTGTGGCGAGCAGGCTCACCGGGAGGCAAGCCAGTGGTTTGACCGCCGCTTGCCTCGGTCCCACTACTCCATATTAATGGCGCGCCCGAGCGGCCGCACCCCATCCTCGCCACACACACAATCCTCTCTATCAGCTTGCATCCTCAAAGCTGCTCTCAGTCCTCAAAGTCGTCATTGTATGAGGATGCTGCTGAAGTGCCCCATCAGAGGGAGCTGCGACGCCGGGGCTGCTGAAGCACCGGAGCACAGCATGGAGATGGAGACAGAGGTTGTCGTCCGCCGGAAAGGCATCGCTGCACCCTGACGTCGTCGACAGCCTCGTGCTTCCACAGTCGGAGCCGGAGGTCCACACCGACTCCAGTGACGACTCGTGCGACGACTCCGGTGACGACTCCGACGACAAGGGAGAACCGATAAGTCACCTATAGCCATTTATGTGTCAAATAGATCCTAGGGTTTCTCTGTTTACTCCTGCATCCTGCCTCCCCCTTTTTGGAATAGAAATCATGTGGTTATGTTCTCACAATCCATGAAATCTGAGTAATTTTCATTAGATCCGTGTAGTGTATTGATTGTTTGAATGGTACAAGTGATAAGTGATAAGTTGTTTCATCCGTGCAAATGATTTCTACTAATAATCCTACTAGGGTTAGTGTTTGTGCTAATAATTCCTAGCCAGGTCTTGACAATTGATTTTGAATGACCTACATATATGTTTATGCCATTATTTTCTTCAAGATTGGTCTGTACATAGACGATTGTGCTTAAAAATCAAACCATAATCTCTGGATATCTCTAAAAAATAGCCATAAATTCCAAATCCTACTTTACGGGATGTAAACATTGATTTGATGCCAAATTTTGGCAACTGCCAAATGTTCGCTAGAGATTAGTTTGTATTCCAAATTTGACACCATATTTTTTTACTATATGTATAGGTGTTGTCTGATGATGTCGACGACAAGGATGAAGATGGCCAGAGGAGGTACAAGAGGAAAATCCTGAGGGAGCTTTATGCGGGAATGCATAACAGGCGTATTAGGACCTGGGACGGCGGCTTTCGATGCCCATTTTGCAACCAAAAGGTTCATCACGCGTATGAAAGTGTCCCGGCACATGCAAGAGAACGAGCTATTGGCTCCTTCAAGTAGAAGTATTCTCGCAGGGTGGCACACATCGCGTAGACCGTGTACCCAGAGAAGCTTCAGGGGCATGCCGGCAAATGAGATGAGATGTGGGATCAAACTATGTATGGCTATGTAGTGTTAATGACAGTTTAACTATGTACTTATGCTTGAACTATGCTTGTGTACACTTACTATCTATGTATGAGGATGTTTAATCTATGTTTACTCATGTCTAAATGTGGGATATGGATGCAATCAGTTCGGTTGATGGAATCTACCTCCATCCTGTTTATTGGTCCTCTTTGTAATTTGTGTTAAATTTTGACCAAAGATTTATCTCACAAAATGTTAGTGCAGGTCAGCAAAAATTATATCGTTGGATGTGTATTTGAACATAGTGTTCAATGATTTTTTTTGGTGGCATGCATAAACATTTGTTAGTTAAATATTTGGTAAAAATTTGGCACAAATTACAACGGGGACCAATAAACTAGGATGGAGGTAGTACGTCAATCACACACGGTTCCTAAAATTGGAACGGTGTGCGATGACTTTCATTTTCCCTGTTACGTCCATCACACACGGTTGGCTCTAGCAAACCGTCGCCTCCATAACTCTTTGTGGGACAGAAAACCCTAACCACCCAATTCAAAAAAGAAAAAAGAAAACCCTCACCATCCCCACATCACAAAAACCATCACCCCGCCCGCCACCCCCTCTGGTCCCCATTCACACCTGCACAAGCTCCTATGCGTCTATGCATGACACCGCCTATCGCCATGGCAACCACTTAGCTCGATGCATGTCGCCGCCGCCAGGCTACTGGCAAACCCCACCGCATTTTACCACTTCCGCTTGCAACCGCCTATCGCCATCGACTTTCTCGATGCTGCTCACGGTCGACCCAGCTCCGCCTAGTTGGGGGATCCACCGTATTGAGGGTTTTTTCTCTTGGACAACAAGGTAACTAATTTAATGAGATCTCATCTCTTAACCCAGTTCATCTGCCTCCTTTAGTCACCTAGCCAAAATCGCCGTGAATTCATTTTTATTCAACCTGATTTGAGGATTTTCTTTCATTCATAGAGTGTATAGTGCAAGGACACATTAGGACTTTGCGGCCTTGGCCAGACATCCATGGAGTTCCATCTCACCATACCATACTTGAGGATGCATGCGGTTTGTTCAATCTCACCCTAAATCGATTGGCATGGCCTACTTTCCTGAACATATACTATATATTGCTGCATTTGGATAAAAGGTGCCACATGCATCATATACGTCAAAGGGGACTTTTTTCCTCTTCTTTCTATATTAGGTAAATTAATGATGTATTGTTCTTTCAATTACTCTCATATTTCCATGACATCGTGGTTACCCCATCTGTTTAATTATAGATTTTTGTCCTTTGATTTCAACTGTTGTACAGTTCTTTCAATTTCGTCCATATTTGCATGTTACCACATTCTTTAACAATTGTACCATTTTTTGCAGCATGTCCCTTGCTATGCAACAGAATCTATAGTACACAATCTTTCCCTTTACATAAATCAAGACTGCAAGGATGTCATACTAAACACAAACCATTGATTTACAATCGTTGCTTCTGTAAAACTTGATGAATGTGGTCACTTATATTTTGCCAAGGGCCTTTGGACAGAAATTTCTAAGTTTCATGTACTGAAAGCTGGCACTAAAATTGCACTGCACATAGAAGACCCTGGTCATGAGATATATGCTAAGTTCGCCGACGATATCATCCATCCAGAGTTTCTTCGAAGTAAGTGTTCTTTTCAAGTATCTGCATGTTGTCTTACCCAACAATATCAAAGGAATTGTGTAGTATTTAAGCAACCAATTGTTATTCCATTTTCTTACTCTATTACTACCTAGTAATTTCTATTTACCAATACACTTTTCTATTACCATGTTTTAACTAAATATACCATGTACTCCCACTTCTATCAGAAAGCGCCGCTGATGAGGAGACTCCGGAGGTGGAGAACGGGGCTGCCAACAAGCGGGGGCGGGTCGAGCAAGAACCGCAAGAGACCCCAGCAGGCCTAGACTTCGTCAATAGCCTCCCTGATGATATGTTGATAGTCATCATCTCCCTCCTCCCAATCAAATAAGGAGCACAGACAACCGTCATTTCCCGGCGATGGCGCCCCCTATGGAACTCCACTCCTCTGAACCTCATCGACATCCATGAGCTCTGCCATGGCTATTGCAGAAGCTTGGATGCATTCTCCAAGATCCTCGGCAATCGCCCTGGCCCAACCAGAGGCCTTAGCATGGGCAAGTTCCATTCCAACATCAAGAACTGAGCCAACCTTGACGACTGGTTCCGATCCTCCACCCTAGACCAACTCAAGGAGCTCACTTTTGATGAGGGGCATATGCGCTCGCTGCCAACGTCCGCGCTCCACCTTGCGGCCATGCTGCGCATTGCCAAGTTCAGGAACTGCCCACTCTAATTCTACCATGACTGAAGCACCTCAAGCTCGTCGTCGTATGCCTCCCAAATGGTGACATGGAGCGCCTACTCCGTGGCTATACTACACTCGAGTACCTTCGTCTTCAGGTGATCAATGGGTTGAGTAGCTTCCATATCACCTCCCTGACTCTCCAGACTATTTATGTGTGTTGCTGGTCCTCCAAGAAGACATCAAAAGATGTGTACCATGGTATGGTCATTGAGGACATACCTTAACTTGAGAGATTACTTGTAGTTGATCAAGAAGGTCCAACAAGAATCAATGTCATTTATGCGTCGAAATTGACACTGGTGGGCTACTGTCCGACAAATACTCCGAACTTGTTACTAGATCCACACCCGTTCAGGTACAACAGCCGCCTTCTACCTTTCCTTCTAGAAATTAACATTATTTCTAATTTTGAAGATGTATGTTCGTCTGTCATCCAGAAAATGATTCCGACAAGCTTGATCCTAAAATTGCGCACGGTGTCGGCCCCAACCTGGACCAAGTTGTCAATTTCCTGAGATGCTTTATGTGCCTGGATGTGATGGCCTGGCTTATTAGGGATAATAGACTACTCATATCAATAAGGAATTCCTTCTTTTCCGGGAGCCCATTCGGACAGAACTCCAAAGTTAAGCGTGCTCAGCTTGGAGTAGTGTCAGGATGGGTGACCGACCGGGAAGTTGCTCCCGGGTGCGCACGAGTGAGGACAAATTGCGCAGAAAAGACTAGTATTGATCTGTGGGGCCAGTCTAGATCCCGCCAGGAGTAACGACCACCTGCGGGTGTGTCCAAGGCGTTACAAGTTGGTATCAGAGCCGACCCTCGCAGTTACGCGGATGTTTGCGGACAAGTGTGCGGTCATGTTGTTCATGACGTTTGTGACCCGTCATGGCACACGGCATGGTACATGTACCGGACTGGATGCACAGACGTATGTGCCAAGAGGGAACGTTCCTATGGCCCAACGAGGACGTCGGTTCCTCTGAGTGGGGGTGTATGTGATGACCTGGCTTATTAGGGATGATAGACTACTCATATCAATAAGGAATTCCTTCTTTTCCGGGAGCCCATTCGGACAGAACTCCAAAATTAAGCGTGCTCAGCTTGCAGTAGTGTTAGGATGGGTGACCGACTGGGGAGTTGCTCCCGGGTGCGCACGAGTGAGGACAAAGTGCGCAGAAAAGACTAGTATTGATCTGTGGGGCTAGTCTAGATCCCGCCAGGAGTAACGACCACCGGCGGGTGTGTCCGGGGCATTACACTGGAGAAGCTATATATCGAGGTGATGTTCCTTTCCTGTTAAATGTTAACCATAAGGGAGTTTAATTTGTGACACCTTTTTCCATGTTTACAATGACAATGTACTATGATTTCTAAAGGATTTTTGGAGGATTTCAGTACATACATGCCCCCCCCATATTGGTTGCTTGATCCACATGGTTACAATCCATAAGCATGTCTCCCTTGGATTCATCTGTACTAGTTTTCTTAGGAAACTTTTCATCTACTCCAACCTCTTGTGAAGAAGGCTACATATTTCTAGATTGTAATCAAATGCCCATGCTAATCATGTCGGATCAAAGATGGCATGTTAGTGAATTTTACAAATCCTGCAAACCAAATACGCTTGTAGTAGTGTTCAAAATTGCATGTAGGCACTAACACGTTTCCTTCTTTTGGAGATAAGATACAATATAATAATCACATCGAATGCCTTGATCTGCATCTCTCAAAAATTACTTTGAACTCCTACCGAGGGACTTTAGTGGAGATTATATTCGCCAGGTTCTTTAGAGCAAGGGTGCTGAAGGTAATGAGGTCTGCCCTACATTTATTTCGCAAAAATGAATGGAATCAGCGCCGACAACTGCGATAAAATGGAATAGGCTCCGAAAATGCTGAATTTCATTTTGGAACTTTAGATGACAGAGTAATCGGAAGTCATCGTGTCAACCCCATAAATGACTTCTCAGTGGCTAGCCCCTATGCAAAAATTAAGAGATTTCAAGACCAGCCTTACAAGTGATAATATTAGTTTGAACCTCTCTTATATCCATCAGTGGATCAGCGCGAGTGTATGTAGCTGATGAGCTGAATTTCATTTCTAATATCAGTTTGAACCTTATAATCTTTGAATTTGAGCCATATAACTCTAGAATTTGAACCTTGTAATATTTTGAGCTTTTGTGGTACAATCGTTGAAATGGCATCGTATGAGACTTGTATATTGGTAGCACTATTTTGACCTTAATATGTAATGGACTTAGATTTTATTAACCATTCTCGAATCGGTTTACCTTGTCAATTTCATAGCACATGATCTGCGTAGCTAACTCGACTGCGATCTTTGACATTATTGCACACAGTTGGTTTCTTCAACTGTGTGCCTTGTAGAGTGCAGAATTAATTATCGCACTCGAGTGTCCATCATCACCCTTCTGTGTAACTTTGACCTCATCACCCACGGGTAAACTTATGACCGAAGTCATTCCACACACTATTTTTGACAAAGCTTTTTGCCAATAAACACCCATGATTTGTCCCTCTTCTAGCCGACGCATGGCCAAACTAGCCAGGCGGGTAGCTTGCACGGTAGCGCATGAATAGGCTCATCGACGATACATTGGCGCCTCTTTGAGCCCAGGCGTGGTCAAATGAAACGCATGCGGTGTTGTCAAGTGTGCACTGGAATCCTCCGCTTTGAACACGGTGACAAGACATGATGATTACAGGCCGGCCGACCCCCATTTATTATAGCGGCCATTTAACCCTTATGTCTCTTCAACCTTTCAATCGCTCCCCACCATTGCAAGAAGCACACCCACCACGACAAATTCTTAGAGGGTATCCTGCGCGACTCCAATGGCACTCTGAGCGGCTGCCAACGACGAGCAGCAGTTCACCATGCATGCCATGGTGGACACCTACAGAAGGTTCACGGAGCTCTCGGTGGTGTACGCCAACAACCCGGTTTGGGTGGAGCACTCCATCCACATCATGGAGTTGTTGCTTGATGAAGAGAAGTACAAGGTGGTCGGGTTCGACCTCGAGTACACCCGCGCTCGTGCCTGATACGTCTCCAACGTATCTATAATTTTTGATTGCTCCATGTTATATTATCTTCTGTTTTGGACATTACTGGGCTTTATTATCCACTGATGACCCACAATTATAGGGGATCTATCGTAGTCCTTTCGATAAGTAAGAGTGTCGAACCCAACGAGGAGCAGAAGGAAATGATAAGCGATTTCCAATAAGGTATTCTCTGCAAGTACTGAAACAAGTGGTAACAGATAGTTTTGTGATAGGATAATTTGTAACGAGCAACAAATAACAAAAGTAAATAAAGTGGAGCAAGATGGCCCAATCTTTTTGTAGCAAAGGACAAGCCTGGACAAACTCTTATATAGAGAAAAGCGCTCCCGAGGACACATGGGAACATCGTCAAGCTAGTTTTCATCACATTCATATGATTCGCGTTTGGTACTTTGATAATTTCATATGTGGGTGGACCGGTTCTTGGGTACTGTCCTTACTTGGACAAGCATCTCACTTATGATTAACCTCTATTGCAAGCATCCGCAAGTACAACAAAAGTATTAAAGTAAACATAACCATAGCATGAAACATATGGATCCAAATCAGCCCTTTACGAAGCAACACATAAACTAGGGTTTAAGCTTCTGTCACTCTAGCAACCCATCATCTACTTATTACCTCCCAATGCCTTTCTCTAGGCCCAAATAATGGTGAAGTGTTATGTAGTCGACGTTCATATAACACCACTAGAGGAGAGACAACATACATCTCATCAAAATATCGAACGAACGCCAAATTCACATGACTACTAATAGCAAGACTTCTCCCATGTCCTCAGAACAAACGTAACTACTCAGAAAGCATAATCATGTTCATAATTAGAGGGGTATTAATATGCATATAGGATCTGAACATATGATCTTCCACCAATTAAACCAACTAGCATCAACTACAAGGAGGAATTAACACTACTAACAACCTACTAGCACCAATCCCGGACTGAGAGACAAGAATTGGATACAAGACATGAACTAGGGTTTTGAGAGGAGATGGTGCTGATGAAGATGTTGATGAAGATTGCCCTTTCCCGATGAGAGGAGCGTTGGTGATGACGATGGCGATGATTTTCCCCTCCCGGAGGGAAGTTTTCCCGGTAGAACAGCTCCTCCAGAGCCCTAGATTGGTTCTGCCAAGGTTCCGCCTCGTGGCGGCGGAGTTTCGTCTGAGAAGATGGCTTATTATTTTTTCTCATCGAAAGACTTCATATAGCAGAAGATGACCACCGGAGGGCCACCAGGGGGCCCACGAGGTAGGGGGCGTGCCCAGGGGGGTAGGGCGCGTCCACACCCTTGTGGGCAGGGTGTGGACCCCCTGGTGAACTTCTTCCGCCGAGTATTTTTTATATATTCTGAAAACGTTTTCCGTGAAGTTTCAGGACTTTTGAAGCTGTGCAAAATCTTTCCCTATTTTATTTTTTTAATAATAAAGCACGGATTGAGCCTCCGGATTCACCGTCACAATACGTTTTCTTTTCATGTGACAATACATTTTTATAATTTATATAGACAAAATCATAATATTAACAAGGTGGTACTAATTTGAGGTCGCACGTTCCTCGTGGAAGTTTTCGTACACCTCCAGATCCAGCCGCCACAAGCGCCCGATCCCGCACGATGCTCGATCCGGTGTTGAGCCGGTCGCCGGTGTTGAGGATCCCCCCTCCCCCTTCCTGACCCACGTCTCTCTCTCGCGCAAAATAGGGTTGGGCGCCTCCGCCGTTTTCCTGTTTGGCAAAGCCCCGGATCATGGCGTTCCCGTGTAGGGAGAGGGCGGCGGGGTTGAGCTCCTGTCAAGAGACAGGGAGGTGAGGATGGGCGCGGCAGGTCGAGCACTGTCCTCTCCCATCGAGCACCGGATCAAAGCAGCAGCAGCTCCCCACCTCCATCCCGTCTCCTCTCCTACATCGGCCGTGCCATGCCACACCAGTTAAATTAATGATTATACGTTCTAGAACAGATTGGATCTACATTCAGTAAATTGATGTTGATCATACATGATGGGTCAGAGGTGGTGCAGTAGGTGTCACGGATACCAGCTTGAGGAGATTCTCACATGACGGCATGGTTGTCGGACATCAGATCCGGCTAGAGCAAGCTTCTCTTCCAAATTTTATGGATTATTTCACTTACTTACTTTTCTGGCCGCAGCTCCTTTCTAAATTTGTTTGGTGCTGTATGAGCCAAGCCTGAAGATATATAGTATACAGGTTTATAGTTAGTATTTTCCTTTTTATATCTCATGGTTAGTTAGCTAGAATGATGTGCTGCAGTTACAGTAGTCACATGCCTTTTATACTTTGTTTGGTTTATATAATTGTTGACGCATATGTTGACTTGCTAAACAGTGCTGCATGCAGGTTTCCTGTCGAAACAAACACCCAATTGATAGATATGCAATTATTTCTGACCTGGTGCGTGGATGAAAAATAACATATGGGCTATACATATTCTACTCTGCTGGTATGCACATTCTTTAACCATATTGTCATAGTAGCCCACTGAATGTACCAGAATTTATTATTTTTCAGATTTGTGTTATTATGAACTGAGATGCCCAAAGAAATATGTTTCTGAATCATTGATCAGGGTGTAGTCTATGCTTCTCATGCATGCTCAAAGAGAATCTGTTTAATTAATAGTATATATATTTTTACGAAATAAAGTTAATAAACAGTGACTCTTCTCTACACTCCAAAACAAGGACTTCACCTATGAATACAGATTAGCCTTGCAGGTTTGAAATTTAAAAATACATATAACCTTACAGATATGGAAATCTGAAAAATGCAACAACTGAATGTCTTTGATTTGTGTAATCAGTTGCAGGAAAGTGTAGTATTGTTAAGTGGAAAGTTGCAGCCGATTGAGGCTTATAGTTTGTTCCTGATTCTGCTGTTAGATATTATGTATATGGTCAATGCTTGAGTAGCCATATCTAATCCACATATGGGCACGCACCTTTGAGTTTTTATCATAGATACAAACATTGTAGTGTGAGCTTTATGATTTTTTATGATGTACTAATTTGCATTAGTCAACCAGGAACAAAAGTTATCTTCTGTGTCTATATAAACGACGATAAAATCTCAGTGTTCTCGATGCCTCCAACCTGAGGTAAACTGTCTCAGTAAAAAAACTGTCCCAGTAAAATATATGAATGGAGGTGTGCAGTGCGGTTTGCTACTGGAGCAAAGTACAGATTAGCAGTTAGCCATAAAGAATCAAAAAATAAGTTGTACAAGAACCAGAAGTCAAGATCCACCAGTGAACCATCCTCACGAAAAAACGAATCACAGTATCGCAACACACAAAAGGACATGAATTTGCATGATTAATCTCAGGTGAAACATTAACAAGCCGTGCTCACAGTCACCATCACAGACTTCATGCCTGGCCAGCTTATCTTTACTGTATTCTAAATCGGAGGCAGTGCACGACCCAATGTTTGACTTTGAACATTGACACTGACGACGGACTCAAGCACCAGCACATTCTTGGTACGTAGATCGGCACCTCTAAGGGCTTAACCGAGATGTTTTTCTAGCCATTTAACAACTGATTTTTTCATGGGATAAATTTTCATGGATAAGATTTTAACAAGGTATAGAGCAATGTAGGTCGAGATGACACAGTTATGCAAAATCTGTAGACAGAATTTGAGACATTTACATTGACGGGTCTGTTCACTGATTATTTATTTACTCTGTATTCATCAAAATTTACTTATTTTGTACTACATTGTAGAATGTTCGACTGACGCAAGCAGAGATGGCCATGATGCTAGCTGATAGCACTTGCTAACTGAAGAAGTTTACATACCTTTTCTCAAATTACAAAAAGAGTTTCTTACCAACTAATGAGCCTACCAGTTATAGGTCAGTTTCTCTAACTCAACTTCAGGTCGGTACTTTCCTGTAGAGTATACCTCCGTAATTCTCCATCCAAGATACTAAAGTTTATTGATTATGCTTCGTTGTTTGCGCGCACTGCAATTCAAGGCAGATCTACATTACATGGCTAAGCAACCCACCTATATTGGTAAATTTTTATTGTGTTATTTAAATTAAAAAAATTAATGTACTCTGCTGGAGAAGTCACAAGCCATATTAATTTCAGAAGAAAACATTTCTAATTAGTGGTTAAGGTATTGTTGTGTCTAAAATGAAAATTCCAAACAAAAACACAGGCACGATTTGTATTTATACGACGAATAATGGAAATTTCAATTGCTAAATTTAACTAAGGTTTTTAGAATAAATTGTGGTCTCTAAGCTCGTCTCATGTAATCCATGAACTAAATGCATTATATTAGCATGTCTAATTCGTAAGTGCAACCAGCAATTAGTTTAATTTTCCCCTCAAATAAAAACAATTAGTTTTATTTGATTTAAATTAACAAAGGGGCCTACACATTATTTGTATTCACTATAGATGGCGCCAACAACATCCAGCAATACACTGATGCATCCTTCCCAATGGTGGTTCACTTCTTTCCCCAGCTTCATATATACTGCATCACTGCGTATGTAGGTGGTGACAGTATGACAGCGGCAACAGGGGAAATAGGTTTTATTAGATTATCTATCACAAAAGTGTATTCAGTGGAGCAAGGCATGTAGATTTAACTAATCAGTAAATTAAACCATGAATCTGAATGAAGGGTTCCTTGATTAATTTGTCCACAAGTTGTCCAATGATTCATCGGTTTAGACTTTAGTGTTTTTTGATTATTACGGGCAACAACCCTGCTTTTGAGCACGCCCAAACAAGTTGAATCAGGATCTCTGCTTTTGGTTGTTCAAGTTTGTGGTAAATTATAATGAACGGTTGTATTTCTAGTGCCACCTAAATACATTGGTTGGTCTGCAGTTCTGCACCGTACTCTACTCCTATTGATTGATGACCACAAGTCACAACCCAATCTTTTGATTTGTTTCACTTAGTGTTGGATGGTGCAAATTAAAGGAAATTGTCCTACCATTCATCAATTTACTACTCAGTCAGGCCTGAATGCATGACTTCTGTATGTCAGTGAATCTGCGCCTAAATGTGTCAGTCGCCTGGACTTTTGAATCTTATCCAATTGTCTGGTCATCATTCCGTTAGCAGTTTGACTGGAGCACATTCTCTCTCGAGAGGAGGCGGTGAATCTAAGTGAACCTTCTTAGCTTAGAAACCAAAGTCGTTCTCTCGATGAACCGAGAATTATTGCGGTTAATTTGTCAGCCATTGTGTTCCTTCTGTACTTCAATTCTTAGTTTGTGTTAAGTTGGGGGCTTTTTACAGTCTGACAACATGAATCTCAGACAGTCTGAAATTAGTTGTGTTTTGGATTATCAAGTGAGAGAAAGATGGCCCTTTAGTTGCTTTAGCAATATATGTTTAGGGTTTAGTGAGATTTTCTTCCTGTAAGGCGCAGTTCTCTGGGATAGATTAAATACCAGTCACATTCAATATGTTGTGAAGTCTCCCATTTTAGTTCAAATGCTACCTTACCAAAAATAGATAACACCTTTTCCATCAGAGTAAGATAACAAACATGAAACCAGTTAATCAGTGTATCGTAGATGATTGCTTATTTCTGAAGCACCAGGGCGCTCTCCCTCTAGCGGTACTACTTGGGCATCTCAGACGGCATCATGCTTGATACTGAAGTTGAAGAGTGTAGCACAGTTGATGAGCTGAAGCGGCGGTGGAGCTGGACTGCAATCCATTAAGCTCTTGTTGAGGGAGCTGGAGGAGGAGCAGAGCATGTCGGCGGTGGTGGCTAGCCAAGCCATGCCCATGATCAGCAGGCAGCAGGAGGAGTAGGCGGCGATGCAGACGGAGATGGCACAGTATCAGAGGGTCATGGAGGAGCAGAGCATGTATGATCGTGATGAGGCTGAGTGTCTGGGCCATGAAGTGCTTTGTTTAGGGCAAGCTGAAATAGTTAAAATGAGAGAAAAAAAAACTCTTCCCAACCGAACAACCAACTAGCCGTAAAAGCTCCCTAAAAAATGCCCTAAAAAATCTATCTGTAGAAAACCTTAACAGAGTAAATATAGTTTAAAAATGTTCACAGCTTTAGATATGTTCGCACATTTTTGTTTCAAAAAATATGTTTGCAATTTTTAAAAAAGCTTAAAAATTCAGAAAAATGTTCCACTTTCACTAAAAAATATTTCGATTTACAAATGTACTAAAAAGCTTAAAACTTTAACTTTTATTAAAAATAAGAAAATTTGCACGTTTAACCTTATCATTGATGTTTAGTAAAGTTGGTAATAAAAATGGTGCACGATGGCACAAGAATCGGGTTGTGCTATTTTTTTTCGCCCGGTGCAACACACGGGCATTTGTCCTAATAGGTCTTTAATATTTGTTTTTTTTCCAGTCCAGAATTTCAGCTGCCGGCAATCTCATTCTTTATGTAAACCTTATAAAATAAGAGAGAATAGGCATAAGTATTGTGACATAAAGTGTAATAACAGCTCATAATGCAATAAATATCGATATAAAAGCATGATGCAAAATGGACGTATCAACTCCCCCAAGCTTAGACCTCGCTTGTTCTTAAGCGAAAGCTGAAATCAAAAAATATGTCCACATGTTTAGAGATAGAGGTGTCGATAAAAGTAAAATATGGACATGAGGGCATCATGATCATTCTTAAAACAACAACTTACATAATTCTTGTCATATGATTTTTTATGCTAGAGTAATAATTCAATCACAATTTCAAGTATAAATCGTAAACTTCATTGAAAACTAACAAACTATAATCTCAGTCATTGGAGCAATTGAAATTTATCATAACATAGAAAAGAGTCAATGTATAAGAGCTTTTCAGCAAGTCCACATACTCAACTATCATATAGTCTTTCACAATTGCTGACACTCACGCAATACTTATGGAGTTTTAGTCAGACACAGAGAAAGATAGAGGCTTATAGTTTTGCCTCCCAATGTTTTACCTCAAGGGTAATGTTAACAATAATAGTTCATGGAAACTCACATCCAATTAGCCATATATACTAGGATTTTTCCAACATACTGTGCTTGCCAAAGGTTAAAATGTAAAAAGGAAGGGTGAAGATCACCATGACTCTTATGCAAGGTAGGAGATAAAAATAAAAGATAGGCCCTTCGTAGAGGGAAGCAGATGTTGTCATGCGCTTTTATGGTTGGATGCACGAAATCTTAATGCGAAAGAACATCACTTTATATTGCCAGTTGTGATATGGACCTTTATTATGCAGTCTATCGCTTTTATTTCTTCCATATCACACGATCGTATAAAGTTTATTTCTCCCACACTAATAAGTCATACATATTTAGAGAGCAATTTTTATTGCTTGCACCGATGACAACTTACTTGGAGAATCTTACTCAATCCATAGGTAGGTATGGTGGACTCTCATGGCAAAACTAGTTTAAGGGTATTTGGAATCACAAGTAGTATCTCTACTTGGTGCGATGCATTTGGCTAGCATGAGGGGGAAAGGCAAGCTCAACCATGTTGGATGATCCATGATAATATAATTTATCTCGGATGCAAGAAAACTTAACCCATTACTTTGTCTTCCTTGTCCAATGTCAACTCTTTAGCATGTCATATTTTAATGAGTGCTCACTATCATAAAAGATGTCCAAGATAGTATATATTTATGTGTGAAAACCTCTCTTTCTTTATTACTTCCTATTAATTGCAACGATGATCAAAACTCTGCTTGTCAACTCTCAACAACTTTTATTCATTATACTTTTTCTATGTGAGCTCATTACTCTTCATAAGATTCACATGATCTTTTTGTTTCTTTTTATTTTTTTCTCTTTTCTTTTATTCCCTTAGGATCATGGCAAAATAGTCAAGCCCTTGACTCAACACTAATCTTTATTATATAGCTCACGGACTCGATTACATAGAGGAATTATAAAGCAAAACTCACGACTAGATCATAGTAAGAACTTTTATTCTAATAGATCAAGATATTACCAAAAAGATCGAACTAAGATAAACGGTAAAGATAAAAGTGATGGTGATACGATACCGGGGCACTCCCCCAAGCTTGGCAGTTGCCAAGGAAAGTGCCCATACCCATGTGTTATGTCTCTTTTTTCGGGGATGGTGATGTGATATTCTTGGCGATGATGCCCCTCGGGATACGAGTCTCCTCCTCGAGCTTATTGACTTGCTGCTTAAGGTCCATTATTTCCTTTTGGAGTTTTCCTGTAACAGCCAAAGCTCCCCGCACCCAAGGGTGCAGCATAGCTGCGGGAGAACTAGTGACACTTTTTTTCATATTCTTATAAGAAAGAAATCTAACATTGGAAGGGATAACCGAGTTTGGAATAGCCGAGCTCTGCAGTTCTCCCATTGTGAATCCAGCTCGGAAGCAGGAAGTGACTTCTTGATCCTCTTCCATGACATCTATCCTCTTCAAATCAGCCTCCATCTCTTCCTCCGTGGCTGGCCCAAAGAGGTCAACATTGTTGTTTGTCATTGATTTCGGTGCTGGATGAGACACCCGGCTCTCCCCGACTGACTCTTGCGAAGACATCTTGCTCTAATCTGCAGCAGTAACAACTTGAAACACAAATAGAGGATAATTGCGTGATACGGGAGTCAAAACCCCCAGGATTAGCTAGTAGTTTTTCTATCATACCCGAAGGAATTTCAAAGCAGACATTTTCACTTTCAGTAGGTTGAGTAGATTGAGGAGCAACTCTTTGCTCTACTGGTCGGGGTGAAGATACCCCGAACAAGCCCCCCAGAGGATTACTTTCCATAGTAACAAGTGACAGTAAATTTCAGCACACTATATAAATTTTTCCTTACCAAATTCCACTTACAAAAGGCGCTTCACTCCCCGGCAACGGCGCAAGGAAAGAGTCTTGATGACCCACAAGTATAGGGGATCTATCGTAGTCCTTTCGATAAGTAAGAGTGTCAAACCCAACGAGGAGCAGAAGGAAATGATAAGCGGTTTCCAGCAAGGTATTCTCTGTAAGTACTGAAACAAGTGATAACAGATAGTTTTATGATAGGATAATTTGTAACGAGCAACAAGTAACAAAAGTAAATAAAGTGCAGCAAGGTGGCCCAATCTTTTTTGTAGCAAAGGACAAGCCTGGACAAACTCTTATATAGAGAAAAGCGCTCCCAAGGACACATGAGAATATCGTCAAGCTAGTTTTCATCACGTTCGTATGATTCGCGTTCGGTATTTTGATAATTTGATATGTGGGTGGACCGGTGCTTGGGTACTGTCCTTATTTGGACAAGCATCCCACTTATGATTAACCTCTATTGCAAGCATCCGCAACTACAACAAAAGTATTAAGGTAAACTTAACCATAACATGAAACATATGGATCCAAATCAGCCCCTTACGAAGCAATGTATAAACTAGGGTTTAAGCTTCTGTCATTCTAGCAACCCATCATCTACTTATTACTTCCCAATGCCTTCCTCTAGGCCCAAATAATGGTGAAGTATTATGTAGTAGACGTTCACATAACACCACTAGAGGAGAGATAACATACATCTCATCAAAATATTGAACGAATACCCAATTCACATGACTACTAATAGCAAGACTTCTCCCATGTCCTCTGGAACAAACGTAACTACTCACAAAGCATAATCATGTTCATAATCAGAGGGGTATTAATATGCATATAGGATTTGAACATATGATCTTTCACCAATTAAACCAACTAGCATCAACTACAAGGAGTAATTATATTGGAAATATGCCCTAGAGGCAATAATAAAAGCATTATTATTATATTTCTTGTTCATGATAATTGTCTTTATTCATGCTATAATTGTGTTATCCGGAAATCGTAATACATGTGTAAATAATAGACACCAACATGTCCCTAGTAAGCCTCTAGTTGATTAGCTCGTTGATCAACAGATAGTCATGGTTTTCTGACTATGGACATTGGATGTCATTGATACCGAGATCACATCATTACGAGAATGATGTGATGGACAAGACCCAATCCTAAACATAGCATAAGATCGTATAGTTCGTTTGCTAGAGTTTTTCCAATGTCAAGTATCTTTTCCTTAGACCATGAGATCGTGTAACTCCCGGATACCGTAGGAGTGCTTTGGGTGTACCAAACGTCACAACGTAACTGGGTGACTATAAAGGTATACTACGGGTATCTCCGAAAGTGACTGTTGGGTTGACACGGATCAAGACTGGGATTTGTCACTCCATATGACGGAGAGGTATCACTGGGCCCACTCGGTAATGCATCATCATAATGAGATCAAAGTGACCAAGTGTCTGGTCACGGAATCATGCATTACGGTACGAGTAAAGTGACTTGCCGGTAACAAGATTGAACGAGGTATAGGGATACCGACGATCGAATCTCGGGCAAGTAACATACCGATTGACGAAGGGAATTGTATGCGGGATTGATTGAATCCTCGACATCGTGGTTCATCCGATGAGATCATCGAGGAGTATGTGGGAGCCAACATGGGTATCCAGATCCCGCTGTTGGTTATTGGCCGGAGAGTCGTCTCGGTCATGTCTACATGTCTCCCGAACCCGTAGGGTCTACACACTTAAGGTTCGGTGACGCTAGGGTTGTAGGGATATGTATATGCAGTAACCCGAATGTTGTTCGGAGTCCCGGATGAGATCCCGGACGTCACGAGAAGTTCCGAAATGGTCCGGAGGTAAAGAATTATATATAGGAAGTGCTATTTCGGGCATCGGGACAAGTTTCGGGGTCACCGGTATTGTACCGGGACCACCGAAAGGGTCCCGGGGGTCCACCGGGTGGGGCCACCTGCCCCGGGGGGGCACATGGGCTGTAGGGGTGTGCGCCTTGGCCTGTATGGGCCAAGGGCACCAGCCCCAAGAGGCCCATGCGCTAAGAGATCAAGAAAGGAAGAGTCCTAAAAGGGGAAGGCACCTCCTAGGTGCCTTGAGGAGGAGGGATTCCTCCCTTGGCCGCCGCCCCCTAGGAGATTGCATCTCCTAGGGCCGGCGCCTCCCCAGGCTTCCTATATATAGTGGGGGAAGGAGGGCCTCTCACCCCACGCCTTTGGTGCCTCCCTCTCCCTCTTCAACACATCCTCCTCCTCCATAGTGCTTGGCGAAGCCCTGTCGGAGTACTGCAGCTTCATCACCACCACGCCGTCGTGCTGCTGCTAGAGCCATCTTCCTCAACCTCTCCTTCCCCCTTGCTGGATCAAGAAGGAGGAGACGTCACGCTGACCGTACGTGTGTTGAACGCGGAGGTGCCGTCCGTTCGGCGCTAGGATCTCTAGTGATTTGGATCACGTCGAGTACGACTTCCTCATCCCTGTTCTTTGAACGCTTCCGCGCGTGATCTACAAAGGTATGTAGATGCAATCCAATCATTTGTTGCTAGATGAACTCCTAGATGGATCTTGGTGAAACCGTAGAAATTTTTTTGTTTTCTGCAACGTTTCCCAACAAATTAACACTACTAGCACCAATCCCGGACTGAGAGATAAGAATTGGATACAAGAGATGAACTAGGGTTTTGAGAGGAGACGGTGCTGATGAAGATGTTGATGGAGATTGCCCTCTCCCGATGAGAGGAGCATTCGTGATGACGATGGCGATGATTTCCCCTGCCCGGATGGAAGTTTCCCTGGCAGAACAGCTCTGTTAGAGCCCTAGATTGGTTCTGGCAAGGTTCCGCCTCATGGCGGTGGAGTTTCATCCGAGAAGATGGCTTATTATTTTTTCTCATCGAAAGACTTCATATAGCAGAAGATGCCCACCGGAGGGCCACCAGAGGGCCCACGAGGTAGGGGCGCGCCTAGGGGGTAGGGCGCGCCCCCACCCTCATGGGCAGGGTGTGGCCCCCCTGGTGAACTTCTTTCGCTGAGTATTTTTTATATATTCTGAAAACGTCTTTCGTGAAGTTTCAGGACTTTTGGAGCTGTGCAAAATAGGTCTTTAATATTTGCTTCTTTTCTAGCCCAGAATCCCAGCTGCCAACATTCTCCCTCTTTATGTAAACCTTGTAAAATAAGAGAGAATAGGCATAAGTATTGTGACATAATGTATAATAACAGCCCATAATACAATAAATATCAATATAAAAGCATGATGCAAAATGGACGTATCATCCACTTTTATAGTATTTTTGGGACTAACCTACTAACCAGAGGCCCAGCCAAGAATTGTTGTTTTTTTTTTTGCCTATTTTAGGGTCTCGAAGAAAAGAAATATCAAACGGAGTCCAAACGGAATGAAACTTTCGGGAACGTGATTTTTGAAACGAACAAGATCCAGGAGACTTGGACCCTACGTCAAGTAACCAACAGGAAAGCCACGAGGTAGGGGGCGCGCCTACCCCCCACCAGGCGCGCCCTCCACCCTCGTGGGCCCCCTGTTGCTCCACCAACGTACCTCTTCCTTCTATATATACCTACGTACCTCCAAACGATCAGATATGGAGCCAAAACCCTAATTCCACCGCCGTAACTTTCTGTATCCACGAGATCCCATCTTGGGGCCTGTTCCGGAGCTCCGCCGGAGGGGGCATCGATCACCGAGGGCTTCTACATCAACACATAGCCCTTCCGATGAAGTGTGAGTAGTTTACCTCAGACCTTCGGGTCCATAGTTATTAGCTAGATGGCTTCTTCTCTCTTTTTGGATCTCAATACAAAGTTCTCCCCCTCTCTTGTGGAGATCTATTCGATGTAATCTTCTTTTGCGGTGTGTTTGTTGAGATCGATGACTTGTGGGTTTATGATCAAGTTTATCGATGAACAATATTTGAATATTCTCTAAATTATTTTATGTATGATTGATTATCTTTGCAAGTCTCTTCGAATTATCAGTTTGGTTTAGCCTACTAGATTGATCTTTCTTGCAATGGAAGAAGTGCTTAGCTTTGGGTTCAATCTTGCGGTGTCCTTTCCCAGTGACAGTAGGGGCAGCAAGGCACATATTGTATTGTTGCCATCGAGGATAACAATATGGTTTTTTTTTATCATATTGCATGAATTTATCCCTCTACATCATGTCATCTTGCTTAAGGTGTCACTCTGTTCTTATGAACTTAATATTCTAGATGCATGTTGGATAGCGGTCGATGTGTGGAGTAATAGTAGTAGATGCAGGCAGGAGTCGGTCTATTTGTCTTGGATTTGATGCCTATATACATGATCATACCTAGATATTCTCATAACTATGCTCAATTCTGTCAATTGCTCAACAGTAATTTATTCACCCACCGTAAAATACTTATGCTCTTGAGAGAAGCCACTAGTGAAACCTATGCCCCCTGGGTCTATCTTTATCATATTAATCTTCCAATAGTTAGTTATTCTCATTGCTTTTATTTTACTTTGCATCTTTATCATAAAAATACCAAAAATATTATCTTATCATAGCTATCAGATCTCACTCTCGTAAGTGACCGTGTAGGGATTGACAACCCCTTATCGCGTTGGTTGCAAGGATTTATTTGTTTTGTGCAGGTGCGAGGGACTTGCGCATAGCCTCCTACTGGATTGATACCTTGGTTCTCAAAACCTGAGGGAAATACTTACGCTACTTTGCTGCATCACCCTTTCCTCTTCAAGGGAAAACCAATGCAGTTCTCAAGAGGTGGCAAGAAGGATTTCTGGCACCGTTGCCGGGGAGGTCTACGCAAAAGACAAACATACCAAGTACCCATCACAAACCCTTATCTCCCGCATTACATTATTTGCCATTTACCTCTCGTTTTCCTCTCTCCCCCACTTCACCCTTGTCGTTTTATTTGCCACGTCTTTTTCTCGCTTGCCTTTCTTCCGCCATGTCTGAATCAAAAAGGGTTGGGGGTTCTCTCCCAACTTTTAGTACTTTGGACAACCCTTCTATTCTCGCTAAGCTCATAAATAAGGATACTATGGAAAAACCTACCGGAGTTATCAATGAGAATCTTAATAATTTTGATGAAGATGATTCCGAAATTTTTCGTTATTTACTTGATGAATCTTTGAAAGATGCTTGGTATAGACTATTAAGGATCAGGGCTAGCTATGTGCCTCAATACCAAATTGAACTTTACTTAAAAAGCTTTTATATTGCCCGTCCTTCTTCTTTTAAGCATGTCTTAGATTCTATATTTGAAGAAGGCTTTCTTGTAGGGGATGTCGTAGACACTTATGAGAAGATGAAAACCATATTTAGGCACCCCATGAATGAGAAAGTTGAATCTATATCTCTTTTGCTTTCTTACCAAAATGAATCTATCAAAGAGATGAAGGCTAGCTTAGATACAAATTTTCGTAACATACTTAATCTTTCTTCTACCATTAAAGCCATGTGCTTTATCAAAATAGAAAGATTAATTTCATAGATAGCAAATTTGCTCTTTTCTTCCCTAAACCAAAGATGGCAATACCTATATCTATCTTTATGCCTAGCTAGGGGCGTTAAACGATATCGCTTGTTGGGAGGCAACCCAATTTTATTTTTATTCCTTGCTTTTTTCTCCTGTTTAGTAATAAATAATTTATCTACCCTCTGTTTTGGTTGTGTTTTTTGTGTTTAATTAGTGTTTGTGCCAAGTAGAACCGTTAGGAAGACTTGGGGAAAGTCTTGTTAATCTTGCTGTAAAAAACAGAAGCTTTAGAGCTCACGAGAACTGCTGCCATTTTTATTTGGAAAGTGATATTTAGTTAATTATTTTTGCAGATGATTAATAGATAAATTACTCACGTGCAGAAAGTTACTTTATAATATTTGGGGTTCCAGATCTTGTGCTAGCTACAGATTACTACAGACTGTTATGTTTTTGATAGATTCTGTTTTTCATGTGTTGTTTGCTTATTTTGATGAATCTATGCCTAGTAAAATAATTTATAAACCATAGAGAAGTTGGAATACAGTAGGTTTAACACCAATATAAACAAAGAATGAGTTCATTACAGTACCTTGAAGTGGTCTTTTGTTTTCTTTCGCTAATGGAGCTCACGAGATTTTCTACTTTAAGTTTTGTGTTGTGAAGTTTTCAAGTTTTGGGTAAGGATTTGATGGATTATGGAACAAGGAGTGGCAAGAGCCTATGCTTGGCGATGCCCATGGCACCCCCAAAATAATCTAAGGACATCAAAAATCCAAAGCTTGGGGATTCCCCGAAAGGCATCCCCTCTCTCGTCTACTTCCATCGGTAACTTTACTTGGAGCTATATTTTTATTAACCACATGATATGTGTTTTGTTTGGAGCGTCTTGTATGATTTGAGTCTTTGCTTTTTAGTTTACCACAATCATCTTTGATGTAGACACCTTTTGAGAGAGACACACATGATTCAGAAATTATTAGAATACTCTATGTGCTTCACCTATATCTTTTGAGTTATATAGTTTTGCTCTAGTACTTCACTTATATCTTTTAGAGCACGGTGGTTGATTTATTTTATAGAAACTATTGATCTCTCATGCTTCACTTAGATAATTTTGAGAGTTTTAAATAGCATGTAATTTGCTTAAATAATCCTAATATGCTATGTATTCAAGATTAGTAAAAACTTTCTTATGAGTGTTTTGAATACTAAGAGAAGTTGGTGCTTGATGATTGTTTTAAGATATGGAGGTAGTGATATTAAAGTTGTGCTAGTTGAGTAGTTGTGAAATTGAGAAATACTTGTGTTGACATTTGCAAGTCCCGTAGCATGCACGTATGGTAAACATTATGTAACAAATTTGAAACATGAGGTGTTCTTTGATTGTCTTCCTTACGAGTGGCGGTCGGGGACGAGCGATGGTCTTTTCCTACCAATCTATCCCCCTAGGAGCATGCGCGTAGTGCTTGGTTTTTGATGACTTGTAGATTTTTGTAATAAGTATGTGAGTTCTTTATCACTAATGTCGAGTCCAGGGATTATACGCACTCTCACATTTCTATCATTGCTAGCCTCTTCGGTACCGTGCATTGCCCTTTCTCACATTGAGAGTTGGTGCAACCTTCGCCGGTGCATCCAAACCCCGTGATATGATACGCTCTTTCACACATAAACCTCCTTATATCTTCCTCAAAACAGCCACCATACCTACCTATTATGCCATTTCCATAGCCATTCCGAGATATATTGCCATGCAACTTTCCATCATCCTGTTTATCATGACACGTTCATCATTTTCATATTGCTTTGCATGATCATGTAGCCAACATAGTATTTGTGGCAAAGCCACCATTCATAATTCTTTCATACATGTCACACTTGATTCATTGCATATCCCGGTACACCACCGGAGGCAATCATATAGAGTCATACCTTGTTCTAGTATCGAGTTGTAATAATTGAGGTGTAAATAAATAGAAGTGTGATGATCATCATTTAATAGAGCATTGCCCCAATAAAAAAAGAGAAAGCCAAATAAAAAAATAAGGCCCAAAAAAAAGAGAAATGAAAAGGGACAATGGTACTATCTTTTTTTCCACACTTGTGCTTCAAAGTAGCACCATGATCTTCATGATAGAGAGTCTCTTATTTTGTTACTTTCATATACTAGTGGAAATTTTTCATTATAGAACTTGGCTTGTATAGTCCAACAATGGGCCTCCTCAAGTGCCCTAGGTCTTCGTGAGCAAGCAAGTTGGATGCACACCCACTAGTTTCTTTTGTTGACCTTTCATACATTTATAGCTCTAGTGCATCTGTTGCATGGCAATCCCTACTCCTTGCATTAACATTAATCGATGGGCATCTCCATAGCCCATTGATTAGCCTCGTTGATGTAAGACTTTCTCTTTTTTTGTCTTCTCCACATAACTGCCATCATTATACTCTATTCCACCATAGTGCTATATCCATGGCTCATGCTCATGTATTGCGTGAAGGTTTATAAAGTTTGAGATTACTAAAGTATGAAACAATTGCTTGGCTTGTTATCGTGGTTGTGCATGATGAGAGCATTCTTGTGTGATGAAAATGGAGCATGACTAAACTATATGATTTTGTAGGGATGAACTTTCTTTGGCCATGTTATTTTGGGAAGACATAATTGCTTAGTTAGTATGCTTGAAGTATTATTATTTCTATGTCAATATTAAACTTTTATCTTGAATCTTTTGGATCTGAATATTCATGCCACAATTAAAAAGTATTACAATGAAATTATGCCAAGTAGCATTCCACATCAAAAATTCTGTTTTCATCATTTACCTACTCGAGGACGAGCAGGAATTAAGCTTGGGGATGCTTGATACGTCTCCAACATATCTATAATTTTTGATTGCTCCATGCTATATTATGTTCTGTTTTGGACATTATTGGGCTTTATTATCCACTTTTATATTATTTTTGGGACTAACCTACTAACCGGAGGCCCAACCCAGAATTGTTGTTTTTTTTGCCTATTTTAGGGTTTCAAAGAAAAAGAATATCGAACGGAGTCCAAACAGAATGAAACCTTCGGGAACGTGATTTTTGGAAAGAACAAGATCCAGGAGACTTGGACCCTATGTCAAGCAAACAATAGGGAAGCCACGAGGTAGGGGCGCGCCTACCCTCCCCCCCCAGGCATGCCCTCCACCCTCGTGGGCCCCCTGTTGCTTCACTGACGTACTTCTTCCTCCTATATATACCTACGTACCCCCAAACGATCAGATACGGAGCCAAAACCCTAATTCCACCGCCGTAACTTTCTGTATCCATGAGATCCCATCTTGGGGCCTGTTCCGGAGCTCTACCGGAGGGGGCGTCGATCACGGAGGGCTTCTACATCAACACCTTAGCCCTTCCGATGAAGTGTGAGTAGTTTACCTCAGACCTTCGGGTCCATAGTTATTAGCTAGATGGCTTCTTCTCTCTTTTTGGATCTCAATACAAAGTTCTCCCCCTCTCTTGTGGAGATCTATTCGATGTAATCTTCTTTTGCGGTGTGTTTGTTGAGATCGATGACTTGTGGGTTTATGATCAAGTTTATCGATGAACAATATTTGAATATTCTCTGAATTATTTTATGTATGATTGATTATCTTTGCAAGTCTCTTCGAATTATCAGTTTGGTTTGGCCTACTAGAGTGATCTTTCTTGCAATGGGAGAAGTGCTTAGCTTTGGGTTCAATCTTTCGGTGTCCTTTGCAAGTGACAGTAGCGGCAGTAAGGCACGTATTGTATTGTTGCCCGAGGATAACAAGATGGGGTTTTTATTATATTGCATGAATTTACCCTTCTACATCATGTCATCTTGCTTAAGGCGTCACCCTGTTCTTATGAACTTAATACTCTAGATGCATGCTAGATAGCGGTCGATGTGTGGAGTAATAGTAGTAGATGCAGGCAGGAGTCGGTCTACTTGTCTTGGACGTGATGCCTATATACATGATCATACCTAGATATTCTCATAACTATGCTCAGTTCTGTCAATTGCTCAACAGTAATTTGTTCACCCACCGTAAAATGCTTATGCTCTTGAGAGAAGCCACTAATGAAACCTATGGCCCCCGGATCTATCTTCATCATATTAATCTTCCAATACTTAGTTATTCTCATTGCTTTTATTTTACTTTGCATCTTTATCATAAAAATACCAAAAATATTATCTTATCATATCTATCAGATCTCACTCTCGTAAGTGACCGTGTAGGGATTGACAACCCCTTATTCGAATGAATTCTCGGACCCAATTTATCTTCCTCTTCCCTCGTAGTATATTTTTGGATGTGCACCGTATGAGGCAAACCATTTATCTCTCTTGTTTTATTTCCTTTCTCTTGTGAGCTTTATCCCGTTTCATCACGTGAGTACAACCTAGTTTATTTTAATTTCTCATTCAACTGAGTGGGCCTAGCCCATCTATTTTATTTTTGTTTTATTTTTCTCCCTAACCTCCCATCCTTATGGGCCTGACGGAACTAGCCCATGTCTCCTAGCCATCGAATTCCTCTTCTCCTCTATAGGCTCACAAACCTACAAAGAAAAGAAACGTCAACAGCCACCACCTACAATTACAGAAAGAAAACTGCTCCACCCTCCTTTAATTTCCTCTCCACTTACCTATCTTCTAGCGCCAGGCCCAAGAGCTTCCTCTCCTCGTCCACGCACACCACAGAAGATCAAACGTACAACCATGAATCTGACCCTCCTCTAACCTTCCTTATAAATAATCTCTTTCCAAAACTAAAGGAACCATTATGTACGCCTCCAACTCCTCTTCCACTTCGCTAGTCTCCCTGCCATCTCCCTTCCTCTGTGTCTCCAGAACCCCTCTCCAAAGGATGATGCTCCATGGACGCCAGTGCTCGATTCCGGTGACGCAGGCCATCTTCATCTAAACCCTCGCACCAGGATATTCTCCTTCATGCCATGAATCCATTCAGAGAAGAAAGAACACGACCCGTCAACCACACACAAAGAATTCTGCATGTACGCGTACACTGTTCATCAAGTTCGTCGCACCGTTCCGTCAAAATCGGGTGAGCCTCTACCCAATTCCACTTGCAAATCTTCTCAATGCCACTTGTATTATCTCCTAGACATCATAGTTCCTCCTATTTTTTTTGTCGTTGGGCGCGTTGATGCTATCCATCGCAAGAACCAAATATTACACGCATATTTCCATCGTTTTGGTTCATCGTTTGATCTTGATCCCAATAGATGAAACGTTGTAAGTGGTTAGAGGAACCCGCTTGTGGTTTTAGATTTTGCGTACATATCATATTAGGAGTTCGTTTAGTGCAAATGAGAATTGCACTACGTGCATGTTCTTACACTATTTATTTATTTTTACTTGTGTGATGAATACCTAGGAGTCGCTCATAATTATTTGATAATCGTAGGAGTTATATATGATTTACGAGACCACTTGTTTGGTCAATCGGGTTTTATATAGTCGTTTATGCCTAGAATCCGGTGGTGTTTTGAGTTCGGTAATTTTTATAGTTTGTCTAGTATATTTTTATGTTCATGACATGCCTAGGAATCGTTCTCAATTATATCATAATCTTATGAGTTAGATGTGACTGACTAGAGTTGTTGTACAAAATTCTTTGATTTATTTCTCATAGTTTTGTACATCGTCGCATGTTTGTTTTATTGGTTCAAATTCATGCCATGTCTACGATAGATGTTTATATATTTTTACTACATGTCGTTGCATAGTTTCTTTATGCTAGAAGTCAAATGAAATGCTTTCTTGTTCGCGAACAAATCCATTGTGGTTCTTTGTTGCATAACGTATTTTTGCCTAGTTGAGTGTCCTACGTTGGTGCAAGTGTAAGTTGTACTAGATACCAAATGCATGCCATTTCTGTTATTCATGCTTTGATATTTCGTCACTTGATTTCATTGATGCAACATCCTTGATGTTTACTTGCTTAGTATGATTTATCCCTTATGCTTATAAGTCGCTATTAGCATGATAATGTTGTGTGCTAATAACATGCTCGATATTTGGTTAGTGTAGTATCAACTAAGTTATGTTGTTATTGTGAGTGTATGGTATTGGTAGCATAGTGTGTAGCTTATGTAATGAAATTCCATGCTTAGGGGTATATATATCTAGTTGTTGCATTGTTATATGCCTAGACATCTGTAACGCCCTCGATGCTTAGGGGTATATATATCTAGTTGTTGCATTGTTATATGCCTAAACTCAGGTATTCCAGAACTGCAACGATAAAATTGTGACAACAATACCTCAGAGCTCAACTCCCCGGGACACTGCCACAACCCCTAAATGTCAGGAGGCACCAAGACAATGTTCTCGTCACAAAACCATCGGAACGATTCCAAGATACCCACGTGATCCTAAAAAAAATTAGTGAAATTTGAGAAGAGAAGAGTCAAAACTCTACGTCAGGATGCCTTACCAGAGCGATGAAGGGACTGGGGAGTAAAAAGAATTCCTAAGCTCTCCGATATATAATTCCTAAATGACTCAAAACATTTTTCTAGACTCAACTCGTCAGCTAATTCGATCAAGCAGGGGGGCTCCTAAGGTCGGGGAAGGCTCTGATTACCAACTTGTAACGCCCTCGATGCGGCTATATCTCCCACGTGTCGAAGCACGACTTAGAGGCATAACCGCATTGCAAGCAATGTCGCAAGTGAGGTAATCTTCGCACAACCCATGTAATACATAAGGGAAAGAGATACATAGTTGGCTTACAATCGCCACTTCACACAATTACATGAATAAAGCATTACATCATCCAAATACAATCAAGACCCGACTACGGAGCCAAAATAAAACAAGACTACCCCAAATGCTACACAGATCCCCGATCGTCCCGACTGGGCTCCACTACTGATCAACTAGCACGAAACAACCCAAAGGACAAGATCTTCATCGAGCTCCTCCTTGAGCTTGGTTGCGTCATCTGCACGGTTCAACGGCACCTGCAAGCTGGTTTTGGAAGTATCTGTGAGTCATGGGGACTCAGCAATCTCACACCCTCGCGATCAAGACTATTTAAGCTTATGGGTAAGGTAAAGGTATGAGGTGGAGCTGCAGCAAGCGACTAGCATATATGGTGGCTAACATACGCAAATGAGAGCGAGAAGAGAAGGCAAAAGCACGGTCGAGAAACTATGATCAAGAAGTGATCCTAGAACAACCTACGTCAAGCATAACTCCAACACCGTGTTTGCTTCCCGGACCCCGCCGAGAAGAGACCATCACGGTAACACACACGGTTGGTGCATTTTAATTAAGGTCAACTTCAGGTTTTCTACAACCGGACATTAACAAATTCCCATTTGCCCATAACCGTGGGCACGACTTTCGAAAGTTCAAATCCCTGCAGGGGTGTCCCAACTTAGCCCATCACAAGCTCTCACGGTCAACGAAGGATATTCCTTCTAGCGGGAAGACCCAATCAGGCTCGGAATCCCGGTTACAAGACATTTCGACAGGTAAAACAAGACCAGCAAGACCGCCCGATGCGCCGACATCCTGATAGGAGCTGCACATATCTCGTTCTCAGGGCAACACCGGATGAGCGCTCCGTATAACTAAAACCAGCCCTCAAGTTTCCCTGAGGTGGTGCTGCAAAGGACTCTAGTTCGGACCAACACTTAGACAAGCACTGGCCTGGGGGGGCGGGGGTTAAAATAAAGATGACCCTCGGGATGCGCGACTCCCAAGGGAAAAATGCTAGGTGGCGAATGGTAACACCAAGGTTGGGCCTTGCTGGAGGAGTTTTATTCAAGGTGAACTGTCAAGGGGTTCCCATAATAACCCAACCGCGTAAGGAACGCAAAATCCGGGAACATAACACCGATATGACGGAAACTAGGGCGGCAAGAGTGGAACAAAACACCAGGCATAAGGCCGAGCCTTCCACCCTTTACCAAGTATATAGATGCATTAATTAAATAAGAGATATTGTGATATCCCAACAAGTAAACATGTTCCAACAAGGAACAACATCTCCATGTTCCAACAAGGAACAAACTTCAATCTTCACCTGCAACTAACAACGCTATAAGAGGGGCTGAGCAAAGCGGTAACATAGCCAAACAACGGTTTGCTAGGATAAGGTGGGTTAGAGGCTTGGCTTAACAATATGGGAGGCATGATAAGCAAGTGGTAGGTATCGCAACATAGGCATAGCAAAAGAGCGAGTATCTAGCAAGCAAAGATAGAAGTGATTTCGAGGGTATGGTCATCTTGCCTGAAATCCCTCAAGGAAGAAGAACGAGTCCATGAAGAAGACAAACGGACGTAGTCGAACGGTTCCTCACAAACGCGACGTTAACGGAAACAACTCGAAGAAGCATCACCGGAAAGAAGCAAACAACATGGTAAACAACCAGCACAAGCATGGCATGATGCACAACCAAGTATGATGCATGTCCGGTTTAAAGAAGCATGGCATGGCAAAGTGCAACAAACAACACTACAAATTAAGTGGAGCTCAATATGCAACGGGTTGCATATTGACGGAACACCACATCAATTATTTAGTTCTCTCTCGGTAATGTACTCACCAATATTCAATGTTGTTAAACATGGCAAGAAGTGAGGCATAACAAAATTACATCATCTAAACAATTTAAATGGGGCCGGATATAACAAATAACGAATCCGGTAAAACCCCATAAGCGTTATTAAATTAATGCAAACAACAATTTAAACCATCTTAATGTTGTTAACATGATGCGGATGACATGTTCAAGTTTTATGCGATTTTAAGAAAATGTTGACAAGAGCATTATGAAGCATTTGTCATCGTGGCGGAAACGAAAAAGGGGTGCCACGGCAACGATAACGAAAACGGTGCCATGGCAGCGTTCCGGTTCCGGTAACTCAATTGAGATACCGATGCAAAGGAGAAGTGTGCGGATGCGTGCAAAAGATGGTGGGGCGCTCCCGGATTCCGGGTGTCCCACGAGTTGGCGATAAGGAAACAAGTGACAATTTGAACACAGTGCAAACATGAGCATCCCAAACATCACAAGCATTCGTTCATGGACGTCGTCTCGGGGTTATACCTTCGAAGTGTGCAAACGGGACGATTCCCGTTCGGTGCGAAGTTGAGGAAGTAGTTGTTCTCGGACGTTCGTAGTGGAAGTAGTCGTTCTCGCATGCTCTAGGGTCGATGGTAGAGGTTCTCACGATCTCGGCGACGGTAGTTGTACATGTAGGCGGTAGACGAACTTGACGGTTCCGTTACCCGGTTCTTCGGAGAAGGAAGTAGTCGTACACGTTCCGTAGATGTTCATGTCATCGGTGTCGTGGTACTTGGGGTCTTCGGACTCTCCGGTCCCGTTCTTGCGACGGCAGTCATTCACGTTTGTTCGGAGAGGTACTAGACGCACCCCGGATCTGTAGTCGTACACGCATGTAGATGAACTTGGTGTAACCGTGCGGTAGTCGAACTTGGCGGTCCGGTGCGGTAACCAACACGTAGGGGTACACTTGTTGAAGCGGAACTTGACGAAATCCAAATGGAGGTAGCCGTCTGTTCGGGGACGTTGCGACAACAGCAGCAGCCGAAAGTGCTCGCGGGTGAGAGGGTCGGCCCTAGGACTGATGCAGGGAGCAGCAGGGGAGGTACAACGATGGGCATGGAGCGGCAAGGCGACGAGGACGAGGCACGTCGGGGCAGCAAGGCGGAGCGGAGCAGAGGCGGAGGCGCCTAGCACAGGGACTTGGCACGGCGACTCCTCGACGCAGGGAGTAGCGGCTGCAGGCTGGAGCCATGCGGGCGGCGGGGCGGCGACGTGCGCTGGCGAAGACGGGGAAGCGGGGCAGCAACGTGACTTGACGCGGCTCCGGCGAGGGAAGAAAACAGTAGGAGGCGGCGGGGCTTGACGGATCCGGACGAGGGACTTGGCAGGAGCGGCGGCCGCCATGGACGAAGGAGGAGAGCTGCTCGCTGGCAACGGCCGAAGGCAGAGGCACGGCGAGGAAGGAGGAGAGGCCGGCGTGGTCCTGGTGGAGCTCGGCGGTGGCGTCGCAGGGCGGCATGGCAGCGCCAAGGGGAGGGTGAGGATCGAGGAGAGGGTCTCCTCTAGTGGCGCAGGAGGAGGAGGGGGAGACGTGCGGGATCGAGAGAAGCGCGAGGGGATCGAGCGCTGGGAGGGACGAAGGGAGAGGCGGCGGTGCGGGAAGGGGTCGAGGGAGAGATGGGATCGAGAGGGAGAGGAGATGGGCTCTCTCCCTGCGCTAGGGTTAGCTGGGGAGTGGGCCTTGGGAGGCCGGCCCAATGGAAAGGAAAACGGCCAGGCTGCTGGGCTCTCTCTTCTCCCTCCAAATCTTTAGCAGAAAAGACAATAAGAGAGGAAAAGAAAAACATGATTAGGAAAAGATTTTTGGACATGGGGATAAATTTCCCGAACTCACAAAAGTATGCTTGTTTCGAGAAAATATAAAAGGCCAAGATTGGAAGATGTAAATTCAAACTCATTTTAATTTAATTAAAATGGGTTTGAACTAGGACTAGGTTTTGGAAGTGTCCAAAATGTTGAGAATTTAGGTGGAGCTCCGGAAAATGATGAAAGGATATATGGAAAGGTTTGAGGAGCAACTCGAAGCAGAAAAGACTTGAGAGTTACATTGCAAGTGCGTCACGGTAACTCCACAAGAATGGAAATATTTATAATAGCTCCCTAATATCGGGAGGATATGTTATAAAGAGAATCACCATGTGAATTCCCTCGATTTAAATGGACCGAAAATCCATGCAATTTATTTAGTGAGATGCAAAAGACTTATGACATGATGACATGATGACATGATGCAATGCACAAATAAAAGGGCGGGCACAAATGAAACACACGGCGAAACCCGGAACACATGGAAGTCTTCTCGAGCATCGATCTCGGGGCGTCACAACACTCCACCACTACGAGAGGATCTCGTCCCGAGATCTAGAATGGCACCGGAGGGAAAACAGAAGAGAAAGAGAAGAGGTAAACCTAAGTTGCTTCTTTGACAAACGAGTGAGACCAAAGAACCTTGCGAGGTTGAACAAATTCGAGAAAAGAATACAACGAAGGTGAACAAAGTCGAAAACACTCCGTTAGAAAAGAGGGACAAAGAATCATTGTGAAAAAAAACCTTGCGGTTGAAGGGCAAGATATATATTGAAACCACTCCGGTTAAGACAAGATAGAGAAGGATTAAGAATGATATAATTTGGAGAGCACTCCGACTGTAAACGGAAGGAATTGAACATGAATTTGACAAGATGAGGGGATACTTGATGAAAACAACAATACGCTGCCTCCGGAACTATCGAAAGAATGGCACAATGGGTAAGAACGATTTCAGGCGGCACTCCGGTTGAGAAGGGAGGCAAAAAACTTGACAGGATGGGAAGAACTCGAAAAGTGGGCACGACACTCCGGTTAAAAGGATAAGGACAAAAAGAACACGATCCTGACAAAACAAGAAGATGGGTTGCAGAGAGCAACATCACAATGCCTCCGGAACGCAGGGAAACAAGATCTTGAGAGAGCACGGTTACAACAAATGCTAGAACGGAGTTGTTGGAAAACCAACAACTAAAATAATAAGCTTGATATGGTCTTATGGAATACATCTCAAATTATGAGGTGACAACCTGCCACTCACGGGAGAAAGAATTGGATTGATATGAACAAGGAGACGAGAAAGCTATTTCACTGGGAGGATAGATGAAGAACTAGGGTCGTTTATAAGCACCATAAATAGTAACAATCCTTAGGGAAGGCTTTAGGTGAAACATAACCCAAGATAATTCCAACGAAGAGGTTGATGAATTTAAAATACCTCATTCTTGATAGCTTGAGAAAAATGAAGCACGAAGGAAAATTATCAAGAATGACATAATACCACCTCCAATGGTACGGAAGAAAGAATTGCACTCCGGATTACAAGAAGAAGAATGCTTGAGCTCCTTAAAAGAATCTCGATGAAAACTTCGAGAAGGAAATAAATCCTTGATGAACCATCATGTAGAACCTCCATGAAGAACTCCGTTAAACAAAAGAATGATCAAACGAAAAGAAAGGATAGTTGAAAACACAAGGTGAAGCCTTGCAATGATTTAGATGGAGCTTCGCGACGAGATAATGCGGAAAAGCTTGGAACTCCAGAAAAGAAAGATGAACAAATGAAATCAAGAATTTGATGAGCCTCCGGAATAAGGAATTAAATCACTTGGATGAAACAAAGAATAAGAATTACGTTGTGTGCATCCTTCACCAATTAAATTGATGACGAGCAAACGGATTTGGCATACTACTTATTCTCGAAGAAAGGATTAAGATAGATATCGCGTAAACTTGAGAAGGTCTTCGACGAACCACTGGTGGGATTGACAACGAATAAATTGATAAGGAAGAGAAACCTGGAAGAACCACCGTAAGAAATGAAAATGAATGAAGATACTTGAGAGAATTTAGATACAACCGAAACGAAGAGATCACGCGCTGATTAATGAATATTGAATGATGCACCGGTGAGATTTGGGGAACGAGAGCTGAAAGCTGAGAATGAACAAGTCTTCTGAAATGATGGGCTCCGGATAATCAAACTGAAAATACCCTTGAATATATCCTGATGGGTGAAAAAAGATTCTCACAATCAAAAATAATTATGAGAGGATGGCATAAAGCTAGAAACACGAATCTTGAAGAGAAAAGAGCAAGATTAGAGAGAAACTCTTCTTCGATCTTCAAAAGATGAGAATGACAACGAGAAACACCACCAAGAATTATTGAGGCACCGGAATAAAGAAGAATATAAAAGTTGAATCAACAATGAAATGAATTTGAAAGATCTTGGAGAAAGACATTTAACTGATGATAAATCATACTTACGTCAAACTTCGAAAGGAAATTTTGAGGATAGCTCCGGGAAAATAAGAGGAGTCAGGTAAGATCCTGGGAAAAGACCTGTGGGTTAGGGCCCACTCAAAAGAAACACCGTTGAACGATTTGAAGGAGAGATTGCACCGGTTGAATTAAATGGCTGGAATGGGATAACAACCTCAAAATAGGTTGAACAGATCTTGAATGACAAGACGAGCCTTTTGAGAAAGCTTTGAGCACGCCGGAACAAATGAATAGTGAGAAGTGAATTGTTATGAGGTACACCGGTATGAGAAGGCATTGAAATGAGGAAAGGGGTAAGATCAACAAAGCTTGACTTGAAATCACCGGAGAAGATAAAAGAAAGAAGAATGATGAACTAGAAGCTCCGTTAGTATCTTCATGAGAATCACCGGATAAGAACATTGAAGGAAAAGAATGGAGAGGCTTCACATCAATAAGATGGATACTCGATTAAGAAATCTGAGTCCTTAAAGAAAAACAAGGGAGGGAGGGCGGAAAAAAACAAAGGCAACTTGGAGATGGATGAAACAAACAACATTGAGAAGAACTGATAATTGATCTTGTGAATGTTGAAGTGATCAGATCCACTTGAAGAGAGACACCCCAGTAGAACAAGATTGGCATAACAATCTCGATTATCGAGAAGGATTAGTATTGACCTCGGAGTATGAGAACACCATTTGGGGAAGGTATGGAATCAACATTTGACTTCGAAGCAACTCGAATACCACAATTCAAAACAAAACAAAGGATTGGCTTGCAGAATAAGCCAGAACAAACATATGATAGAGATTTCGTCCGAAGTTTTTGTGGTGGGGCCTACACGGGCTCGATCGTACAACACCATCATGTACAAGGCAGTGCAGATGACATACGAAGCGTCCCCGAGTCGGCATAGCCAAGGACTCTTTAAGACACAATGAGACCACTATAAAACCGACCGTGAATAGGCGGACCACTAGACGTCGAACCCCAATTTCATATCATACATCTGACGGAAAGATATCCTAAGAGCTACTTGAATTCCCACTTATAAACTCCCGAAACTTTCCGGTTATGCAATCAGGTGTCGGGGATACAGGGGAAGCATAATATCTCACCCAAAACTAGCAAATCCTACATCCAGCTGTATCCATCCTTCAACACATAACCAAGAAACCTTCGGAAATCATCTACCTCAACCTTCGAGAAGCATCCGTTATACAAGTTATGGCAATACTCCCGAACTCCCGCCCCAGTACTGGGTGGCGTCGAGGTTATCTCACCAACAACTGCATAAAAGAGATTTTTGATGTCGGCGAAACTAAACTCAGGTATTCCAGAACTGCAACGATAAAATTGTGACGACAATACCTCAGAGCTCAACTCCCCGGGACACTGCCACAACCCCTAAATGTCAGGAAGCACCAAGACAATGTTCTCGTCACAAAACCATCGGAACGATTCCAAGATACCCACGTGATCCTAAAAAAAATTAGTGAAATTTGAGAAGAGAAGAGTCAAAACTCTACGCCAGGATGCCTTACCAGAGCGATGAAGGGACTGGGGAGTAAAAAGAATTCCTAAGCTCTCCGATATATAATTCCTAAATGGCTCAAAACATTTTTCTAGACTCAACTCGTCAGCTAATTCGATCAAGCAGGGGGGGGCTCCTAAGGTCGGGGAAGGCTCTGATTACCAACTTGTAACGCCCTCGATGCGGCTATATCTCCCACGTGTCGAAACACGACTTAGAGGCATAACCGCATTGCAAGCAATGTCGCAAGTGAGGTAATCTTCGCACAACCCATGTAATACATAAGGGAAAGAGATACATAGTTGGCTTACAATCGCCACTTCACACAATTACATGAATAAAGCATTACATCATCCAAATACAATCAAGACCCGACTACGGAGCCAAAATAAAACAAGACTACCCCAAATGCTACACAGATCCCCGATCGTCCCTACTGGGCTCCACTACTGATCAACTAGCACGAAACAACCCAAAGGACAAGATCTTCATCGAGCTCCTCCTTGAGCTTGGTTGCGTCATCTGCACGGTTCAACGACACCTGCAAGCTGGTTTTGGAAGTATCTGTGAGTCACGGGGACTCAGCAATCTCACACCCTCGCGATCAAGACTATTTAAGCTTACGGGTAAGGTAAAGGTATGAGGTGGAGCTGCAGCAAGCGACTAGCGTATATGGTGGCTAACATACGCAAATGAGAGCGAGAAGAGAAGGCAAAAGCACGGTCGAGAAACTATGATCAAGAAGTGATCCTAGAACAACCTACGTCAAGCATAACTCCAACACCGTGTTTGCTTCCCGGACCCCGCCGAGAAGAGACCATCACGGTAACACACGCGGTTGGTGCATTTTAATTAAGGTCAACTTCAGGTTTTCTACAACCGGACATTAACAAATTCCCATTTGCCCATAATCGCGGGCACGGCTTTCGAAAGTTCAAATCCCTGCAGGGGTGTCCCAACTTAGCCCATCACAAGCTCTCACGGTCAACGAAGGATATTCCTTCTAGCGGGAAGACCCGATCAGGCTCGAAATCCCGGTTACAAGACATTTCGACAGGTAAAACAAGACCAGCAAGACCGCCCGATGCGCCGACATCCTGATAGGAGCTGCACATATCTCGTTCTCAGGGCAACACCGGATGAGCACTCCGTACAACTAAAACCAGCCCTCAAGTTTCCCCGAGGTGGTGCTGCAAAGGACTCTAGTTCGGACCAACACTTAGACAAGCACTGGCCCGGGGGGGGGGGGTTAAAATAAAGATGACCCTCGGGATGCGCGACTCCCAAGGGAAAAAGGCTAGATGGCGAATGGTAAAACGAGGTTGGGCCTTGCTGGAGGAGTTTTATTCAAGGTGAACTGTCAAGGGGTTCCCATAATAACCCAACCGCGTAAGGAACGCAAAATCCGGGAACATAACACCGATATGACGGAGACTAGGGCGGCAAGAGTGGAACAAAACACCAGGCATAAGGCCGAGCCTTCCACCCTTTACCAAGTATATAGATGCATTAATTAAATAAGAGATATTGTGATATCCCAACAAGTAAACATGTTCCAACAAGGAACAACATCTCCATGTTCCAACAAGGAACAAACTTCAATCTTCACCTGCAACTAACAACGCTATAAGAGGGGCTGAGCAAAGCGGTAACATAGCCAAACAATGGTTTGCTAGGATAAGGTGGGTTAGAGGCTTGGCTTAACAATATGGGAGGCATGATAAGCAAGTGGTAGGTATCGCAACATAGGCATAGCAAAAGAGCGAGCATCTAGCAAGCAAAGATAGAAGTGATTTTGAGGGTATGGTCATCTTGCCTGAAATCCCGCAAGGAAGAAGAACGAGTCCATGAAGAAGACAAACGTACGTAGTCGAACGGTTCCTCACAAATGCGACGTTAACGGAAATAACTCAAAGAAGCATCAACGGAAAGAAGCAAACAACATGGTAAACAACCAGCACAAGCATGGCATGATGCACAACCAAGTATGATGCATGTCCGGTTTAAAGAAGCATGGCATGGCAAAGTGCAACAAACAACACTACAAATTAAGTGGAGCTCAATATGCAACGGGTTGCATATTGACGGAACACCACATCAATTATTTAGTTCTCTCTCAGTAATGTACTCACCAATATTCAATGTTATTAAACATGGCAAGAAGTGAGGCATAACAAAACTACATCATCTAAACAATTTAAATGGGGCCGGATATAACAAATAACGAATCCGGTAAAACCCCATAAGCATTATTAAATTAATGCAAACAACAATTTAAACCATCTTAATGTTGTTAACATGATGCGAATGACATGTTCAAGTTTTATGCGATTTTAAGAAAATGTTGACAAGAGCATTATGCAGCATTTGTCATCGTGGCGGAAACGAAAAAGGGGTGCCATGGCAACGATAACGAAAACGATGCCATGGCAGCGTTCCGGTTCCAGTAAATCGATTGAGATACCGATGCAAAGGAGAAGTGTGCGGATGCGTGCAAAAGATGGTGGGGCGCTCCCGGATTCCGGGTGTCCCACGAGTTGGCGACAAGGAAACAAGTGACAATTTGGACAAGGTGCAAACATGAGCATCCCAAACATCGCAAGCATTCGTTCACGGACGTCGTCTCGGGGTTATACCTTCGAAGTGTGCAAACGGGACGATTCCCGTTCGGTGCAAAGTAGAGGAAGTAGTTGTTCTCGGGACGTTCGTAGTGGAAGTAGTCGTTCTCGCATGCTCTAGGGTCGATGGTAGAGGTTCTCACGATCTCGGCGACGGTAGTTGTACATGTAGGCGGTAGACGAACTTGACGGTTCCGTTACCCGGTTCTTCGGAGACGGAAGTAGTCGTACACGTTCCGTAGATGTTCATGTCATCGGTGTCGTGGTACTTGGGGTCTTCGGACTCTCCGGTCCCGTTCTTGCAACGACAGTCATTCACGTTTGTTCGAAGAGGTACTAGACACACCCCGGATCTGTAGTCGTACACGCACGTAGATGAACTTGGTGTAACCGTGCGGTAGTCGAACTTGGCGGTCCGGTGCGGTAACCAACACGTAGGGGTACACTTGCTGAAGCGGAACTTGACGAAATCCAAATGGAGGTAGCCGTCTGTTCGTGGACATTGCGACAACAGCAGCAGCCGGAAGTGCTCGCGGGTGAGAGGGTCGGCCCTAGGACTGATGCAGGGAGCAGCAAGGGAGGTACAACGATGGGCATGGAGCGGCAAGGCGACAAGGACGAGGCACGTCGGGGCAGCAAGGTGGAGCGGAGCAGAGGCGGAGGTGCCTGGCACAGGGACTTGGCGCGGCGACTCCTCGACGCAGGGAGTAGCGGCTGCAGGCTGGAGCCATGCGGGCGGCGGGGCGGCGACGTGCGCTGGCGAAGACGGGGAAGCGGGGCAGTAACGTGACTTGACGCGGCTCCGGCGAGGGAAGAAAATAGTAGGAGGCGGCGGGGCTTGACGGATCTGGACGAGGGACTTGGCAGGAGCGGCGGCCGCCATGGACGAAGGAGGAGAGCTGCTCGCTGGCAACGGCCGAAGGCAGAGGCACGGCGAGGAAGGAGGAGAGGCCGGCGTGGTCCTGGTGGAGCTCGGCGGTGGCGTCGCAGGCCGGCATGGCAGCGCCAAGGGGAGGGTGAGGATCGAGGAGAGGGTCTCCTCTGGTGGCGCAAGAGGAGGAGGGGGATACATGCGGGATCGAGAGAAGCGCGAGGGGATCGAGCGCTGGGAGGGACGAAGGGAGAGGCGGCGGTGCGGGAAGGGGTTGAGGGAGAGATGGGATCGAGAGGGAGAGGAGATGGGCTCTCTCCCTGCGCTAGGGTTAGCTGGGGAGTGGGCCTTGGGAGGCCGGCCCAATGGAAAGGAAAACGGCCAGGCTGCTGGGCTCTCTCTTCTCCCTCCAAATCTTTAGCAGAAAAGACAATAAGAGAGGAAAAGAAAGAGATGATTAGGAAAAGATTTTTGTACATGGGGATAAATTTCCCGAACTCACAAAAATACGCTTATTTCGAGAAAATATAAAAGGCCAAGATTGGAAGATGTAAATTCAAACTCATTTTAATTTAATTCAAATGGGTTTGAACTAGGACTAGGTTTTGGAAGTGTCCAAAAATGTTGAGAATTTAGGTGGAGCTCCGGAAAATGACGAAAGGATATATGGCAAGGTTTGAGGAGCAACTCGAAGCAGAAAAGACTTGAGAGTTACATTGCAAGTGTGTCACGGTAACTCCACAAGAATGGAAATATTTATAATAGCTCCCTAATATCGGGAGGATATGTTATAAAGAGAATCACCATGTGAATTCCCTCGATTTAAATGGACCAAAAATCCATGCAATTTATTTAGTGAGATGCAAAAGACTTATGACATGATGACATGATGACATGATGCAATGCACAAATAAAAGGGCGGGCACAAATGAAACACACGGCGAAACCCGGAACACATGGAAGTCTTCTCGAGCATCGGTCTCGGGGCGTCACAACATCTTTCATGCAAGTGATGTCTCATGCCTTATTATATTCCATGTGTTGTAGTTGTACTTATGTTGCTCATATAGGCTTGACTTGTCTCATGTTAGTGTTGTGAGTATTTTATATGTGTTGCAATAGTTCATCACATGCTTAGAATTCTTTACCTTTCATGCTAAATGAGTTGTGTGGTGGTGATATTATAACTGATAGTGGTTATTAGTATTGGTTGTTCTTTATTACTAAGACTATGTCCTAGTTTATAGTATCTTCTCATAGTCACTCGTATGTCTGATGCTTGTCTTATTTATTAAGACATCTAGTGATTCTATACTCACATCCCTTGTAAGTTGTGTCTTATTACTTAATTAGTTTTGTCATGGTCTTGGCTTGTCTTCTGTTCTAGAAAAGCTTGTAAATACTTATTATGGCTGATGTTTGATTTTGCTTCTTGTTAACCATTATAAATATTTAGAAGTATCTAAATGTTTATTTATGGTTAATGGTTACTCTTAATCATATCATGCCATAGTTGTTCATTCACTTGTTCCGCATGTTGTGCAGTTCTTGTTGATTGTTTGACAAATGAAATTGTTCGATGTAATGATGTTGGTCCTATTTTATTTTAATAATATTTTAGGGATAGACCTAGATCAATTCAATCCATGTTGTCGAATGGTGTTTGATTACTTAACTAGTATTGATTTGTAATGTTTGTTTATTGTCTTATGGATTTATTGCCTTGTGAATTATTATATAGTTGATGAATATGTTTGACTATTATTGACCAATATTTAGATTCTATCTAAATATTTGTTTGTGGTTAACTTAACTTTTGTCATGCCATGTCGTGTAATGCATAGGATGGCTCCTTTCCATGTTTGTTGATGCCATTACATTCGTTACATAGTAGTTTCCTGTATAGTTGGATGAGATGTGGGGTGGGCACTACTAGTAGTCAGTGTCATAGTTCGTATTAGAACGTTAGTCTTGGTCACCAAGCCTTCCTTATTCATGTCAACCTAAACTCTTTGGTTCATTGAATCATCTTTCCTACCTTCCTATCGTCCTACCTAACTTTGGAATCTACATTGTGATCAATATCTTGCTACCCATCCATTCTGAATTTGTTTTGGATGTTATTTGGACTTACTTTTGTTTTAGTATTTATTATTTCTCTTTTGCTATCGTTACAACGAGTAGGGAGTGACGACGGTGTTGGACATGGACATAATCAGGTTACCGAAGAAGGACTCAACAACGAAGGCATGCCTCCTTCTTTGTTCATACTTATTCTATGGTTTACAAATTGCATTGAGTTTTATTGTTACTATGTGCATGCTATTTTAATTCTCGTAGCTAGCGTGTCGATTGACACATTACCTTGATCCGCTTGTCGCCTTTTTACTTGACACTTGAGTAGAAGTATAAAGTTCCCGTAGAGTACAAATGCTTAGCCATGCTTATCACCCTATAGGTGCCTTGTTGAATGATCCCTGAGTCATTGACAGTTGAAACTCAATGCTGAGCTAGGCCGGTTGGCCCTTGTTGACCTTCTCTATCCTCTTCTACTCTGGGTGAAACTTACCATCTGAATACTGGCGCGGGCGACAGCTGAATCAAGGATTGAAGGAGCGATTGGCTGCCCTTCACGAGTCGAAGGGGGCAATCAGTCGTCCGTGCCGCATAAGGCCTAATAAGTCTTGGATTTGAAGATTGTGATAAAAGTACAGCCACATGCTATATGAGCACTGGCTTGGTCAAGTAAGCTAGTCAGCCTTAGGTGTCGATGTCGCCGTACCGCAGATGGGATAGCTGCCTTGCGAGGAGTATCCTCGGCACAGATGGGGGGACCGGTTTGAGGATGTACTCTCAGTTCCGTGCGCCAGACCCGGTGGGCATGTCACATCTTTGGGGGATCTAGTCCAAAGACCTCGTCCGGTATACCAAATGGTGTACTATACCAGCGGCCACTGGTGGCTTCAAGACGGGATTGTGTCGTGTGGGTAAAGTGTACAACCTCTGCAGAGTGTAAAACTATTCGAATAGCCGTGTCCATGGTCATGGACGACACATGAATCTTTCTTGACATACAGGACCTGTTTTGCTTATTCCCTCTTTACCCCTATTCTTGGAACCTATGAAGAGTGTGAGTTGATCGAGGATCCTCACTTTGATGAAAGTTATTCTGAGATAAAACATTTTTCATCTAAAACTTCTTTTATCCAACTACTTTATTTGTCAAACAAAATTAGCTTTATGCAAATGAGCCATACAGCCTTCCTTTGAAGCCACATGTAGCTATTAGGTCCTTCCCCGTGGGAGGCATGTTGAGTACCTAATGTACTCATGGCAATAATTTTGTTGACAACAGAGTTACCTGGAGACGAAGATGATGACTACGACTACTATGGCGATCTGTAGAAGTGAGGTCACGTGGACTACATCAACTGCCTGTGGCTGAGATGGAGTCGCTACGCATTGTACTTTCCGCTATTTTTCTGAATGTAATAAATGTCATGAGACATTTCACTAGGTATGTCTTGTGACAATATATATTACTTGTAATACTTTAATGTATTGTGCAATGATATCATTTTACTGTGTTGTCAACAATGATCCTGGGGTTGACAAATATACACAGGAGGATCTGGAAGCTAATTCCGGGTTCGCACACATGATATCCATGACAGGATAGAAAGTAGCAAACCCTTTAGGTAAGGGGAGAGAAATTTCATGAATTTACCCATACAATGGTGTTAGGATAATTGAAAAAGAAATTTAGCATTGTGCTTTAATTATTCTTATTCAAGATCGGAGTACCACAAACATGTTTCGAGATAACATTGACATGGTCTTCAAGCAAAGGTCGGACTTTCGATACTCAAAGGATTCATTAGAAACAACTTATAGAATAAGCCTTACAATTTCCTCATGGAAGAATGGTTAACCTTGCTAAAAAGGAAGAACTATAACAATAGGTCCTCCAGCCATGTGTGCTAGGCATGACATCACGTTACCGGGTCATAAAAGACTAGTGCTATACTTATTGGAAATATGTTTCAACCATCATATCTGACCGAGATTTAGATCTGATTGGTGTCAGGATACCTTGGACTCAGGATGCCTGAGAAGAAAAGGTGCAACACAATTTGACGAGATGACATAGTAAGTTTCTTGGGAAATGAACTATGGAAGCGAGTTCTGAAACAAGAGCTCATCATTAAACAAAGGAGAGGATGAGGAGGTAGCTGATGAAATCAGCGATAATTCATCGAGATTTCCAAAAGATGGATTTTCGCAATTATGTGAACAAGGAGATAACATTTTTCAGATCAATGATATAATGAGGTATGCTCAAGAAAAACATACCGATTAAACATTGGTTGACAGGTGCACCAAAAATATGGGCCAAGTAACACAATCAATGTAAGAATGGTGATTCAATAATCAAAAGTCTTAGAATGAAACTATCGACCATTAACTTCAAGGCAATAAGGTTGCTAGAAGTACAGAATCCAAGCAGCATTGTTCACTTGTTGATATTCCCGGTTAGTCAATACAGGGACCAAGAAAGAATGGTGCTTGTGGGAAGTATCACTGTACCAAGAATTCTTAAGAGGTGGAGCAATCCTTGAAACATCCTTGACATAAAAGACAGTAATACTTCAAGGTAGAATATAATACAAACTGGATAGCAAGTTGCATCCATAACATGAACAGGTTTGTGATGAGAGGAAGGTAATAATGTTGCCAATGGTAACTCATATTACCAAGGGACGAGGATGGCACTTATCATCATGAATTAGATTGATATCCTGGAAGGAGTCAAAATGTTGACGATGATCATGACAAATTTTGTCGAGAGGCTCCACGAAGAGGCATCCTAACAGCGACTACATCAAACAAAAGGACTGATGAAGCAAAAGATTGGAATCAAGCTTGCTGTTCGAGGCGTAATGATATGGCAAGGAAGATCGACGTAAGCTTAGCTCATCGTCGAAAGTGGTGCTCCGGGAATAAGGACCAGGTAGCATAGTTAAAATCATCACGATAATGATATAGCCAAACAGGCTAGGAATGACATGGTCGGGTACAAACTCATAAGTAAAGAAGATTACTTAGAGTTGTTGAACCGTAATGCAGGCTCGGTTCAGTTATCGGTGTCCTTGAATGTTTAAAATCTCAGAGCCCATGAAAATTGGGATCAGTGAGGATGTAGTACTTGATGAAGAACTCATAAGAGGTTATGTAGTTCCGTGATAATCTCGAGATACCATAGGGTAATACTCGACAACAGATCAAAGTAGAGGTTGGGCTGGGGTATTGCTCTGCAGAAGACAAGTGCTTAAACTTGCATAGAAAATGGTATTTAAAGGCGAACATGGTCAGAACCATGATTGCAAAAGGCCAGATCCCAGATATAAAATGAACTTATACTGAGGGAATAATTAATTTAACATAAGCTTTAATGATAAGATCTACATCATGTCCATGGGCATGAACACAAAGTTCAAGGTCGACTCCCACTTCTACAATGCATAACCTTTCATTCACTTCTCGTTTACGAAGAAGTTTGTATGGTAGAAAAATATCTGATAAAACACCAGAAGGGTATGACTTGTGTAAACCTTCGGTTCACATGGATTAGGGGAAGGCATAGGTTCAACCCATAGGGGCATCTTTGGAACATATATCACAAACTTCAGGAGTAAATAACACAAGCTCGAAAGTAGAGCATGGTTGACAAGGCAGAGAATACAATTTACCAAAGGCATTATATACCTGTGGAAAGGCTCATAAGGTTATTGAATATTAAGGACGATGTCGGATGAAATCCAACAATGGATCTAACGATCCACAACGGAGCTGATGTGATCATCGGTACTCTACCAGAAGAAGAAAGAATGCAAGGGGATCAGATGATAGAAACAACTGACTAACTCAACGCTCAGTTGCATAGGAATTATGATTCCAAGTCAAGGGATCAGAAGCAATGCTCTGATTAGGGATGGATAAGTTGAATAGTCTTAGAGGTACAATCGTCGGTAATTTGATTGGTCGAGAACCAACTCATGTTCAAAATGAAATCTCAGCCGGAAAGATAATTTTAAAAGGATCAACCGATGATTGCGTGCATTCGCACTCCTGTTGAATTAATAGGATCAAAATGACGGTGTCAAAGGAGACTAATGAAAGCTGCTAGACCTATGGGAAACATCCATAATGCAAGCAGACAAGTATATGCAGAGCAATAGCTTTAAAGAGGATTCTTGAAAGATCAGATAGTATTTCAAAGTATCGCATGAAACATATGAACAACTGGGGATGGATGAATACTTGATAAGTGCGAGTAATTATTTGCAGGGGTATTCATGTGGTAAAGAACTTCAAGGCAGTAGGCACAAGGTATTCTCGTATCACTAAAGAGGATTTCGGGGTATCTTGTAATAACAAGATCAACTGAGAATAAAAGTAAGAACGACAAGTGTATGTATTTATTCATAAGGATTTATCGGTGGTCGGGAATTTTTCAAAGTGATGAGCACATGTTCTCGAGAGAACATCAAAGAATATCTTTGAAGTGTTCTGGTGAAGCTGGTGATCAACTGTAATAAAGGGCTCTCCGGGTGGAAGTGACCACGTGATCCTAAAGCCAGAGTTAGTAAAATTATTTAACCCGAATAGAAGAGAGATCAAAGTCCCAGAGTATAGACGAGGAGTAAAAGATCCTAATACCACCCAATGGCGACGTGGGCCCGTAAGCTGCACAGCCATGTTAGTAAAAGTTTTTCAATGTCTAGGCTCAATTTCGGCCAAGGAGTTTGGAAGGGGGATTCCTACAGGCAGTCAGCTCATGATACCAACTTGTGACACCCCCGATTTGACCGTACACTAATCATACACGCAAATGTATACGATCAAGATTAGGGACTCACGGGAAGATATCACAACAAAACTCTAGACACAAATTAAAATAATACAAGCTTTATATTACAAGCCTGGGGCCTCGAAGGCTCGAATACAAATGCTCGAAGACAGAAGAGTCAGTGGAAGCAATAATATCTGAGTACAAACATAAGTTAAACAAGTTTGCCTTAAGAAGGCTAGCACAAAAGTAGTAACGATCAAAAAGGCAAGGCCTCCTGCCTGGAACCTCCTAACTACTCCTCGAAGCTGAACTCCACGTAGAATCATCCTCGTAATCCTCTGGCTCCTTGACTCCATCATATGATTGCAATAACCGGGAAAGGGGAAAAAGAAGTAGCAAAGCAACCGTGAGTACTCATCCAAAGTACTCGCAAGCAAGGATCTACACTACATATGCATTGGTATCAATGAAATGGGTAGTATCTGTGAACTGAACTGCAGAATGCCAGAATAAGAGGGGGGTAGCTGGGCCTATCGAAGACTACGCTTATGGCAGCCTCCATCTTGAAGCATAGAGCAGAGAGTAGATGGTAAGTTCACCAAGTATCATCATATAGCATAATCCTACCCGGCGATCCTCCCCTCGTCGCCCTGTGAGAGAGAGCGATCGCCGGGTTGTATCTGACACTTGAAAGGGTGTGTTTTATTAAGTATCCGGTTCTAGTTGTCATAAGGTCAAGGTACAACTCCGGGTCGTCCTTTTACCGAAGGACACGGCTATTCGAATAGATAAACTTCCCTGCAGGGGTGCACCACATTTCCCAACACGCTCGATCCCCTTTGTCCGGACACACTTTCCTAGGTCATGCCCGGCTTCGGAAGATCAACACGTGGCTGCCCTACCGAAGCACAACAGAGAGGTCAGCACGCCGGTCTAAATCATATGGTGCAGGGGTCTGGGCCCATCGCCCATTGCACACCTGCACGTTACATACGCGGCCGGCGAGCAGACCTAGCCTCCTTTATACAAGAGCAGGCGTTCTAGTCCAACCCGGCGCGCGTCGCTCAGTCGCTGACGTCAAGAAGGCTTCGGCTGATACCATGACGTCGAGTGCCCATAAATGTTCCCGCGTAGTTGGTTAGTGCGTATAGGCCAGTGGCCAGACTCAGATCAAATACCCAGATCTCGTTAAGCGTGTTATTTTGAAATAACCGCGAACGCCGACCAGGGCCAGGCTCACCTCTCTCCTAGGTGGTCTCAACCTACCATGTCGCTCTGCCACAAAGATCCACACAGAGGGCCATCGGAACAAAGGTCCTTTCAACACCCAATCCGTGAATCACTCGCGGGTACTCTACGAGCCGACCCGACTTTAGTCACCACATGTATCATGTATAAAGTATATAGTATATACCCGTGGTCACCTCCCTAGTGATCACGGCCCGATAGTATAGCACGGCAGACGGACAAGAATGTAGGGCCAGTAATGATAAACTAGCTTCCTATACTAAGCATTTAGGAATGCAGGTAAGGTATCAACAACTGTAGCAACAATGACAGGCTGTGCAACATAATATGATTAATGGAAAGCAGTAACATGCTACACTACTCTAATGCATAACATGCTACACTACTCTAATGCAAGCAGTAGAGAGAAGAATAGG
>NC_041386.1:379559535-379590343 GCF_002162155.2 Triticum dicoccoides
CCTGGAAGCTCTGCTGTAAAGGAGGAAGGGTCGTCGGAGACGTAGTCGATCACAGGGGCAGCATCGGTCTCGGGGTCTACCAGAGAGAAGAGGGGGAAGAAACAATAAATATAAACAAAGCATCATAAAGCATAACATGGCAATATGCTGTACCAGGTGTGACCTAACATACGTCTACACGATATAGGTGAAGGGGGAATTCAACCGGGAATGTTTTCCCGGTTCCGGACCTGTGTCAGACAGATGACCGGAGGGGGAATGTTCCATGTTCAGCTAATTAGAGGCACCTGACAGGTAAACAGGCCCCGTATCCGGATTCGCTGGATTTTTCTGAGCAACTTTCATATATAAATTATTTTCATCCGAGTAACGGTTTATTTTATATAAATTTCCAAAGTTTATAAGATTTTCTAGTTAAATCAATTCGAAATTAAATATCTAATTACCTCTTCCACATGGGCTGTGCTAACCAGTGTGTATTATAAGTGAGACCATGGGTTGGGTTGACCGAGTCAAATTGACTGGACAACAAGATGTGTGGCCCACATGCGTTAATAAAACATCTAACTAATTTAATCAAGGGAGGTCCCACATGCCATAGACTAGTATTCAACAGATTTGTTTATTTAGTAAATTTAGCAGTGGGGCCCATATGTAGTGTCTACTAGTGGATATGTTAGTGCTAACAGGGGGTTAGGCTACACTAATTAGGATTCCTCCTAATTAGACATGGGCCGTGGCTGTAGCGGCCCAAGCCAACCACACACATACGCGCACATGCGCTTGGCCTTGGACATGGCCATGCCTAGCATCACGCAAAGGCGACAGAAAGCAGCAGCATCAGTAGAGAGGAGCAGCACGGAGCGGCTGGGGCAGCAAGCAACAGTGAGCAAGAGCAGCAGAGTACTAGCGGCAGCAGCGACGCAATCAAGCAGCAGCAACAGCAGGGTTGCAACAGCGGCAAGGGAGCAGTTGTACGGGGTGCAGGGCCGTGGCCTTGAGCGCGAGGTGAGCAGTAGCCAGCAGTGCGCTGGCGCCGTGTTGGCGAGGCAGCCGCGGGGATGGACAGCGTGTGGGTGAAGCAGCAGCAGGCGTAGGCGGGGCAACCAAGGGCGCGGGCCAGGGGCGCCGTAGCGGAGCTCCGGACGCAGCGCCGGCAAGTGCGGAACGGCGGCGACGAGCACGGGTGGATGCGCACAAGCACGTACAGGACTGCGGGGCATGTGCAGGCGCGACCTTGTCCAGAGGAGCTCAAGGGGAAGGCGGACAGGTCCTGGCCAAGGTCTGCTAGGTCGAGTTTGAGGCCATGGCGAACGACGAGCTTCGGCTAGAGGGGGGTCTACGGCTAGAGGGCGCGTGCAAGAAGGGGGCCAGGGGGAAGAATAGGAGCTCACAGGGGCCCTGTAGTGGTGCTATAGCGAGCTTGGGGAGGCGCCGGAGCTCGGGGCGGCGGTGGTCGAGGACGAGACGGCGTCGAGCAGGGTGGGGACGAGGCGGCGACGGCGGCTTCGGTCCGCCGCGGGGAAGAGCGAGAGGAGGAGATGGGGGCGCGAGGGAAAGGGGGTAGGGTTCGGGGAAGAGAGGGGCGGTCTTAAGCCCCAGGGTAGCCAGGGGATGGCCGCCACGGCGACCATGGTGGTCGGGATGGCCGCCACGCCCACCTATGCTTCCTGTAGCAGGAGGAAGGTGAGTGGGGGGTTGTGGGCTGGGCTTCTCCCAGGCCACATGGGCCCTTTTATTTATTTCCTTTCCTTTTGTAGTTTCCTTACTATTTTATATTTTTGCTGTTGTTTCAATTTAGTTGGTCCACTAAATGAACTTTGCTATAGATGAAACTTGGCACATAATCCGTGCACAATATTTCAAGACCACACACAAGGTTTTACACCATTTGGAAATGTATAAATATTTGTTAATTAAAAAAGACAAAACAAATGCTGCTGGACCGACTATTAATTTCCTAGGAATTATATGTGAGTCAAGTGATGTTGGTTTTTACATGATAATTCCTTAGTAAATATTTGCAACTCATCGAACATTTTTGGTTTTATCGCTAGAAGAAATAATAATTTCACTTGCAATTTAAATTTGAATTTGAATTCGAATTGACTTTGAATCAAAGTGAGATTTAGCAATAGTAAGGATGACGACTTGGGACCATTAGGCATATTAATTCCCCGCAAAAAGAGTGCATTAATTCCACAAAAATATGTTATTATGTTTTAGAAGTTCCGGCTGCTCGTTTCCTTAGGAATAATGCCAACCTTTTTTTTTTATTTTCCTACCTATTGGTGTGTGCGATCCATTAAGAGCACGGCCGGATGGGTGTAAGGTTGGCCCTGGTGGATGCCTTTGATTTCTTTCTTGCATGTTTTCTTGGATCAGTTTATAGCCGACCACATATATAGAATGCGAATTAGCCTCTATTTTCGTTCCCGTTTATAATATAGCCCATCACATATATAGAATGCCAATTAGTCTCTCTTTCCTTCCTTATTCCTTGAGCCACTTTTTCCTTCATTATTTTGATCACGTTGGAAATCCTCTTTTAAATGGGCGTGCGGTAATAATTAGCCTCTCTTTCCTTTGTAATATCTTTCTCATGATTCCCTGCTTCCTAATACCCAAGAAACTCAAAGACGTATTTAAATTGGGTGAGTTGGATGTAAAGGAGCGAGGTGATATTGTTTAGTAGGAATGTAAACTTTATACTGAACACACAACATGTGCTAGATGGGTTGGTCGCAGCAATATTTATCTGACTACAGGTCCCGAGTTCAAACTCTGGTAACCTGCAGGCTTTTTACCTCGTTTCCTTTGTGTACAACCGGCCTTGCAGGATTCAACGCATGTGAGGCTTACATGGGCCTATTTTGGAGTGCGGATGGGCTGCTCGATATGGCCCAGCCGGGATGGGTGAGCGTAATGATACCACTGTATGTACAGAAAATTAGTACCACCTTGGTTAGAATTCAATTGAAAGCGTAAAATCTTCAGGAAGAAGCGTATTGCGATGGTGAACCCGACAAAGCCAATCCGTGCTTTATTATTAGGGATAGATATGTGTTGGAATCATTTTGCTTATGTCAAAGAAATTTAGAGATGTTTGTGTTGCTGGTAAACGGTACCGACTTGTTACTTTAATCATAGTTCAAAAAAGTGCTAGGCGTAAATTGTGTGTTTTGCCACCGCCTTGTGCTTTACTGACCAAAGCGTATGGTTATGCGCAATTATGCACAGATTAAGCATAGTTATGCGCAATGCATTTTGCCAACGCCTAGAGCCTAGGCATGCTTAAGCGCTCACTTAGGCACACCTTTTTAAACTATGACTTTAATGCGTTGCCAAGAACTTGTTAGTTTTACTAGTTCATGTGTAATTAAATACGTTGCCAAAACTGTTTAGTTTTACTAGTTTGATGTTAGTTTCTTATGGCTCTTGCAAAACTTTATTTATTGATTGCTAACACTCAAGTTTGAAGGATCCAACTGAAACTCCGTTGCCACAACAGGTATGTTTTCAGAAACTTCCTTGTTTACCTGGTTTGCTGCTGTAACTTGTTGCTGTAATCATCTTACCAACTTCAAGTTTTTAGGATCCAATTGGAAGTCCAATTGCACAGCAGATACATTTTTAAAAATATATTTGTGTAACAGGTTTGCTGCTGTAACTTGTTGCTCTAATCAAGTTACTGAGTACTCAACTCTTCCGGATCCAAGAGAAACTCCAATGCCACAAGAGATTCCTTTTGCAAAACTTGTTTGTTTAAATGCTTTACTGTTGCAACCAGTTGCTCTAATCATGTTACTGGCTACTCAACTTTTCAGGATCCAAGAGAAACTCAAATGCCACAATAGGTACCTTTTGGGAAACTTGTTTGCTTAACTGCTTTGTTGCTGCAACAACCGGTTACAATGATGTTAATAACTACTTTTCAGCATCCAATTGGAACTCTTTAATTCCTTGTTTGTTTAACTGGTTTGCTGTTATGACTCCCAGTTGAGATGTTTTGCTAACTTCAACTTTTCGGAATCCAATCGGAACTTTAATGGCAAAACAGGTCCCCATGGACATTGTATCATCCCACAGCAGTGGCACCGACCCAATTGTGCCTCATGAATTGCCAACTACTGATGCCCTAGAGGCTAAACTAGTGGTAGAAAGAGATTCTGCTTCTGCACTCAAAGATGAAGTTGACATGTTGAGGAAGCAAACAACACAACCACAAGAAGTACTCAAGACAACCATTAAATATTTGGTGGATTTCAAAATGAAGCAAGCCGAGACTGACCGCATTGTTAAGGTCCTGAAGGAAAAAAGGAAATTAAATTCCCACATGGTAAATCATAGGTGAAATGTTCTTTCCATCGTTGAATAACCTTTGTGTTGTTTGTTCATGTAATCGATCAAACCATTTGTTTTAGAGATCATGTAATAATTGTTTTTTGTTTTTTGGTTTGTAATTTTATTTGAGCACAAGTCTGTATTAATTGATAAGACTCGGAGATATTTCATTTTTATTGTTGTGCCAGACCTACAAATATGCCAATCGGGCTTAATGTGCATTCAACAATAATAGTAGTATAGATCGACCATAAGTGGCACGCATCGGAAAGGGCCAAGATGTTGTACTAGCTTCGCTGGAAAAAGGATGCTCTTCTAGCAAAAAAATACAGCAGCCTGGCTTATGTATGTTAGTTGATATTATTGATCCATATATATAAGTGTTTATATGTCTATTAGTTTTGTACATTCTTGGTTGATTGACTAGTATTTGAATCTTGATACATCGCTTGTGTACATATCTAAATGGGAGTACACATTATGCTGCATGTGACATTTGAGTTGGACATAAAGTGTTCCAAATATTCGAATTCGAGCTTCTGAATTCGAGTATCGGCATTTGTAAATCATATTCATATATGACAGTGGAATACATCTTTGTCGTGCTTTTGAAGATATATAAAAACACATAGAATGATTTATAAAGATTCATATAGGAATACAAAATGGATTCGAATTTAGTTGCCAGGGTAAACATGGATGCTTATTGTCCCAAAATTCGAAACAAGCAGCAAAATGTCCACTCCCACGTCGGCTGCCCGAATCCAAGTGTTTGGGAGATGGAAATTACTGTCTACCCCTTACACGGACAATCCATCAGCCCGATTTCAACTGCTCTCAACAGGGGTAGGTTAGTCACTTCAGTTATACGTGACACGACCGCCTCTGACCCGTTCCGACACGGTGGGCGCCAAACATGGGCGGCCAAACACATTTGATTCAAGCTCATCCAAAAGACCTCTGTTTCTCCCTCCATTTCAGTAGCAATCCAACCTCAAACGGTCGAATCTCTGTGCATAAGTGCCATCCCTGGATCGGTAATGCTGGCACACACAGTACTTCGAAGGATTTATAATAAAGTTGCAATCACACACTTATTACATCGATAGTCTCAAGAGAGAACCTCATATAATAATATGGCTTAGGGCCATCTAAATAAGATAACAACGGAAGGCTTGGAAGATAAAGTGACTATCAACTCCAATGGCATAGCTGAGTGCACAACAACGATCTAGCACACCTCACTCTTCGCCTGAAAAGTCTACAACATAATACGTTGTAGCCCGAAAACAGGTCAGCACATGGAATATGCTAGCAATATAACACTGTAGAGCAATGAACAGGTAACAGCTATAACTATGTGCATATTTGGCTGGTGGAGGCTCTATGGTTATAATGTTTTTGCAAAAAGCCAATTTTTCCCTACAACAAAGGAATATATTTTGTTTAACTATCATGGTAGTTGATAAACATTAAGAAGGTTCCTCCAACTCAAACCCAATTAAGCAGTATTAATAACCCAACAAATTAATTTAGAGTGATGAGATCAACATGATAATCCCAGAACCAGATACTCAAGATGTCCATAACCGGGGACACAGCTAACCATGATTAGTTTGTACACTCTGCAGAGGTTTGCGCACTTTTCCCCACAAGACTCGATCTCCTCCATTGGTTTTCTCACACTACATGGTGTTTGAGAAATGGATGACCGAGACATAGTCTTTCAGAAGCATTAACTCTTTACTCTGGGTAGACAGTTACACCTACTTTCCCCTACATCAGCTAGTCTACCACTGAAAGAGGTCACGCAACTTACTCAACTATGCCAGAGCCCATAATGGCTTATGGCTGCACACGTAAGTTTCTAGCATGAATAATCTTATGATCCCTTTGAGCCTGGGTGGCGAACCATAGGATGATCACACAGGTACTCCAGGATATCCTAGGACAACACTGGATTCTCTAGGTGCACGCAACCAATCCACCCAGATGTGTATCTAAGTAGCCACCTCAAGCTAACCGCTAATTAAAAATCTCACATCTGTCATGGATACACTCAACCAATCCACGTGAGCATAACATAGCAGTATAAGCATAACATAGAAGTAACTCCCAGGCTTTGATAGTAAAAGGGCAATAGGTTCTACCTCATCATCTACTTCCCAGTACCCACATGTTAAGAGATCCTACTCATGCAATGTTTGAGGGTTGAAACTAATGCATAAAAACTGGGTGATAAAGAGGTATGATCAAAGTGTTACTTTCCTTGCTGACGATCTGTAAACCCTAGAGACTCGTAGTAGCACTCTTCGCACTTCGGAAATTCTATTGCAAACAAACAATAGCATACATAAGCACTCAAGCATAGAGGCAAGGGTAAAACTCAAATAAGAAGGTCCAAACTGAAAGTTCAACTGAAGTTGCAAAAAGAATCAATCGAATCGGAGCTATGGAACTGAAACTACGATCAAAAGAACTTTGAAATCAAATCTGCTTAAAACCAAATTTTAAATTGTCAAAACCATGTTCAAGTTGATTAACTTGAAAGAGAACTTTGAGACGAAGATTTTGGCGTTGGTTTCACTAGATTTGGAAGAACGGTTGAAAAGTTGTGAGGGTTTGAAGATTAGGGGCTAATCTATAACAAAAGTATTCACGGATAGGTCCCTTGCAAAAAATAAAACAGAAAAAGAAAAAATCTATCGAACGAATGTCCGCGAACAGAGGCTAAAGAACGAATTTGTTCATTATAAGAACTAAATGAATGAATGTTCGCGAAATAGATCTAAACCAAGAAAACCGAGAAAACCGATCTTTATAAAATAAAAAAACCAAACTAAAAACCGGCGAATCGGGATCGGTTTATACCGATTAAATGGCGGCGGCGAGGTCAACGGCGACGGCGGGATTCCGGCGAGGCAGAGGCTCCGACGAGGCGGCGGCGTCGACGCGGGGCGGCGGTGCGGTGACATGCGGCGTGGGGCTGCGGCTGCGGCGGCGCTGGTGGTGGGCTGCGCGCGGCGGGGCAGGACGAGGTGGAGAGGGGCGGCGGCGGCGTGGCTTATAAAGGCCTCGGGGGGTGGCTTGCGCGAGGGTCACGGACGCTGAGGCCAACCGGACTACGGCGGGAGTCCGGCGCTCGCACGGCTGCGGGAGGCGGCAACGCAGGTTAGGCTTCGCCCGGTTCGGCTGGGCCGTTGGCCCAGTCGGGCAAAACGTTTTTTTAATAATTCCGACGAAGAAAATCCTAAATAAATAAAAAATTTCTAAAAATGCCAAAACAATTTTCACCATCTAAATAAAATATTTAGAACAAAGTGAACATTTTTCTGGCCTAAAATACAATTTTGAAAAATGCATATTTTTCTAATTCAAATAAAATAGCAATAAAATCCCAAATAAAATATTTATTTGATTTTAACATTTTTCCTCCAATATATTTTTATTTTGGAGAAGTCATTTTATCTCCTCTCTTTTATATTGGAAATATTTCGGAGAGAAAAATATTAAAATCATAGTGATCCTCTTTTCAAATTTGAGAAAAATTCAAATATGAAAATGGTGAAATCCCCAACTCTCTCCATGGGTCCTTGAGTTGCTTAGGATTTCTAGGATCGCAAACGTGATACAAATATGATATGCATATGATGACCTATGTATAACATTCCAAATTGAAAATTTGGGATGTTACAAACCTACCCCCCTTAAGATGAATCTCGTCCTCGAGATTCAGGTTGGCTAGAAAATAGGTGTGGGTGGTCTTTCCGTAGGTCTTCCTCTCGTTCCCAGGTGGCTTCATCCTCGGTATGGTGGCTCCACTGAACTTTGCAAAACTTAATAACCTTGTTGCGGGTAACTCGGCTAGCAAACTCGAGAATCTTGACGGGTTTCTCCTCGTAGGTCAAATCACTATCCAATTGAATTGCTTCCAGGGGCATTATATCTTTGAGAGGAATATCGGCCATCTCTGCATGGCACTTCTTCAACTGGGAAAGGTGAAATACATCATGAACTCCTGACAGTCCTTCGGGTAACTCCAACTTGTAGGCAACTTCTCCCATACGTTCCAAAACTCGGTATGGTCCTACAAATCTCGGGGCTAACTTTCCCTTAACTACAAAACGTTTAACTCCTCAGAGAGGTGACACACGAAAATTTGCTCTGTCTCCGATTTCATAGACTACCTCCTTGCGTTTTGAATTTGCGTAACTCTTCTGCCTGGACTGAGGTACCTTTCGTATGTCGCGAATCAACTTAACCTTCTATTTGAATTCTTTGATCAAATCCGGTCCAAACAACTGACGGTCTCCAACTACATCCCACAACAACGGTTTCCTGCACCTCCTTCCATAGAAGGCATTGAAAGGGGCCATCTTCAGACTAGCTTGATAACTGTTGTTGTATGAGAATTCCACGTACGGCAAATTATCATCCTAGCTGGATGCATGATCTAGCGCACAAGATCTCAAGCTGTCCTCTAGAATCTGATTGACTCTCTTGGTCTGTCCATCTGTCTGCGGGTGAAAGGTTGTACTGAACTCTAGCCTGGTTCCCAAAGTCTGGTGCAGCTGATGCCAAAACTTCGAAGTAAACTGAGTCCCTCTATCCGATATGATGGTCCTTTGAACTCCATGCAGACATACGATCCTGGTCATATATATCTTGGCCAACTTCGCACTCGTATAGGTGGTCTTCACTGGGATAAAGTGAGCCACTTTGGTCAAACAATCCACTACTACCCAGATAGAATCATATCCCGATCGGGTCCTGGGTAATCCGGTGATGAAATCCATGCCAAACTTGTCCCACTTCCATTCGGGTATCGGCATAGGCTGCAGTAATCCTGGTGGCTTCTGATGCTCTGCCTACACTCTCTGACATACATCACATACGGCTACATACTCGGCAATATCCTTCTTCATACTAGTCCACCAGAAATGCTCCTTCAAATCCAAATACATTTTGGTATTTCCTGGGTGAATCGAGTATGGCGAGTCATGAGTTTCCTGTAGTATTAACTTCAGGATTTCTGCATTATTGGGTACATATACTCGGTCCTCAAACCATAAAGTGTCGTGTTCATCCTCACGAAAACCTTTGGATTTTCCTTCACTCATCTTCTTCTTTATCTCAGCAATTTCCTTATCATCCTTCTGAGCTTCTCGAATCTTTCCCAATAATGTTGACTGAACCTCCATTGTTGCAACAAAACCTCATGGGACTATCTCCAAACGAAGCTTCTTGAGATCGTCAACTAACTCCTCCGGAAATCCTCTCCTTACAAGGGTATTGGCATAACTTTTTCGGCTCAAGGCGACTGCTACGACATTGACCTTTCCTGGGTGATAGTGTAGCTTCATATCGTAATCCTTTATAAGCTCCAACCATCTCCTTTGTCTAAGATTCATCTCCTTCTGCATGAAAATGTACTTCAAACTCTTGTGATCCGTGTACACATCACAAAGATGTCGAATAAGAAAATGTCTCCAGGTCTTGAGTGCATGAACTACAGCTGCTAACTCCAAATCATGCGTCGCATAATTCAATTCATGCGGTCGAAGCTGTCGTGAGGCATAAGAAACATCTCTTCCGTCTTGCATAAATACACCTCCAAGTCCTCAGCGAGAAGCATCACAATACACATGGAAATCCTTGCGTATATCTGGCAAAATCAGCACTGGGGCTGTAACCAAACGTTTCTTCAACTCCTGAAAACTTGCCTCACATTCATCTGTCCATTTGAACTTAGTGTCCTTCTTCAACAACTCCGTCATAGGTTTCACAATCTTGGAGAAATTCTCAATGAATCTCCGGTAGTATCCTGTGAGTCGAAGAAAACTGTGGATCTCCCCTAGTGAGGTGGGTGCTAGACGATCAGTGAATACCTGAACCTTGGTAGGGTCTACTGCTATACCCTCTCCTGATATAACATGTCCAAGAAATCGAACTTCTTTCAACCAAAACTCACATTTCCTGAACTTGGCATATAACTGATGTTCCCTGAGCTTCTCGAGAACTAAACGCAAATGCTCCTTGTGTTCCTATTAATTCTTCGAGTATACCAAAATATCATCAATGAACACCACAACAAACTTATCCAAGAACTCCATGAACACCTTATTCATCGTACTCATGAAATAGGAAGGGGCATTAATAAATCCAAATGATATGACCGTGTACTCATATAGCCCATACATAGTGGTGAAAGCTGTCTTCGGTATATCCTTTTCTCGGATCTTCAGCTGGTGGTATCCTAACCGTAGGTCGATCTTGGAAAATACTTTAGCTCCTTACAGCTGGTCAAACAAATCATTGATCATCGGTAATGGGCACTTTTTCTTGATCGTCACTTCATTCAATGCATGATAATCAACAACCATTCTCAAGGATCCATCCTTCTTCTCAACTAAGAGCAGTGGGGCTCCCCATGGTGACAAACTTTGTTGAATGTAAAGTTTCTCCAATAACTCCTTAATCTGCTTCTTAATCTCCTCCAGATCATTTGCGAGCATCCGGTATGGTCTCTTTGACATAGGTCCGGTGCCTGGCAACAGCTCTATCATAAACTCAATGTCTCGATCCGGCGACATGCCTGGTAGTTCCTCTGGGAATACATCTGGGTAATCCTTCACTACAGGCACTTCGTCCTGAACAACTCTTGAGAGGGAATTTACTTGGGTCCTCCTTGGCGCATGCATGGATACATACTTAATCCTTTTTCCCTCCGGGGTGGTGAGCATAATTGACTTACTGGTGCAATCGATGTTTCCACCATACATCGATAGCCAATCCATGCCTAGTATCACATCCAATCCTTGTGACTCCAGAATTACTAGGTCTGAGGGGAAAACATGTCTACCTATGGTTAATGGCATCTTAAAACATCATTGGCTTGCCATAAACTCTGCTCCTGGTGAGCTTACTAACATAGGTGTCCTAAGAACTTTGGTGGGCAACTTATACTTATCCACAAATCCCCTTGAAATGTATGAATGTGATGCACCAATATCAAAAAGAACGATTGCAGTAAATGACTTAACCAAAAAATTACCTATAACTGCATCTGATTGCTCTTCAACCTCCTCCACGTTAACGTGGTTCACTTGTCCCCTGTTGAATGGGTTGGGCTTCTTCCCAGAGCTTCCATTTCCATTTCCATTCTTTGCTTCAGAACACTTGGTGGCATAGTGTCCAGTATTCCCGCACTTGAAGCAAGTAATGTGACTTAGATCCTTCTTGGTGGGCGTTGCTGGGTTGGAACGGTTCTGGCTGCTGCTTCCTCCATTCCCATTTCCATTATTAGGCACACTGTGGTTATGAGAACTTCCTCCATTGTGAGTATGGCCTCCATGGTTATGGATGTAACCTCCGGAGTTAGGGGTAAAGCGAGGCTTCTGCTGAGCTCCAGAATTGAACTTCCCCTGTTCATACTTTCGTTTGCGGCTCTCTATCTGCTGCTATTTGTTTTCAATCATCAGGGCCCGGTCTACCAACTCCTGGTAGTTAGTGAATTTTTCCACCATCAACTGCATACTCATCTCATCATTCAGTCATTCCATAAACTTCTCCATCTTCGCGGCATCTGTGGCCACATCATCTGGGGCATAACGGGCTAACTTGCTAAAATCATCCACGTACTGCCCCACAATACTGTTTCCCTGGCGTAAGTGGCGAAACTCACACTTCTTCATATTCATTGCTCCCATAGAGACATGGGCTGTGCGGAATGCTTGCTGTGAACTGATCCCAAGTGACGTTGGCTATGGGAAAAGTAGCTGTGTAATTCTCCCACCATGAGGCTGCGGGTCCATCCAATTGATGTGCGGCAAAGCACACTTTCTCCGCATCTGTGCAACCTGCGGTGGTCAACTCCCTTCCAATCCTATGTAGCCAATTATCAGCAACAATCGGCTCTGTGCTATTGGAAAACACTAGCGGATTCAACCTCAGAAAACGGGCTAGGTTGTCCACTAGAGGTGGTGGTGGTGGGTTGTTGTTATTGTTGTTGTTGTTGGCTTCGTTCTGGACTAGTAGCTGCATCAAGGCATTCTGTTGTTGGATCAACTGAGTGAGCTCCTGTGGGAAGTAAAATCCGGGGTCACGTCTCGGAGGCATCTGATGGGTTTAGATGGGAGAGAATAGAATAGAAATGAGGTCTAAAGAGAAAGCACTACCCATATGCACATGAGACAAACACAATCATATCACACCACTCAATTCAAACATGGGCATACAATCGATCTAGCTACCGTTACGAAATACTCGGACTACTACAATATACATGGGGGAAATACTACTACTAATATGGTGGTCATCTAGAAATTTTGATCGGTGGAAGACTCCATGATATCCGCTCCAGCTTCGTCTTCGTAATCATCATCACTACTTTCGGGGTCGGAGTCGGTGTCGTTCATGATGATGTAGTCCTCGGGATGGTCGTCATCTCCTCCTGGCGCGGGGTCTCCCATGAATACTCCTAGATTCCTCGTCAAGTCGTCATTCTTTCTACTAGTATTGCGATTTCCTCCTCATATCCATCATGTGTAGACTTGAGTTCCACTTCAAGCTCCATGTCCGTAGTCATCAACTTCTTCATATCTATCATGCTTGCGCACATTTGGTTCTCCTGGCGACGAATGTGCTGGTTTAACTCCTGGATGAAGGCTGCAATGGATATGTCCCTCTTAGTGCTGATCATCTCCCATTGCTCATCTCGGCGCCCACATATCTGGTAGATGGTGTCCTTAAGATCCTTGTGATAAACTTCGCCGATGTGTCCCATGGCGATGTGAGCTGCCATGCTCCTTCCTAGACTCCAGGTTGGTGCATCAAAGAAAAACTCTATGGGCTAAGTAACTGGAGTGAATGTCCTTCCTAGAACTTGAACTCGAATCATCCAACGCTCCTCTTTTGGTAAAGTGGCGGTGTAGGTCCCGATGAAGCTTGGTATTCTGATGTTCAGGTACCTAGTGACTTCCTTCAAGTGTCGTCCAAAGGGTGTATCTTCATCCGGTTGAGCAAACTTGTTCCTTGGGTCTGCCATCTATAGAGTGGAAAATGGAGAGGAGTCAGAAATGAGTAGAGAAGACTGTCCTATGTCTTATCTTAGTGGTCGCGTCCTACAATCAGCGTGTGCTCTGATACCATCTTGTAGCGATCCGACCTCAGACGGTCGAATCTCTGTGCATAAGTGTCATCCCTGGATCGGTAATGCTGACACACACAATACTTCGAAGGATTTATAACAGAGTTGCAATCACAGACTTATTACATTGATAGTTTCAAGAGAGAACTTAATACAATAATATGGCTTAAGGCCATCTAAATAAGATAACAGCGGAAGGCTTGGAAGATAAAGTGAGTCCATCAACTCCAACGGCATAGCTGAGTGCACAACAACGACCTAGCGCACCTTACTCTTCATCTGAAAAGTCTGCAACATAATATGTTGCAGCCCGGAAACGTGTCAGCACATGGAATATGCTGGCAATATAACACTGTAGAGCAATGAACAGGTAACAGCTATAACTATATGCATATTTGGCTGGTGGAGGCTCTACAGTTATAATGTTTTTGCGAAAAGCCAATTTCCCCTACAACAAAGGAATATATTTTGTTTAACTATCATGGTAGTTGATAAACATTGAGAAGGTTCCTCCAACTCAATCCCAATTAAGCAATATTAATAACCCAACAAATTAATTTAGAGTGATGAGATCAACATGATAATCCATGAACCAGATACTCAAGATGTCCATAACCAGGGACACAGCTAACCATGATTAGCTTGTACACTCTGCAGAGGTTTGCACACTTTTCCCCATAAGACTCGATCTCCTTCGTTGGTTTTCTCGCACTACAAGGTGTTTGAGAAACGTATGACCGAGACACAGTCTTTCAAAAGCATTAACTCTTTACTCTGGGTAGACAGTTACACCTACTTTCCCCTACATCTGCTAGCCTACCACTGAAAGAGGTCACGCAACATACTCAACTATGCCAAAGCCCATAATGGCTTGTGGCGGCACATGAAAGTTTCTAGCATGAATAATATTATGATCCCTCTGAGCCTGGGTGGCGAACCATAGGATGATCATACGGGTACTCTAGGATATCCTAGGAAAACACTGGATTCTCCAGGTGCCTGCAACCAATCCACCCAGATGTGTATTTAAGTAGCCACCTTAAGTTAACCATTAATTAACAACTCTCACATCTATCATGGATACACTCAACCAATCCACGTCTACAAACATAGCATAGCAGTATAAGCATAACGTAGAAGTAACTCCCAGGGTTTGATAGTAAAAGGGCAATAGGTTCTACCTCATCACCTACTTCCCAATACCCACATGTTAAGAGATCCTACACATGCAATGTTTGAGGGTTGAAACTAATGCATAAAAACTAGGTGATAAAGAGGTATGATCAAATTGTTACTTGCCTTGCTAACAATCTACAAACCCTAGAGACTCGTAGTAGCATGCTTCGCACTCCGGAAATTCTATTGCAAACAAATAATAGCATACATAAGCAGTCAAGCATCAATCGAATCGGAGCTACAGAACTGAAACTACGATCAAAAGAACTTCGAAATCAAATCTTCTTGAAACCAATTTTTAAATTGTCAAAACCATGTTCAAGTTGATTAACCAGAAAGATGACTTCGAGATGAAGATTTTGGCGTTGGTTTCACTGGATTTGGACGAACGGTTGAAAAGTTGCAACAGTTTGAAGATTAGGGGCTAATCTGCGACAAAAGTATTCGCGGATAGGTCCCTGGCAAAAAATAAAACAGAAAAAGAAAAAAAATCTATCAGACGAACGTCCGCTAACAGAGCCTAACGAACGAATTCGTTCGTTATAAGAACTAAACGAACGAACGTTCGTGGAATAGATCTAAACCGAGAAAACCGATCCTTATAAAATTAAAAAAACGAACTAAAAATCGACAAACCGGGATCGGTTTATGCCGATTAAACGGCGGTGGTGGGATACCGGTGAGGCAGGGGCTCCGGCGAGGCGGCGTAGTCGACGCGGGGCGGCGGGGCAGTGGCGGCCCGCGGGCAGCGGCAGCGGCAGGCGGCATGGGGTGGCGGCTGGGGCGGCGCTGGTGGCGGGCTGCGGTGGCACTGGTGGCAGGCTGCGGGCGGCGGGGCAGGACGAGGTGGATAGGGGCGACGGCGGCGTGGCTTGTAAAGGCCTCGGGGGGATGGCTTGCTAGAGGGGCATGGACGCCGAGGCCGACCCAGACTCCGGCGGGAGTCTGGCGCTCGCACGGCTGCGGGAGGCGGCGGCGCTGGTTGGGCTTGGCCTGGCTCGGCTAGGCCGTTGGCCAAGTCGGGCGAAACGTTTTTTTTAATAATTCCGATGAAGAAAATCCTAAATAAAAAAAATTAAAAATGCCAAAAACAATTTTCACCGTCTAAATAAAATATTTAGAACAAGGTGAACATTTTTCTGGCCTAAGATGCAATTTTAAAAAATGCATATTTTTCTGATTCAAATAAATAGCAATAAAATCCCAAATAAAATGTTTATTTGATTTTAACATTTTTTCGTCAATATTTCTTTTATTTTGGAGAAGTCCTTTTATCTCCTCTCTTTTATATTGGAAATATTTCGGAGAAAAAAAATTAAAACCAAAGTGATCCCCTTTTCAAATTTGAGAAAAATTCAAATATGAAAATGGTGAAATCCCCAACTCTCTCTGTGGGTCCTTGAGTTGCTTAGGATTTCTAGGATCGCAAACGGGATGCAAATATGATATGCATATGATGAGCTATGTATAACATTCCAAATTGAAAATTTGGGATGTTACAATTTCCCCGTTGATACACGGTGGGCGCCAAAACAAACTCGCCTTGGCCGAAATTGATGTAGGCAAATATTTTCAATAGGGGCAGGTTTGTAACTTCACTCAGACGTGACACAACCGCTCTACCTGTCAGCCCCGTTCATACACCGTGGGCGCCAACCATGGGCGCCAAAACACCATCTCCTCGCCTGAAATCGCTTTGGGCAAATATTGGTGAGATGCGAGATTACCGTCCTATCCCCAACCGACAGGACGTCCAAATTTTAAACGGGGGCTAAGTTCGTAACTTTCCCATATTTCAGACTGGCGTGTCCCAAAAACGATGGTTCCTCGTACCTCTCCCTCCATTTTCCCATTCATAAACATCTGCGCTAGAACACCATCCCCACACCAGCCTCCTTCGGCCGCCACCCCATCCATCGCCGCCGTCCTCCACCCCATCCATAGCCACTGTCCTCCACCATGCCGGAGTGCCTACCAAGACCGTGTCGTCCACTCCTAGAGATGGACGTTTCTCATCCACGACGAGGGACCAAGAGCCTTGCATCGCATCCTCTCGCCTCATCGGCGCCGTCGTCCTCTTTGCCGGGGCCGCTCACATGACCTTCTCTTCCACCACAATTGGACTTATCCCCCGATGCACCCATCTACGCTTGCAGATCTGCTTCAAAGCCACCGACAGCCATTGCACCCCCGATGCCTACACGACGCCGCAAGAGAGGTGGTACTTCATATCTCCTCAACTTTTCGATCTCAACCAGAAAATAGATCGTAACTTGGTTTCTGTACTTTGTTTTTAGCTCTTAGAATTTAGTTCTTAGTTCGAAGCAAACAATGGATGCTAAATACCATTTCTCCGGTCTGCAGCTTTAAATCTGCCATGACACGGTCATAATAGGGTTTGATCATGCTTAGGGTTTAATTGATCATGTTGGTTCCGTTGTGGTTTCTTTAATAGAAATCGTCTTTAATAGAAATCGGAGGGGAAACCCTCTTTTGCTCAAAAAATGCTAGCATAAGAACACTTGGGTGTGTATCTCTACAGGGTGCCCACGGTGGGCCGCGGGCCACCCTGGGATTTTGGGTTGGCCCAGGCCCTTATTCCCCTATGTTCTGCTGTGCGCTTTCGATTTCTACTCGCCCCCAGCCACCTGCCTTGTCGACGACTTGCCGTCCCCGGACGGCATGACTCCAGGAGGAGACGCCGGACTAACAGGAGGTCAGGAGCCGCTCGCCCAACAGCGTCACCGCTGCGGGGCGTGCCACTGTGCCTACCTTCCCAGCCTGTTCAGGGCTCAGGCGTGCAGCACCCACTAAGCCAACTGGATTTATCCTGAGATACGTCCTCAACACTCAGCAACCACTCCTCATCACCCATTTTCTAATTGATTCATTACTCATTAGGCAGGACTATCATTAGGGTTTGTTCTGTGCTGAGTGCTACCTACAGTTAATGGTTCATATGTATTTCAGTAATCTTTAGTACCCGTAAAGTTCATAGGGTTTCAAAATTCTGGCCCTAGGAACAGACACTAGTAATTTTGGATTGTTGGTCGTAGTGACATTGACCCAGATTACTACTGCAGGCCAGGTTTGTTGACAATTTTACTTGTCTTTCTTACTCATTCGATATGATATCCAATTATTCACGTCGATTAGGTGCAAACAATAAGTGCTAGACAAACTTCTTGATTCAGATTTTGGACGGTCTCTTACTGCAGTTACAATTCTGCATACTTGTCCTAGTAAGCTCACAAGTAAACGATTGATTTAGTACATCTATGCTTTCCTTGTCATATTTGTTGTCAATATTATTTTCGGGTGGACCACCCTGTTTCAAAATACTGGAACCGTAGACATGAGTGAATAGTATTTCTCTGTACGATCTCTTCCATCATGTGTGGGCAACGAACACTGCATTGTATAGAAAGAAAGTGTCATTTCCAGCTTTTACATAGACTACAAGCTTTTACATGGAATACAATCTGCCTACTTGCTATGCGTCGCACTACCAGCACTCCACCCTTGAAGCTAAACAATATGCCACTCATAATCCCTTAGTTTATTTGTTCAAATACGAATTTGATATGATTCTAATGTTCCTACTTCAGTTTTGAAATGTTTGTCTGCCTGTTATAGAGACATAAGAGATTTGTATTTCCATGTGGTCTGGTCAGCACAGTGGGGGTGAACTTTGCATATGCAGGGGTTTATAGGGAGACACTCTTCGAGTTGAATCCGCAATGCATTCCATAGATAATCTGACTACTTTTTATGTTTTCATGAATCTCATATTCTGAACATTATCATAACGATTATGAGCTTGCGTGCATGAAAAGAATAAAGCGGAACAATGCCATAGCTGTCAAACTTGGCATTAAGGGACTGAAATCAAGTCTGGATGCAATGCAATGCAAATGATCTCCACCTACAGATTCATGCTCAGAATATGATCCCAACAGTGATTCTGAGCTAGAGGGAGACCTAAGTTAATGTAGCTCCCTAGTGGAGGAGTCAGAGGCAGATGCCCTATCTTATTCACCCATCAAGGTGCTTGCTCTAACTTTCCAAGGTTATATTGGTCGCACATATCTTGCAACTGATGCTTTGAATTGCTTCTACTTTATTGCACTGCCATTAGCTTAGTTTACACATCATGTATGTGAATATGCCCTGCCTATCCATTTTGAGTACATATCCCATCTGTCATCATACCATATTTATCCATTCGAATGTTGTTCTTGTGTATCAGACGTTCAAAAGCAAGGGGGAGATTGCTGATCGCGGAGGAGCACGAGCAAAGTATTTGGAAAAGCTAGTGACACCCGATAAATCAAATAGCCCATTAGGTGTAGTTGCAATATCACCTGACCCACAAAACACCCTGGCTCTAGCAGACTCTAGCCCTACTATACTGGTCATTTCTGATGCCCCAACTCAGCAGACCCCAACTGCAGCAAACAATATGATGATGCCAGTTGACATAGCACCAGCTCTACGACGCAAAACCCCCATTCCAGCAAAGAGTACACCAAATCCAGTTGCCAAATCCCTTTTCAAACTAGAGAGAGCCCCAATTGGAGCAAATAGGACCCCTGTTCCATTTCTTCCCAGTTTAGAAGACGAAGCTTATATTGTTGTCAGGAACTTTGTGCGCATCTTTCCTTCATGGAAATATTATACAGCAGACACAGAACAATTTCCAATCTTCCTCTGCAACTTACACGTAAGTAATGTACTAATGTTATTGATGGTAATTACTGCATATGTTTCTGCTGACAGAAGACACAAGGTTTCATTATTTTAAATAGGCGAGGACCAAACTGGATTCTCAAGACGAGCAAGGGTTGGTTGCGCTTTTCAAGCACTCGTTGATGAAGTATCATTCCTACCTGAGGCAAGAGCACTTTGATGGCAAGCCTCTAAGCAAAATTCATGTAATGTCTCCGGTGCTACATTTATCAGACAGTGACTAGAATAATCTTGTTGCACATTGGTCTCGTCTGGAGCGTAAGGTACTGCCTATGATATCACATCACAATTTGAACTACATTTCTGCATTTGCCTTAACGTCTCACTTGCATGAAAACTGTGATCAGAAGAACACTCATTCTCAAGGGACCATAGAATCTTGCAACTATACTACACACTGCATTTCTCTTGTGAGTACCTCTTGCCCTGTATTACCATACTTACTTTCATAGTTGTTTGATTATATAGCATCACTGCACATGTTAGCCTCGTTATCATCCATTTGGTGGACATTATAAGATCCGTATGGACTCTTACATAAAATTAGAATCAACCCAATGATTTTGAAGAGGTTTAGCTCTGCAGACCTCTTGTAAGGACTGAACATCGTCTATCACTGTATTTACATTAACAGCTACTCACTCCATCCCATAATATAAGAACGTTTTGTATAGTACACCAGTGTTCAAAACACTCTTGTATTATGGGAAGAGGGATTGGTTCATTTTGTAGCATTCTGCATCTTATCTCCCTCGCCCACCATTTACTAAAAAAATATCAAATCTATATTTAATCTTACCAAAAAGTTGAATACACGGACAATGCCAGTGCAGAAGTGTAGCCCATTGCTCTTGTCAGTAAATTTTGTCCTGTAACGCTTGTACTTCCAGGGATTGGTAGTTGATTATGTAGCATCAATCTCCATCTTATCTTCATTATCCTCTATTTCTTCTAGTATTATCATATCTATAATTACTCTCTACAAAATGTAGAGTACAGGCAATGCTTATGAAGAAGATTTTGTGCTGAAATTCTTGAGTTATCCTTCCCTTGACATGGAGAAGGGCATTATAAAGCCGGTGTTAACTATTAATGTAAGTCAGTCCTTTTAAAGCCTTTATCGTCAACTGTTACTTAATTTGCTCATACTCCCTATTGTTTACTACTGTTTAGTTTGCTGTTTCTATCAAAATGCATGTTCGCAAGAACTGTAAGTTCCAAGTTTTACTTGTAAAACCAAATTCCTCATTCATACCATGCACATTACTCAATACTCACTATATGTATGCTTGTTTTTGTGGATCTATAATCCAGTTTTATCTTACTGATGTGGCTGATGATATGAACAACGTGCCATGCACATTAACGAAAATAGATACAATGATTGTCTTTGCCCTTCATCTATGCTTGTTATGTTGACATGGTAATCCAGTAGTGTGGGTAAGCTCCCCGCATTAGGAACAATGCCAAATTATGCAATTGATATTTTGAACTTTCTCTTTATTTTCCAATTCAAATTGGATGGAATTGAAAGCACAATTATCATATTTGTTTATACACATGCAAAACATGTCATCTCTCTGCTTGTTTTAGGGTGATATGCCTGATGGCATGGATAAGTCTGTTGAAGGCTGTGAGACAAACCCAACATATATTGCAACAAAGAAGGCAAACCATCTTGAAGATAGCGAGACAACCCCAAAGTCTTGTCTTGATGCAGTGTTCAAGTTACTTGAGACTAGCAGTCAGACAAGCTCATAGAATTCGCTGTCTGAATCAGTTCGACCTCTTCAGTCCCAAGTTCTAGCAGAAAGGCATTCTGCAACTAAACTTCGACTTGAAGTCCTATCTCTAAGAAAGATTGCGGAGAACACCAATGAGAACCTCATTGCTAAACAGCTACACCTAGAAGCTATGACTAACATGCTAGGCCGGTCTCACAGCCTTGCTCAGCAACTTGTGTAGCAGTTCCCATGCAAGCCTAACCTTTCTTGAACTGTCTTCGAAGTGGTCTCAGTTTAGTATTGTTTTGTTATGCTGCAATGGTGCCCAATTTTTGTAATATGCTTCTTCGTTGCGCTTTATGATCACTGGTGGTGAACTTCGATGCCCAGTGCATGTAATATACCGTAAATCCTTTATTGTATAGTGTAGGTTTATTCTAAGTTACTATGCCGTAATTTCTTTATTGTATAGAGCAGGTTTGTTCTTAATTCCTACTAGTTACTGCCATCATTCGCTATCTAAAAAAACTGATGAAGTCGACCGGGCCGAAACCTTCGCCTCTAACGGGCCTGGTTTTTAGCGGGCCACAATTGGGCCGGCATGCATCTTTCTTGGGCCCTAATAGCCATTGAGGCCTTCACACTTTGCGCTAGGCCCACGACTTACTCCGGCCTATATTCGGCCCAAATTTTAGTTGGGCCTTTTGTGGACCCAGCGCTTAGTTTGTCCCATGTAGCGTTGGGCCATTAATAGGCTGAATATTCTACATGTTGGGCCTTTAGCAGGCTGAAATGCATGTTGGGCCTCAATTTTCACTAGTCGTCGACGGGCCTTTAGCAGGCTGAAATGTAGACCGGGACTTTTTCGGCCCAATTATATGATGGGCCGTTACCAGGCCGAAACATATCTCGGTCCTTAGTTGGCCTACTGATATCATGCGCCTTTAACAGGCCGAAAGCTTAGTACAGGCATCAACGGGCTGAATTATACGACAGGCCTTTAACAGGCCCAAAGGTACGTTGGGCTGAACTGTTGCCACCTTTATCACGGGCCGTTAGTGGGCCGGATGTCGCGTCGGACCATATATGGCCCATGGGCAGGTTGGGTCATTCCCAGGCCGAAAGACACATCGGGCTGAAATGGGGCCATGTCTACATCGGGCCTCTAAGAGGCCGAAAGTCACTGGGCTGTAATTCAGCCCAAATATTCGGCGAACAATTAATGTGCCAGATCTGGCTTCGGGCCATAAATGGGCCTTTATTAAACATGCAATTATTAGGCTGGCCCACTAGTACCTGAGTAAGTACTACGGTCCTTTGACTGGGCCGGCCTTTTTAACCTATATGGGTCTGTGTTGGGCTGTGCCACGTGTTGACGTATCATAGGCGCCTCCTATACAATGAATGGATGACATCTGTTCCAATGGTCATCCAACACGTGTTTCCTCCGGCCAATGGGAATTTTACACGTGGAAAATCCTTATTGGTCCTGGCTGTTAGCGGGTTATATGATCCAAAACCGGACCCGATAGCTTAACAACGAGCCGTTATGGTGGATGCCACGTGTCGGTCACCCTTGACGAAAGCATTTCCATGACGCGGCATTTATCGTCATGGAAGTGGACACTTCCGTGATTATAATTTTCGTAATGTCATGGAACACTTCTACGACAGCACATGTATGACTATCTTGATTCTGTCATAAAATTGTCATGGATGTACATGCATGACCGAAAACGTGTCCTACTATGACAAACACGTATCATCATGGAAGTGTATTTTTTGTAGTGATGAAGGTCCTCCCCTATGCCTCAGCCAAGGCTCTATAGTGTATGCCATGTTGTGTACCAGACCTGATGTGTGTCCCGCCATAAGTCTAACAGGTGATACGTCTCCAACATATCTATAACTTATGAAGTATTAATGCCATGGTTAAAACAATTTTATATGGTTTGGGTTCAATTTTATATGATTTAAATGGAACTAACCTGGACTAACGATCTTTTCAGCAGAACTACCGTGGTGTTTTTTGTGTAGAAATCAAAGTTCTCCAAATGCAGCAAAACTTTTTGACGATTTCTTTAAGAAAAGAGGCACTAGAAGCTTCATGGGAGGGCCAGAAGAGCCACGACGGCCCCACTAGGCACCAGGGCGCGCCGGGTGGGGCTGGCTCACCCTGGTACCCCCTCGTGGCCCATCTTCGCGTGATTCCAATATATATATATATATATATATATATATATATATATATATATATATATATATAGACACACATCTGGGCTATTCTGTTTCGCGTAACAGAATATTATTCTGTTACCCTACTTGAACTGATGAATTCAAGCGGTTGAACTGATGAAATTTGAGTGGTTGATTTGTTTCTGTTAAAAATCATCTTCTTTAGTTCAATTTGTTTTGCAATTTTTTTTTGTCGAAACGGGGCGAGTAATATATCGCTGGAAAACTCTTGACATCTACATTACAATCAAATAATTTGTTTTTGCAAAAAATTATGGTTTAAGAGCAGTTTTGAAAAAAACCATTTTTTTCAAAACAGAAAATACGAATCGTATTTTGGACATAATTTTTAAACGGTATGTCGGAATTGAGCAAATGAGATGGCGTTAGAAAGCTTGTGAAAATCTGCATCTTCCACATATCTACTATTTTTTTCAAATTCTATATGATTTAAAAGTAATTTAAAAAATGGTGAAATTCTGGGCGAAAGGTATTTTCGATGTTTTTTGCAAACAGTTTGTCGGTTTGATGCAAAATGATACGGCGTTGGAAAGCTATGGAAAATGCGCAACTTTTGCGTATAGAAAGTTTTTTCTAATTCCTTACGGTTCAAATACAAATTCAAATACGGTTAAAGTTGGTTTTGAACGTGATTTTGTTAAAAAGTTTATTGAAATGGGGCAAATAATATATCATTGGAAAGCTACCAAAAATGTGAAACTTAGTGATGTTGAACATTTTCTCAAATTCGCAATCGTTTAAGAGTAATTTTGAATACGGCAAGACGGATCCTGCTGTTTTCTCGTCTGAAAAACAGAGTACTCGTACTGATATATGTGTATGTTTGTACTGAGCTATTTTTTGTAGAGTAATTTTGAATTGTTCTGAAAAAGAGTACTTGTACTGATGTTTGCATGGGTTTGTACTAAGCGTGTTTTCACTAACTAGACTCTGCTATGTTTTTGGGTAATATTTTCGCACGTAAGTTTTCAACGGCTTACTGTATCATCGCCCCTGTACTTGCATGGTTTGTATCATCGGGCTGAATGATATTTTTTCAAAAAGAAAATGTTTTTTATTCTTTTTTGAACTAAACATTTTTTACAACGATGTTCTGGACTTCTCTTATTTTGCGACTTGTACTTTTACCATTTGAATTACATGGGGTTTCTTTTTTGCTTGAACTTTTACAATTTGAATTTATGTCATTTCTTTTATTCTGAACGGACCACCATTTTTAACTTGTACTAATCAATATTTTTAATTAAACCATTTTTATTTATAGAAAGGACCATCATTTTTGTTTGTACGGATCAGTCGTAGAACTTGAACGTCAACGTCATAGAATTACACTTTGGACGGATCACCCTCTCCCATCTGGACTGACCACAAAAGTTGCATCAGGAAACTCACAAAAACAAGGACGACTACAATGAGATCGACGAAAATGTATGAACCGTACCATTTTTAGCTCAATAAATACTATACACAAAACAAGCAGAACTTATTAAACAAGATGTTTTTGAAGTTTCTCGCATTAACACTTTTTATAATACAAAACCGAATGGTTCGCTTTTACCTCCTCTTTTTTAAGTATTACAAACTGATGAACTAAAATAAAATGGTGGGCACAGTTCATTTTTGTACCACAGTTGGTAATAGGGGCACAATCCATGTGAATTTTATAAAAGGTAAGTACCAGTAAAAATGGATTGGATTGCTGGTGTTTTTATAGAGTTTGTGGTACCATCACAATCAAAATTCGTACTGACATAAGCTCTGGTCGTGCTCCAGCCAGAAAAAGATACATAAGTACACCGCGGCCGAAGTATTACAAACTAACAAACATAATCAGCCACCTCGCTAGAACAGAGCATCTCAGACGCCTCTACTCCTGTTGCCTTTCCTTGTGCAGGAGGTTGTTGACGGAGCACGTAGTGACACAGGGGGCCATGGTAGCGACACGTGCAGTGACGCAGGTCTCCGAACTGATGGTCACGACGAACTCGGCCACCCCGAAGCCACACGGTTGGACTGAGCATGGCGCTAAAGTTGAGTAGAACATTTAGGAATTAGGATAATTAGGAAACAACAAACAGGTGAAGAAATCATGAAGTGAAATGAGTTATAGAAGACAGTATGCATTACACCTTGCTGATTTCTCAACTGAAACTGTTTACTGCACAGCTGCCATATTTGACTGAGCTACCCAGAAGTTGCTGGAATGGATAAAAGTCTTAATCAGAATCTCACCAAAGTTTGACACTAGAATGAATTTCTGAAAACTTACCCAGTTTGGCTAGCTGCTGACTTGAGAAGAGCCATCCTTTTTGCATCGAAGAGCTGCTGTGATGTACTGAGCAATTGCTTTTTCTGACCTTACAAAATTATGTCCGATGAATCTCTCTAATATGGATGTGTGAACCTTCCAAAATTAAATATGGATGTGTAAACATGGCATCTTGTTTTTTTTGAGAAAAACAACAGGAGCGCATCTGCATAGTTATTCATCTCCATATCAATAATACTTGGCCACCAAAAACCTGACAAATGTTTTTTTCTTGAAAACACACAACACATTTTTGGAATGCATCAGCACAAGCTGACATTTTTCAGTTTTCAGAAGCAACCAAACTTGCTAATTAATACTCATGTACTTACTGGGACCACATACATATCTTGAGCGTCCGGCCACAAAACAAAAAGTTGTATTGTTGAGCAGGAGGTCCTCGACCCCGTGACTCCTCCAGCAGGCTCCACTGTTTGCTCAGCTCTCATGCGAAAAAAATTGTAGGGTGCTCAGCGCTATATTATTCAACATGACAAAATTGAACGTTCAACATTAGATGGGGACTTGGACGGGGTGCAGTGCTCTACTCGGACGGCGCCCAATGCTCAACTTGGACGGAGGAGTGCTCCCCAAAGCTCCAGTGGTAGTTGGGGTACATCAATAGAAGATCGGGGAGGAAGGGGGTTAGGCGAGAAGATTGAGCGGTGGTAGGGCACGACCGGAAGTGTCGGCTGTGGCCCAACCCTTGCACGTCGGCCCTGCGCCGACGGGGATAAGCGCGGTGAGGGCGACCCTTTTCCAATAGAACTAAATCTAATAGGAAACTTGAACTTTTCCTAATGCATTGCAGCACCGATAGACTGCCCTGTGATTGGGTCCTCGACGAGAAAGACTAGAATCTCATCATCTTTGATACTGTAGAAGTAGCAACATATTTTGCCCGGCTTGTCGACTCCCAGCCCAATTTTCCAGAGAACCAAGATAGACAAGAGAGAAAAATTTCTATCTTACAGGTGAAAAATTAAACACATAAAAAAATCAGTTTTTTTGGCTCTCAACCTTCTGCATATATATTTGAACTGATGTTTTTCTGTCATTGAACATTACTGCCTCTCGAGTATGAACTATGCAAACTTTATTTTGGCCGAGCTGTTAGAAATTTTCTATGAAGTGAAAACTACCATACAATATGAAACTGAATTATTTTTTTAACACGCACACTGCACTGTTTTCAGCTTTTCTTTATGAACTGATGATAAAATACATACAGGGCTGCTACACCAGTAGAAAATTCACAAATACATGACTTCTTTTAGAGCAATCTAACAAGTGTTATAGCAAACCACGGAACAAGCACATGTTTTGAACTGCTCAAGAACACGCATCAAGTAAAAAAGTACAAACCACTTCTGATTCACTAAAACGTGAGCTAATTTTCAATAGAGATTCACTAAAATAACTTCTGATTTTTTTAAACATCTAGCTTCTCATTATTTTTTAATTTGAACTTGCTTGTTTTTTATTTTTAGCAACACAACATGAAGCAGTAAGTAAGAGACGGGATGGGGGTGAGTACCTGTCGGTGCCGGCGGAGAAGCGCGGTGGTCTTGCCAGCGAACATGGGGCCAACGATGACGTGAATCATGCCGAGTTGGATTGCCGAGCTGGACGTCCTCAACCCCCCACGATTCCTCCTGCAGGTTGCACTGTTTCGCCACGGAAGCACAGGCGGTGAGATTGAGCAGACGGGGGTTGCAGCGTTGAACTCTCTGTATGCGGCGACAGAGCGACAGCGGCGCATCTATCCAGTGCGGGGCAACAACCGTGGTGCCAAGAACTACAGAGGGGTAAGGGAGGGCAGCGGTGGAGATAGAAGCAGGGGGTGCATAGGAGAGGCAGAGCGCCTCCGGCGACATGTGGTTTGCTGGGGCAGATCCTCCTGTGTATTCTTCACCTGTAGGAATGGAAGTTTAGATGGAAAGATGCTTAACAATGATGTAAGTACATGTGAAATATATGACCAAGTACCATTTATATTAACTGGAAAAGTTCGACAAGAAACTTCATCTTCAGCATACTGACTACACCACACTATAAATATTGCAGGGGAAAGATAGATGCACTCAACAGTTAATTGCCAAAGCACGCACTTCCAAAATGCTAACTAATAGAGATGGGTTTTCTTTGGTGAGCTTTATGCACCAAATAAACATTACTGCTGCAATGCACCCATAGTTACTTGATTCAACATCATGGCAAAGAACGATTGGAGTACAACAGACAGAGAGAGACGAGCCTAAGTTCAAACTACAAACAGAAGCTGCGAGCTCTATGTTTCAGCTTGTATATGATTTCATTTAATGCCAAATTCCTCAGTCCAACATTAAAGTAACACATAAGACCGACCAGCACAGAAGTTCATAGTACCAATTCTGCTGATTTTTGTCGACTGAAGTGCAGATGTGCACGCATACCTCAAGTGGCTTCGGAGAGTAGTCTGGGACGAGCACTATGAGGTCTCGGCGAGGTGCCCATATTGCAGATGGACTTCCCGAGGATGCGCACGCCCAGGACGAACTCGTCTCCACCCCCGCCATGGCAGCCACTCCGCTTCCCCCGCTGATGGCTAGCAGGGCCATCCCGGTGTGGAGGGCGGCCCAGTGCCCTTACTTATAGATGGAGGGGTTGGCCGGCGGCGGTACGGCCATGGGATCTCAGGGTAGAAGGCGGACGAATCTCAGGGAGGAAGGTGGACGGAGCGCGGGGAGGGAGGCAGACGGATTGCGGGGAGGAAGGAGGCCGGAGTGCAGGGAGGAAGGCGGCGGCCGGAGCGCGGGGAGGAAGACGGCCAGAGCACGGGGAGGAAGATGGCCGGAGCGCGGGAAGAAACACAGATGGAGCGCGGGGTAGGGAGGAGGCCGGCGCGCGAGGAGAAAGGCGACCGGAGCGTAGGAAGGAAGGCGTCCTGAGCGTGGGGGTGGAGGAGGTCGGCACGCGAGGGAGAGCGGCTGTCGGCACGAGGTAAGGGCGGCGCCGGTGTAGGAGGGAGGGAGGCGGCGTTCGTGGGGAGTGACGGGCGTGGGCTCATGGGGGTGAGGGCGTGCATTTTTCTGTTTTCCTTTTGGGACATTGGGGTTGCTGTTTCTTTCCTCCATACCGGCTCAGGAATATAGGACGCGAGGGTAACAGAATATTATTCTGTTACTAGTAACAGAATAGCCCTGTCCTATATATATATACCAATAGATCAAAAGTTACACCGCTGCAAGCCTCTATAGCCACGAAAAACCAATCTAGACTCTGTTCCGGCGCCCTGCCGGAGGGGATATCATCCGGAGGCCATCTTCATCATCCTGGCGGCCATCATGATGAGCAAGGAGTAGTCCACCCTCGGGGCTGAGGGTTTGTACCAGTAGCTATGTGTTTAATATCTCTCTCTTGTGTTCTTGATTTGGCACGATCTTGATGTACTGCGAGCTTTGTTAATATAGTTGGATCATATGGTGTTTCTCCCTCTATCTTGTTGTGATGAATTGAGTTTTCCCTTTGATATTTCGTTGTTATCGGATTGAATACTTTTATGGATTTGAGAGCACTTGATGTATGTCTTGCTATGAATACCCATGGTGACAATGGGGTATCATACTGATTCACTTGATATATGTTTTGGCACTCAACTCACGGATTCCCGAGGTGACATTGGGGTAATCTATGCATAGGGGTTGATGTACGTTTTTGTCCTCGTTTCTCCGGTAGAAATATTGGGGCACTCTTTGAGGTTCTTTGTATAGGATTGAGTATTATGAATCTGAAATTGTTTTATGCATATCGTATAATCAACTCATGGATACTCGTGATGACAATGGAGTATACATGTGACATTAGAGTTGGTTGATGTGTATCATATGGTGTTATTTTAGTATGAACTCTTAGATAGACCGATCAGAAAGGATAACTTTGAGCTGGTTTCGTAACCTACAAACAATTTTGTCTTATGTTCTCTGCTAGATAAGAACTTTGGAGTGATTCTTCATCGCACGCTGAGGGATGGTTATATGATCATCATTGTTGAGAGATTGCACTAGCGAAAGTACGGACCCTAGGGCTAGTTTCTAAGCATTGCAATACCATTTGTGCTCACTTTTCTTACTTGCTACCTTGCTGATTTTTATTGTTACCATTACAAAAATCAATATCTAATATCATTACTACACTTGTATAACCATCTCTTCGCCGAACTAGTGCACCTATACAATTTACCATTGTATTGGGTGTGTTGGGGATACAAGAGATTTCTTGTATTTGATTGCAGGGTTGTTTGAGAGAGACCATCTTTTTCCTATGCCTCCCACGGATTAATAAACCTTAGGTCATCCACTTGAGGGAAATTTGCTACTGTCGTACAAAACTCTACACCTAGAGGCCCAACACGAGTCTACAAAAAAACTAGTTGTGTAGTAGACATCAGCAGGTATATACCAGAGTGATCCAGGGGTAGATCACTGGAAAGCGGTCAAAATATCCTTAAGTACCTAAAGAGGGCTAAGGGCATGTTTCTTGTTTATGGAGGTAACGAAGAGCTCATCGTAAAGGGTTACGTCGATGCTAGCTTTGACATAGATCTGGATGACTCAAAGTCTTAGACCAGATACACATATATTCTAAATGGTGGAGCGATTAGTTGGTGCAGTTCCAAGCAAAGCGTCGTAGCGGGATTTGTTGGGCAAAGTTGCATGGAAAACAAAAAAATTCTACGCACATGCAAGATCTATCCATGGAGATGCATATCTATGAGAGTGAAGAGTGTGTCTACGTACCATCGTCGACCGTTAAGCAGAAGCATTTATCAAGGCAGTTGATGTAATCGAACACCTTCACGATCCAACCGATCAAGTACCTAATGTACGACACCTCCGCGTTCAACACACGTTCAGCTCAATGACGTCCTCGCCTTCTTGATCCAGCAAGACGGGCAAAGTAGTAGATGAGTTTTGGCAGCGCGATGGCGTGGTGATGGTGGTGGTGAACTTGTTCCTGTAGGGCTTCGCCGTGTAGTGCGGAAAAACTAGACGGAGGATGAAACTGTGGAGAGGGGCACTGCACACAGCTTAGAGATTGTCGTGGGTGTGTGGCTCCCCCTCC
>NC_041386.1:379590576-379606139 GCF_002162155.2 Triticum dicoccoides
CCAAAGGCCTACGGCTGGAGGAGGGGCACGCCAGCCTCTTGTCGGCTGGTGTGCTCCCCTCGTTTGGCCCATATGGCCCATTAACCTCTTGGGGCTTCCCGGAACCCCTTCCGGTGATCGGATGATTAGCGTGTACATTCTAAAACCTTTCTGGTGACCAAATAGCATTGTCATATATATCAATATTTACCTCCAGACCATTCCAGAGCTCCTCATCTTGTCCATGATATCATCCGGGACTCCAAACAACATTCAGTCACAAAGTCACAGAACTCATATAGTACTATATCATCAATGAACGTTAAGCGTGTGGACCCTACGGGTTCGAGAATGATGTAGACATGACCGAGACGCCTCTCCGGTCAATAACCAATAGCGGGACCTGGATGCCCATATTAGTTCGTACATATTCTACGAAGATCTTTATCGGTCGAACCTTATGACAACATACATAATTCCCTTTGTCTGTCGGTATGCTACTTGCCCGAGATTTGATCGTCGGTATCTTCATACCTAGTTCAGTCTCGTTACTGGCAAGTCTCTTTACTCGTTTTGTAATACATCATCTCATAACTAACTCCTTATTCACTGTGCTTGCAAGCTTCTTGTGATGTGTATTGCCGAGAGGGCCCAGAGATACCTCTCCGATACACCGAGTGAAAAATCACAATCTCGATCCATGCCAACTCAACAGACACCTTCAGAGATACCTGTAGAGCATCTTTATGATCACCTAGTTATGTTGTGGTGTTTGACAGCACAAAAGGTATTCCTTCGGTATCCGGGAGTTGCAAGATCTCATGGTCGAAGGAATATGTATTTGACATTAAGAAAGTACTAGCAATAAACTGAACGATCATTTGCTAAGCTACAGATGGGTCTAGTCCATCACATCATTCTCCTAATGATGTGATCCCGTTATCAAGTGGCAACACATGTCCATGGTTAGGAAACCTTAACCATCTTTGATCAATGAGCTAGTCTAGTAGAGGCTCACTAGGGACACGGTATTTGTTTATGTATCCACACATGTATTTAAGTTTCCAATCAATACAATTCTAGCATGAATAATAAACCTTTCATCATGAATAAGGAAATATAATAATAACAAATTTATTATTGCCTCTAGGGCGTATTTCCATCAGTCTCGCACTTGCACTAGAGTTAATAATATAGATTACATAGTAATGAATCTAACACCCATGGAGTCTTGTTGTTCATCATGTTTTGCCCGTGGAAGAGGTTTAGTCAACAGGACTGCTACATTCAGATCCGTATGTACTTTGCAAATTTCTATCTCTCCATCCTTGACCTTTTCATGAATGGAGTTGAAGCGTTTCTTGATGTGTTTGGTTCTCTTGTGAAACATGGATTCCATCACTAAGGAAATTTCTCCAGTGTTGTCACAAAAGATTTTCATTGGACCCGACGCACTATGTATTACACCCAGGTCAGATATGAGCTCCTTCATACAGACTCCTTCATGCGTTGCTTCCAAAGCAGCTATGTACTCCGCTTCACACATAGATCCCGCCATGACGCTCTGGTTGGAACTACACCAACTCATAGCTCCGCCAATCAATATAAATGCATATCCGGTTTATGACCTAGAGTCACCCGGATCAGTGTTAAAGCTAGCATCGACATAACCTTTTATGAGGAGCTCTTCCTCACCTCCATAAACGAGAAACATATCCTTGGTCCTTTTCAGGTACTTTAGGATGTTCTTGACCGTTGTCCAGTGGTCCTCTCCTGGATTACTTTGGTACCTCCCTACCAAACTTATGGCAAGGCACACATCAGGTCAGGAAAACACAACATGGCATACATAATAGAACCTATGGCTGAGGCATAGGGAATGACTTTCATTTTCTCTCTATCTTTGTGGCGCCCCCGATTTGACCGTACAATACTCATACACACAAATGTGTACAATCAAGATCAAGGAGTCATGAAAAGATATCACAACACAACCCTAGACACAAAGTAAAATAATACAAGCTTTATATTACAAGCCACGAGCCTCGAGGGCTCGAATACACAAGAGTCAGCGGAAGCAAAAATATCTGAGTACAGACATAAGTTAAACAAGTTGCCATAAGATGACTAGCAAAAACTAGATATATATCGAAGAGGAACAAGCCTCCTGCCTTGGATCCTCCTAACTACTCCTGGTCATCCACGGACTGAACATAGAAGTAGGTACCCTCGGTGTAGTAGGAGTCATCGTCGACGGTGGCGTCTGGCTCCTGGGCTCCAGCATCTGGTTGTGAAATCCGAGAAGAGAAGGAAAGGGGGGAAAAGAGGGAGCAAAGCAACCGTGAGTACACATCCAAAGAACTTGCAAGCAAGGATCTACACTACATATGCAATGGTATCAATGAAATGGCTAGTACATGTGGATTGAACTACAGAATTCCAGAATAATAGGGGGATAGCTAGTCCTAACGAAGACTACGCTTCTGGCAGCCTCCATCTTGAAGCATGTAGAAGAGAGTGGCTAGTAAGTTCACCAAGTAACAACATGTAGCATAATCCTACCCGGCGATCCTCCCCTCGTCGCCCTGTAGGAAAGCGATCACCGCGTTGTCTCTGGAACTTGTAAGAGGTGTGTTCTATTAAGTATCCAGTTATAGTTGTCATAAGGTTAGAATACAACTCCGGGTCGTCCTATTACCGAGTGACGCGGCTATTCGAATAGATAAACTTCCCTGCAGGGGTGCACCATATTACCCAACATGCTCGATCCCTCTGGCTGGACACACTTTCCTGGGTCATGCGCGGCCTTGGAAGATCAACACATTGCAGCCCTACCTAGGCACCCTAGAGAGGTCAGCACGCCGGTCTAAATCCTAAGCGCGCAAGGGTCTGGGCCCATCGCCCATTGCACACCTGCACATTGCGAACACAGCCGGTGAGCAGACCTAGCAACCTCCATTACAAAGGAAGTTGCTTATGCGGTCCAACCCGACGCGCGCTGCTCAGTCGCTGATGTCTAGGAGGCTTCGGTTGATACCACGTCGTCGAGTGCCCATAATTGTTCCCGTGTGGTGGTTAGTGCGTATAGGCCAGTGGCTAGACTCAGGTCAAATATCCAGATCTCGTTATGCATGTTATTTGGAGTATCCGTGGATGCCGACCAGGGATCAGGCCCACCTGTCTCCTAGGTGGTCACAACCTGCCCTGTTGCTCCACCACAAAGTAACAGTCGGGGGCCTTCGAGAACCCAGGCCCATCACTACCTGTATGGAACCACCTGCCCCTTCAGCCCCCATCTCCGAACAGTAACATAGGTAATGTAAATGTATATAGTATATGTACCTGTGATCACCTCCCGAAGTGATCACGGCCTAGTAGTATAACATGGGGACGGACAAGACTGTAAGGCCACTGGGATAAAACTCTAGCATCCTATACTAAGCATTTAGGATTGCACGTAAAGGTAACTATAGAAGTAACAAGGATAGGCTATGCAGTAGAATAGGTTCATCCGAAAGCAGTAACAGCTACACTACTCTAATGCAAACAGTAGAGGGAAAGAGTAAGCGATATTGGGATGAACAAAGGGGGCCTTGCCTGATTACTCTGGCAAGGAGGGGTCGTCGTTGATGTACTCGATCATAGGGGTACCGACAGCGGTCTTGGGGTCTACTAGAAAGAAGTAACGGAGGGGGAACACAATAAATAACAGAAGAATCAAAGCATCACAAAGCATAACATGGCAATATGTGGAGCTCGGGGTGACCTAACACAGTCGTACGTGGTATTGGCGAAGGGGGAAAACATCCGGGAAAGTATCCCTAGTGTTCGGCATTTTTAGACAAACGGACTGAAGGGGACGGTTGCTTGTTCGCTATGCTAGGGATGTGTGGTAGACGAACGGACTACGTACTCGGATTCATCTCATCATTCTGAGCAACTTTCATGTATAAAGTATTTTCATCCGAGTTGCGGATTATCTTATATTAATTTTTAAAGTTTTAATTCAGTTTTGGAATTATGAGATCAATTTAATTAGAAAAAGCAATTATGATGTCAGCATGATGTCAGCATGATATCATCAGTCAACAATGACCATTGATTGGGTCAACTGATGCGTGGGCCCCGGTTGTCAATGGCAGAGATTAACTAAACTGAGTTAATTAGTTTAATTAGTTCATTTGGTTAACTAAACAGAGTTAATTAGGTTTAATTAATTTTTAATTTTTGTCTTCTTTTACTTTTTTTAAACGCTCTGGGGGGCGTTAGGCCCCACTGTCATTGGCTCGAGGGGTCCTTATCGGGCGCGCGGGTAACAGGTGTGGGCACAGGACGGGTGAACCAGGGGGCTGAAGGAAATATGCCCTAGAGGCAATAATAAAGTTGTTATTTATATTTCCTTATATCATGATAAATGTTTATTATTCATGCTAGAATTGTATTAATCGGAAACTTAGTACATGTGTGAATAGATAGACAAAACAGAGTGTCCCTAGTATGCCTCTACTTGACTAGCTCATTAATCAAAGATGGTTAAGTTTCCTGACCATAGACATGTGTTTTCATTTGATGAACGGGATCACATCATTAGAGAATGATGTGATGCTTAGCATAAATGATCGTTTAGTTTTATTGCTATTGCTTTCATCATGACTTATACATGTTCCTCTAACTATGAGATTATGTAACTCCCGAATACCGGACGAACACCTTGTGTGCTATCAAATGTCACAACGTAACTGGGTGATTATAAAGATGCTCTACAGGTGTCTCCGATGGTGTTTGTTGAGTTAGCATAGATCGAGATTAGGATTTGTCACTCCGATTGTCGAAGAGGTATCTCTAGGCCCTCTCGGTAATGCACATGACTATAAGCCTTGCAAGCAATGTGACTAATGAGTTAGTTACGGGATGATGCATTACAGAACGAGTAAAGAGACTTGCTGGTAACGAGATTGAACTAGGTATGATGATACTGACGATCGAATCTCGGGCAAGTAACATACCGATGACAAAGGGAATAACATATGTTGTTATGCGGTTTGACTGATAAAGATCTTCGTAGAATATGTAGGAGCCAATATGAGCATCCAGGTTCCACTATTGGTTATTGACCGGAGATGTGTCTTGGTCATGTCTACATAGTTCTCGAACCCGTAGGGTCCGCACGCTTAACGTTCGGTGACGATCGGTATTATGAGTTTATGTGTTTTGATGTACCGAAGGTAGTTCAGAGTCCCGGATATGTTCACGGACATGACGAGGAGTCTCGGAATGGTCGAGACATAAATATCAATATATTGGAAGCCTATGTTTGGACATCGGAATGGTTCCAGATGAGTTCGGACATTTACCGGAGTGCCGGGAGGTTACCGGAACCCCCCGGGGAGTATATGGGCCTTATTGGGCCTTTGTGGAATAGAGGAGAGGAAGGGAAAGGTGGAGGGCGCGCCCCCTAGCCCAATCCGAATTGGGTGCGGGGGGGGGGGGGCCTTCCTTCCCTCTCTCTCCCCCTTCCTTCTCTCCTACTCCTACTAGGGAAAGGGGGGAATCCTACTCCCAGTGGGATTAGGACTCCCCCTAGGGCGCGCCATAGAGAGGACCGGCCCTCCCCTCATCCACTCCTTTATATACGGGGGAGGGGGCACCCCATAGACACACAAGTTGATCTCTTAGCCGTGTGCGGTGCCCCCCTCCATAGATTTCCACCTCGGTTATATCGTTGTAGTGCTTAGGCGAAGCCCTGCGTCGGTAACTTCATCATCACCGTCATCACGCTGTCGTGCTGACGAAGCTCTCCCGCGACACTCAGAAAGATCTAGAGTTCGTGGGGCGTCACCGAGCTGAACGTGTGCAGATCACGGAGGTGTCGTACTTTTGGTGCCAGGATCGGTCGGATCGTGAAGACGTACGACTACATCAACCATGTTGTCATAACGCTTCCTCTTATGGTCTACGAGGGTACGTGGACAACACTCTCCCCTCTCATTGCTATGCATCACCTAGATAGATCTTGCGTGTGCGTAGGAATTTTTTTGAAATACTGCGTTCCCCAATAGTGGCATCCGAGCCAGGTCTATGCCTAGATGTTATATGCACGAGTAGAACACAAAGGAGTTGTGGGCGTGGGTACATACATATTGCTTGCCGTCACTAGTTGTTTCTTGATTCGACAGTATTGTTGGATGAAGCAGCCCGGAATGACATTACATGACCGCGTTCCTGAGACTGGTTCTATCGACGTGCTTTTCACACAGGTGGCTGGCAGGTGTCAGTTTCTCCAACTTTAGTTGAATCAGATTCAATGAACAGGGTTCTTTCTGAAGATCAAAAACCAATCACTATACCGTGTTGTGGTTTTTGATGAGTAGGTAAGAATGGTTCTTACTAAGCCCGTAGCAGCCACGTAAAACTTGCAACAACAAAGTAGAGGACGTATAACTTGTTTTTGCAGGGCATGTTGTGATGTGATATGGTCAAGACGTGATTATATATATTTTTGTATGAGATGATCATGTTTTGTTAAAGTTATCGGCAACTGGCAGGAGCCTTATGGTTATCTCTTTATTGCATAAGATGCAAGCGCCATACAATTGCTTAACTTTATCGCTATGCGATAGCAATAGTTGCAAAAGCAATAGTTGGCGAGACAACCATGTGACGACATGTTGATACAAATTGAGATGATGGAGATCATGGTGTCATGCCGGTGACGATGGAGATCATGACGGTACTTTGAAGATGGAGATCAAAGACACAAGATGATAATGGTCATATCATGTCACATATTTTGATTGCATATGAGGTTTATCTTTTATGCATCTTATTTTGCTTAGTACGGCGGTAGAATTATAAGATGATCCCTCGCTAAATTTCAAGGTATAAGTGTTGTCCCTGAGTATGCACCGTTGCGACAGTTCGTCGTGCCGAGACACCACGTGATGATCGACTGTGATAAGCTCTACGTTCACATACAACGGGTGCAAGACAGTTTTGCACACGTGGAATACTTGGGTTAAGCTTGACGAGCCTAGCATATGCAGTTATGGCCTCGGAACACTGAGACCGAAAGGTCAAGCGTGAATCATATAGAAGATATGATCAACATAGTGATGTTCACCATTGAAAACTACTCCATCTCACGTGATGATCGGACATGGTTTAGTTGATATGGATCACATTATCACTTTGATGATTAGAGGGATGTCTATCTAAGTGGGAGTTCTTAAGTAATATGATTAATTGAACTTTAATTTATCATGAACTTAGTCCTGGTAGTTTTTGCATATCTATGTTGTAGATCAATAGCTCGCATATAGCTCCCCTATTTTATTTTTTATATGTTCCTAGAGAAAAATAAGTTGAAAGATGATAGTAGCAATGATCCAGATTGGGTCTGTGATCTAAGGATTATCCTCATTGTTGCACAGAAGAATTATGTCCTTGATGCGTCGCTAGGTGACAGACCTTTTGCAGGAGCAGATGCAGACGTTATGAACGTTTGACAAGCTCCGTATGATGACTACTTGATAGTTTAGTGCGCCATACTTTACGGCTTAGAACTGGGACTTCAAAAATGTTTTGAATGCCACCGAGCATATGAGATGTTCCAAGAGCTGAAATTGGTATTTCAGACTCATGCCCGTGTTAAGAGGTATGAGACCTATGACAAGTAATTTTCCTACAAGATGGAGGAGAATAGCTCAGCTAGTGAGCATGTGCTCAGAATGTCTGAGTACTACAATCACTTGAATCAAGTGGGGGTTAATCTTCCAGATAAGATAGTGATTGACAGAGTTCTCTAGTCACTATCACCAAGTGATAACCCACAAGTATAGGGGATCACAATAGTTTTTGAGGGTAGAGTATTCAACCCAAATTTATTGATTCGACACAAGGGGAGCGAAAGAATATTCTCAAGTATTAGCAGCTGAGTTGTCAATTCAACCACACCTAGAAACTTAATATATGCAACAAAGTATTTGGTAGCAAAGTAATATGATAGTAGTGGTAACGGTAGCAAAAGTAATATTTTTGGTTTTATAGTGATTGTAACACTAGCAACGGAAAAGTAAACGAGCGAAGATCAATATATGAAAAGCTCATAGGCAATGGATCAGTGACGGATAATTATGTCAGATGCAATTCCTCATGCAATAGTTATAACATAGGGTGACACAGAAGTAGCTCCAGTTCATCAATGTAATGTAGGCATGTATTCCGAATATAGTCATATGTGCTTATGGAAAAGAACTTGCATGACATCTTTTGTCCTACCCTCCCATGGCAGCGGGGTCCTATTGGAAACTAAGGGATATTAAGCCCTCCTTTTAATAGAGTGTCGGACCAAAGCATTAACACATAGTGAATATATGAACTCCTAAAACTACGGTCATCACTGGTAAGTATCCCGATTATTATCACTTCGGGGTTAACGGATCATAACACATAATAAGGTGACTATAGACTTGCAAGATAGGATCAAGAAGTCACATATATTCATGAAAACATAATAGGTTCAGATATGAAATCATGGCACTCGGGCCCTAGTGACAAGCATAAGCATAGCAAAGTTATAGCAACATCAATCTCAGAACATAGTGGATACTAGGATCAAGCCCTAACAAAACTAACTCGATTACATGATAAATCTCGTCCAACCCATCACTGTCCAGCAAGCCTACGATGGAATTACTCACACACGGCGGTGAGCATCATGAAATTGGTGATGGAGGAAGGTTGATGATCACGATGGCGATGGATTCCCCTCTCCGGAGCCCCGAATGGACTCCAGATCAGCCCTCCTGAGAGAGGTTAGGGCTTGGCGGTGGCTCCGTATCGTAAAATGTGATGAATCCTTCTCTCTGATTTTTCTCCCTACACATGAATATATAGAGTTGGAGTTGAGGTCGGAGGAGCACCAGGGGCCCACGAGGCAGGGGGCGCGCCCAAGGGGGGTAGGCGCGCTCCCACCCTCGTGGACAGGATGTGGGCCCCCTGGCCTTGATTCTTTCACCAGTATTTTTTATATATTCCAAAAATATTCTTCGTTGATTTTCAGGTCATTCCAAGAACTTTTATTTCTGCACAAAAATAACACCATGGCAATTCTACTGAAAACAGCGTTAGTCCGGGTTAGTTCCATTCAAATCATGCAAGTTAGAGTCCAAAACAAGGGCAAAAGTGTTTGGAAAAGTAGATACGTTGGAGACGTATCACCTAGTTACTAGAACTTCGTGATGTACTATAATACGCAAGGGATAACAGAAACGATTCCCGAGCTCTTCACGATGTTGAAATCGGCGAAGGTAGAAATCAAGAAAAACATCAAGTGTTGATGGTTGACAAGACCACTAGTTTCAAGTAAAAGGGCAAGGGAAAGAAAGGGGACTTCAAGAAGAATGGCAAGCAAGTTGCCACTCCCATGAAGAAGCCCAAAACTAGACCCAAGCCTGAAACTGAGTGCTTCTACTACAAAGGAAATGGTCACTAGAAGCAGAACTGCCCTAAATACTTGGCGGATAAGAAGGATGGCAAAGTCAAAGGTATATTCGATATACATGTTATTGATGTGTACTTTACTAGTGTTCATAGTAACCCCAGGGTATTTGATACCGGTTCAGTTGCTAAGATTAGTAACTCGAAATAGGAGTTATAAAATGAACAAAGACTAGTTGAGTACAAGGTGATGATGTGTGTTCGAAGTGATTCCAAGGTTGATAAGATCACCATCGCACACTCCCTTTACCTTAGGGGTTAGTGTTGAACCTAAAATAAATGTTATTTGGTGTTTGCTTGGAGCATAATATGATTGGATCATATTTATTGCAATACGGTTATTCATTTAAGTCAAAGAATAATTGTTATTCTGTTTACATGAATAATACCTTCTGAGGTCATACACCCAAGGTGAATGGTTTACTGAATCTCGATTGTAGTGATACACATATTCATAATATTGATGCCAAAATATGCAAAGTTGATAATGATAGTGCAACATATTTGTGGCACTGTCATTTAGATCATATTTAAGTCAAAGAATAATTGTTATTCTGTTTCGATGAATAATACCTTCTGAGGTCATACACCCAAGGTGAATGGTTTACTGAATCTCGATCGTAGTGATACACATATTCATAATATTGATGCCAAAATATGCAAAGTTGATAATGATAGTGCAACATATTTGTGGCACTGTCATTTAGATCATATTTAAGTCAAAGAATAATTGTTATTCTGTTTACATGAATAATACCTTCTGAGGTCATACACCCAAGGTGAATGGTTTACTGAATCTCGATCGTAGTGATACACATATTCATAATATTGATGCCAAAATATGCGAAGTTGATAATGATAGTGCAACATATTTGTGGCACTATCATTTAGATCATATTGGTGTAAAGCGCATGAAGAAACTCCATGCTGATGGACTTTTGGAATCACTTGATTATGAATCACTTGATGCTTGCGAACCATCCCTTGTGGGCAAGATGATTGAGACTTCGTTCTCCGGAACAATGGAGCGAGCAACTGACTTATTGGAAATCATACATACTGATGTATGCAATCCAATGAGTGTTGAGGCTCGCGGCGGTTATCGTTATTTTCGGACCTTCACAAATGATTTGAGCAGATATGGGTATATCTACTTAATGAAACACAAGTCTAAAAGTTCAAAGAATTTCAGAGTGAAGTAGAGAATCATTGTAACAATAAAATAAAGTTTCTACGATCTAATCGCGGAGGCGAATATTTGAGTTACGAGTTTGGTCTTCAATTAAAACAATGTGGAATAGTTTCACAAACTCATGCCACCTAGAACACCATAGCATAATGGTGTGTCCGAACATCATAACCATACTTTATTAGATATGGTGCGATTTATGATGTCTCTTATCGATTTACCACTATAGTTTTGGGGTTATGCATTAGGGACAACTGCATTCACGTTGAATGGGGCACCATCTAAATCCGTTGAGATGACACCATATGAACTGTGGTTTAGCAAGAAACCTACGCTGTCATTTCTTAAACTTTGGGGCTATGATGCTTATGTGAAAAAGCTTTAACCTCATAAGCTTGAACCCAAATCGGAGAAATGCGTCTTCATAGGATACCCAAAGGAAATTGTTGGGTACACCTTCTATCACAGATCTGAAGGCAAGATATTCATTGCTAAGAATTGATTCTTTCTAAAGAAGGTGTTTCTCTCGAAAGAAGTGAGTGGGAGGAAAGTAGAACTTGATGAGGTAATTGTACCTTCTCCCGAATTAGAAAGTAGTTCATCACAAAAATCAGTTCCAGTGATGCCTACACCAATTAGTGAGGAAGTCAATGATGATGATCATGAAACTTCAGATCAAGTTACTACCGAACCTCGTAGGTCAACTAGAGTATGTTCCGCACCAGAGTAGTATGGCAATCCTGTTCTGGAAGTCATGTTACTAGACCATGACAAACCTACGAACTATGAGGAAGCGATGATGAGCCCAGATTCCGACAGATGGCTTGAGGCCATGAAATCTGAGATGGGATCCATGTATGAGAACAAAGTATGGACTTTGGTGGACTTGCCCAATGATCGGCAAGCCATAGAGAATAAATGGATCTTGAAGAGGAAGACAGACGCTGATAGTAGTGTTACTATATACAAAGCTCGAATGGTCGAAAATAGTTTTTGACAAGTTCAAGGTGTTGACTACGATGAGATTTTCTCATTCGTGGCAATGCTTAAGTTTGTCCGAATCATGTTAGCAAATTGCCACATTTTATGAAATCTGGCAAATGGATATCAAAACTACATTCCTTAGTGGATTTCTTAAAGAAGAGTTGTATATGATGCAACCAGAAGGTTTTGTCAATCCTAAAGGTGCTAACAAAATGTGCAAGCTCCAGCGATCCATCTATGGACTGGTGCAAGCATCTCGGAGTTGGAATATACGCTTTGATGAGTTGATCAAAGCATATAGTTTCATACAGACTTGCGGTGAAGCCTGTATTTACAAGGAAGTGAGTGGGAGCACTACAGCCTTTCTGATAAGTATATGTGAATGACATATTGTTGATCAGAAATGATGTAGAATTTTCTGGAAAGCATAAGGGAGAATTTTAAAATGGTTTTTCAAAGAAAAAATTACATGTAAAGCTACTTACTTTCGGTTCTAGGATCGGTCAGATCGTGAAGACGTACAACTACATCAACCGTGTTGTCATAACGCTTCCGCTTATGGTCTACGAGGGTACGTGGACACCACTCTGTCAGGACCCCGACTCGATGCCACATCGATCTAACATGTAACACCTCATATCACTTTGCGGCCTCACGCACGGTATCCCCATGGGTGTCGCCTTACCTTTGCCCGGGACCGTTTGCGCCTTTTGGCACATGTATATGATGGTGTCGCTAGCATCCATATGATAAAGAGCCCGGGCTGACATGGCTAGTCGTAAACCCAAAGTGGCACTAACTTACAGGGACAGGCATCCATGACCCAGCATCGAACGTGTCGGTCATCAGCGAGTGAATCCAGGCTGTAGCACTGGGCTAACAGGACTCCGGTGAACCGGGCTGTAGCGGGCTAGCAGGACTCCGGTATTCATCGCGTGACATTTCCCCGAAGGGACAGACACAGGATCGAAGAAGGACACATGCCGGCCAACCTAAGTGTTCCGGAGCAGTAGCAAGCTACCAGGGCTCAGTGGAAGCACTAGGAGACATTTCTCGGTAAGAGAGTCTACTAGGGATAAACAACTAGATAGTCAGATCCCACACATAGCAATACACATTACACGTACGCATAACATGCAAGTATGTGCTGTACAACATGGCATCACAGCATAACTCAACAACTCAAATAGATAAAGGCTCAGAAGAGCCATCATAGCATTTATTTCAAACAGGGGTCACAAGACCCATCATACAGAGCATACAAGCAACAAGCGGAAGCATTACATGTCTGGGTACAGACATCTACAAATGGAAAAGGCTGAAAGCCTGACTATCTACAACGTCCGATCAAGATCGTAGCTGAGGTACAAGCTACTTGTCGAAGTCCATGAGAACACTAGTAAGACCGAAGTCTCTGCTGCAAAAACATAAATAAAGCAACATGAGTACAAAGGTACTCAGCAAGACTTACATCAGATCCTACCATACATGCATTTGTGTCAAGAGGGTAATGTGGAGTTTAGTTGCAGCAAGCCAGCTTTGACTCTGTAGCTATCCTGTTCTACGACTACCAGAAACTCTTGAGGTGATACAACATACACGAGTCCACTAATCACCAAACAATACACTACTATGGACTCATTCCCGTCTCCCTACTAGAAGGCCATCCATAGCACTCACACTTGTCTTGAGCATTTTAGAGTATCCACTTCAAGTTGTCTATGTACCATGTAAGCATCCAAGAAGTCCATAACCGCGGACCCGGCTATTCGAATAGATCATGTTAACCCTGCAGGGGTGTACTTCTTCACACACGCTCTCGCCACTTACCGCCATGTACACGTCATGTATCTTGTCAACCTTCAAGCGGAAGCCTGGCGAGGGTGTCGGCCACGACCTGACTAACCACACAAGACTCTAGTCCAGGTTTATCGCCTATTCGGGTTCCATCCGCAAGGAGATCCGGCCGGGGTGTCGCTCACGGCCCCAAACGATGTGAGCAGGGTTCCCAAGCCCACCATCCGGGTGCCACTTGGTACACCGTGCCACGTGTGCCTAGTCTGTCCCAAGCCCACCCTGCCGGGTGCCACTTGGTAGAAAAATAGCACTACCTACAAACACCAGAAACTAGTTGCGACTCCTGGACAGAGACCAAGTTGGTTAATAAGTCGAGAGGGGTCGAGTTACCGGAACCCAATGTGTGGTAGTATCGAGTCATTGGACAACATACATAGAACTCAGTGCTTAAGGACGGTTCCAATGAGACAACCCACCATGTACTCCTACATGGCCTCTCACCGCTACCTTTACCAAATCGTGTTCACACACTTCACTCTCAGCATTAGAACATATCATAAAACTCCAATTCATTCCCAATGAACCAGACCTGACACACTCTAAGCAATAGCAGGCATAGCATGGTAGGAACACAACATGGCTCAATCAACTCCTACACATGCTAGTGGGTTTCAACTATTTACTGTGGCAATGACATGTCATGCAGAGGAATGGGTTCAACTACCGCAGCACAAAGTAGTAGATGAATCGTTGTTGTCCTAATGCAATAACTGAGAGCAAGAGTGAGAGAGTAGGGTTTTATCGAAATGAACAAGGGGGTTTGCTTGCCTGGTAAATCAACAAGGGAGGCACTGCTTCATAGACAGGTACTCTGGAACAGACTCCGGAGCAGGACCTATCGAGAAGGAACGGTGCCGGCAATCAATACACAAACATATGCAACAATATGATGCATGAACATGGCATGAATATGTGATGTTGTTTGAGCTAATGCAACTAGTAATCATTTGGTTTGAAGTCCATTTGAACCATAAGCTCAAATGCATCTCCAAAGTAGGCTCTTATATATGCCATAATGTGTTTTCTCATATTCAGCATGTATAAGTTGGTTTGTCATGCATGAAACTAGTACAGATGGATAGATTACATTTTTCTGATAATTTTTCATATATAAATTGTTTTAATCTGAGCTACGGTTGAATTGTTATGAATTTTTGAAGTTTAAAACAATTTCTGGAATTTTCTGATTTAATTTAAATCCAGAAATCATATATTGCGCCAGCATGACATCAGCACGACGTCAGCGGTCAACTGCGGCTGGCTGGGGTCAAACCTGACGTGTGGGGTCCACACGTCAGTGTCAGGGGGTTAAACAGGGTTAGTTTAATCCTAATTAAGAAGGTTAGTGGCGCTGGGGCCCACTGTCAGTGTCAGGGTTAATTAACAGAGGTTGATTAAATTTAAACTAATCATAAACTCGAATTAGCAGGGACGGGCCCCACTGTCATTGAGCCAGGGGAGGTCAAACCCCCTGGTCAACTAGGCTAACACGCCGGCGTTTAGCCGCCGGCGGCAGCAAACGCGGCGGAGGGCGCGAGATTGCCACTTCGGCGCCCAATCGAGCAGCGGAGGGCACGCGCGGGAAGTGGGGGCTCGCGCGCATCCGGTGGGGCAGGTGGGATGAGCTGGGGAGGCCGGAGCTCGCCGGAGCAAAGCTCGCGGCGGCGGCCGGAGCTCGGCTTCGATGGCCGGGCTAGCTACAGAGCGCGGGGAGGCAAGGGAGAAGGGGGAACCGAAGCGGGGGCTCACGGCGGGCTCGAGGACGTCGTCGGAGAGCTCGGGGGAGATCGGACGGCGACGTGCGGGCGGTGGAGATCTACGGTGGCCGGCGATGAAGACGACGAGGGTGGCGACGATGGAGGCCGTCCGGAGGTTCGTGGCTCGACGAGGAGGTGGAGGGGGTCGTGGCGGAGCTCGTGGACTCCACTGAGGGGCGAGGGGACGGCGGGGAGCGCGTCGGTGGTGAGCTGCGGCGGCGGCAGCGCTTCGGGCGCGGGGAGAGGGAGATGTCCAGGGGAGGAGGGAGAGCGAGAGAGAGGGGAAAAGGACCGGGGCG
>NC_041386.1:379606149-379626079 GCF_002162155.2 Triticum dicoccoides
GTGGCGGAGCTCGTGGACTCCACTGAGGGGCGAGGGGACGACGGGGAGCGCGTCGGTGGTGAGCTGCGGCGGCGGCAGCGCTTTGGGCGCGGGGAGAGGGAGATGTCCAGGGGAGGAGGGAGAGCGAGAGAGAGGGGAAAAGGACCGGGGCGGCGCGTGGCGTCGTTCCAGGGCATCCAGACGAGGAGGGGAGAGGCAGGCAGGGAGGGAGGGAGGTGGCGTGGCCGGCGGAGCGCGCCCGCGTCGGCACGTAGCTGCTTGGCAAGAGGGGGGGAAGACGACAGAGGAGGAGGCGGGCTGGGCCGCCTGCTGGCTGGGCCGGCCTGCTGCTGCTGGGCTGCACAGGGGGGGAGCCCCAGGTAAGCTTCTCCTCTTTAATTCTGTTTTCTATTTTTTTCTGACATTTGTTTTGTTTTAATTAAAATATTAAATCATTTAATTACCTTATGCCAATTTTTGCAGGAGCTAGCTATAATATTCCAGGGCTCCTTTATAAATGGCATAATTTTTGGACCATATTTCATATATATAACAATATATATCCAAAGAAAATAATTATCGGATTAATCCAAATGGCCAAAATTAAATATCCATGAGCTCCTAAAAATATTGGTTTGATTTTTATCTCTGTCCAATATTTTCAGAGGGCAACATGAGCATTTTCTTGGACCCTTTTGGAGAAATTTTTATTTGGGTCATTTTCAAAAATGATTCTGAGGGTTCCACCAATCCTCAATTCAAATTTAAATGGAATATAAACATGATGCACAAATGACTAGCTAGTCTAGGTCATACCAGACTAGGGATGTGACAACTCGCCCCCACTTGAAAGAATCTCGTCCCGAGATTCAGGGGTTGACGGAAAGAAAATGGGGTACTCCAGTCGAAGACGATCTTCTCGCTCCCAAGTAGCTTCTCTCTCGGAATGATGGGACCACTGAACTTTGAGAAACTTGATGTTCTGACGTCGGGTAACACGCTCGTCTTGATCAAGAATGCGAACCGGGTACTCTCGGTATGTGAGGTTATCTTGGAGATCAAGCGTTTCGTGGTCCACTCCGCGGATGGGATCCGAGAAGCAACACCTGAGTTGAGAGACGTGGAAGACATCATGAACTCGAGAAAGATGTCGGGGTAGTTCCAATTGGTAGGCAACCTCTCCTCGTTTAGCGAGAATGCGAAAGGGACCAATGTAACGAGGAGCCAACTTGCCCTTGATACCGAAACGATGGGTACCCTTCAAAGGAGTAACCCGAAGGTAAGCTTGGTCGCCAAGTTCATAAGTCATATCCTTATGATGACGATCGTACTGGCTCTTTTGACGAGATTGGGCTGTTTTCAAATTCTCACGGATGATGCGAACTTGCTCTTCTGCCTCCTGGATCATGTCCGGTCCAAAGAATTGTCTTTCACTGGTTTCTGACCAGTTCAAAGGTGTTCGACATCTTCGTCCATAGAGAACCTCAAAAGGAGCTTTCTTGTGGCTGGATTGATAGCTATTGTTATAAGCAAACTCGGCAAAAGGAAGACATTTCTCCCAATCCATACCGAATGAGATAACGCAAGCTCTGAGCATGTCTTTGAGAATTTGATTGACCCGTTCCACCTGACCACTCGACTGAGGGTGGAAAGCGGTACTGAAGGAAAGATGGGTTCCCATGGCAGTTTGGAAACTCTCCCAGAAATGAGAAGTGAAAAGACTGCCACGGTCTGAATTGATCTCTAGTGGAACACCATGAAGTGACACTATTCGAGAAATGTATAAGTCAGCAAGCTGACTAGCAGTGATACTCTCTCGAACAGGAAGGAAGTGAGCCACTTTGGAAAGACGATCAACGACTACGAAGATAGCGTTATTCCCTCTCTTGGTCCTGGGAAAGCCGGTGATGAAGTCCATACCAACTTTATCCCATTTCCATTCAGGAATAGCTAAAGGCTGAAGGGTGCCAGCAGGCCTTTGATGCTCTGCCTTAACGCGACGACAAACGTCACAGTTAGCAATAAACTGAGCGATTTCTCTCTTCATCCTAGTCCACCAGAACCTCTGGCGTAGGTCCTGATACATCTTAGTACTACCGGGATGAATCGTGAGAGGAGATTCATGCGCCTCCTTAAGAATCAATTGTCGCAGATGTAGCTTCTTGGGGACCACCAGGCGGTTTCCAAAGAAAACAACACCTCGATCATCTATAGAGAAACTACCAGCAATACCCTGGGCAATGTTTCTCTTGATCCGGGTAATCCCTGTATCATGCTTCTGGGCTTCTATGATAAGGTCCACAAGGGTAGGTTTCGCCACCAAGGTAGAAAGAAATCCGCGAGGAGCTATGTGAAGATTAAGCTTACAGAATTCCTCATGGAGAAGTGGTTGGCCTTGCTGCAACATGAGATTGTTGCAATAGGATTTACGGCTTAGAGCATCAGCCATGACATTGGCTTTGCCTGGGGTGTAGGTAATCCCTAGATCATAATCTGTGATTAACTCCAACCAACGTCTTTGCCTAAGGTTCAGATCCGGTTGGGTGAAGATATACTTGAGACTCTGGTGATCGGTGTAGATCTCGCAACGTTTACCAAGAAGGTAATGTCGCCAGGTCTTGAGTGCATAGACTACGGCTGCAAGCTCTAGATCATGTGTAGGATAATTATCCTCATGTGGATGCAACTGTCGAGATGCATAGGCAATCACATGACGATCCTGCATAAGAATGCAACCTAGTCCCTGTCGTGAGGCATCGCAGTAGATAATAAAGTCTTTAGTGAAATCCGGTGGCACAAGTATGGGAGCAGAAGTCAGGCGTCTTTTCAGTTCCTGAAAACTGTACTCACACTATGGGGACCACTCGAACTTTTTATCTTTCTTGAGAAGTTCCGTGAGGGGTTTGGCTACTTTGGAGAAGTTTTCAACAAAGCGGCGACAATAGCTGGCTAGACCAAGGAAACTCCTAACTTGTTTAACGGTCTCAGGTGGAGTCCAATCGAGAACAGCCTGAACTCTCTCGGGATTGACAGCAATGCCCTTACCAGAAATTACGTGGCCTAGGTAGGTCACTTCTGGCAACCAAAATTCACACTTGGAGAACTTGGCATAAAGGCGGTGCTCTCTGAGTTTTTCTACCACAAGTCTAAGATGTTCGACATGCTCTTCCTCGTTCTTCGAGTAAATAAGAATATCATCGAGGTAAACCACGACGAACTTATCTAAGTACTCCATGAAGATCGAGTTCATCAAGCGGGAGAATGTAGCTGGAGCGTTAGTTAGACCAAAGGACATGACGGTGTACTCGTACTGACCATAACGAGTAACAAAGGCTGTCTTGGGAATGTCCCCGTTTCTGATCTTAATTTGGTGGTATCCTAACCTCAAATCCATCTTGGAGAAGACTGAGGATCCAGCGAGCTGATCATACAGGTCGTTGATCCTGGGGAGCGGATACTTGTTCTTTATAGTGACCAAATTAACGGGACGATAATCTACAACCATCCGGTCCGTACCATCCTTCTTCTTGACAAAGAGAACGGGGCAAGCCCAAGGAGAAGAACTAGGACGGATGAACCCTTTTTGCAAGGACTCATCAAGTTGTTTCTTAAGCTCGGCTAGTTCTAAGGGTGCCATCTTGTAAGGTCTCCTAGAGATTGGAGCAGTTCCTGGGATAAGATCTATGACGAACTCTACATCTCTATCAGGGGGAACACCTGGCAGTTCCTCTGGAAAGACATCCGGAAAGTCACGAACTACCGGGATATCTTCAAGGTCTGGAAGAGGGCTGGCATTAAGAGAATAGAGCTGACGCTTTGCAACTCTAGTGGAGACAGTGACTATCTTGCCAGATGGGTGTGTAAGCTGAACAGATCTGGTGTAACAATCAATCTTGGCATGATGAGCTGTCATCCAGTCCATACCCAAGATGATGTTAATATCTGAGGACTTGAGAGCTACAAGTGATGCAAGGAATACAAGTCTGTCAACAAGGATTTCGTTACCATGGCTTACACTAGAGGTTTGCCATTTGGATCCGGGAGTTTGAATGACTAGTGGAGAGGGCATATCACAAAATGACATGTCGTGCAAGTTAGCATAGCTCTCGGAAATGAAGGAGTGAGATGCTCCAGTATCGAATAGAACTGATGCTGGGTGACAATTGACAAGGAGTGTACCAAGAACGACATCCGGATCATCATGAGCGTCTTTAGCTGAGACGTGATGCACACGTCCACGTTCAGTAGGGGCTGACTTGACACTGATCATCTTGCGTGATGGCTTAACACAACCAACAGTCTTCTCGGGCTGGGGTGGAGCATAACTAGTCTGAGAGCAGTCACGTGCATAGTGTCCTGGCTTCCCGCATGTGAAGCAAGTCCCTGAGGTTGGACGTGGACCCGCACTGACAAGCGGTCTACCAGTAGGCCTGGGTGGAACATATGACTGAGCTGGGGAGAGCACCACATGAGATGACCTCGGTGCATATCCGGAAGGAAGAGCGGAGTTTGGAACCCAAATCCGGCGCTTCTGGGAACTAGAGCCAGAGGAAGATCCCAAATCACGGGTGTGCTTACGAGACTCCTCGTAAGTGAGCTGAGCTGTCTCTGCATTAATGGCTTTGTTCACAAGAGCTTGGAATGTATCACAATGATGCAGGTGGATATCACGACGCAACTTGGGACTGAGACCCTTCCGGAACCTAGCCTGCTTCTTGGCGTCCGTGGACACTTCTTCTATGGCATAGCGGGCAAGGTTCTCGAACTCTCTGCTATAAGCATCAACAGCCATCTTATTCTGGGTGAAACTACAGAACTCTTTTCTCTTGCGATCAAGGAGGGCCTGGGGAATGTGACGCTCGCGAAAAGCCTCAGTGAAAACTCTCCAGGTAGGAATCTGGCCAGCTGGAAGCATAGCCTCATAGTTCTGCCACCAAAGACTAGCAGGACCTTCCAGGTGGTATGTGGCAAAGGTGACCTTGTCATCTTCAGCTACGTTCGCAGAACGCAGCTTATGGGTGATGCTACGGAGCCAGTCATCTGCATCGAGTGGCTCGATGGAATGATGAAAGGTAGGTGGGTGCAAGCGAATGAAGTCATGAATGGTCACAGACTTATTGGACTGATGTGCGGTGTTCTCCTCGATACGTGCCAACAAGCGGTTGGACTCACGCTTGCTCCTCTCCATTTCTAACATGAACTCTGCCAACGAAGGCTGGTCGGGAGGATCCTCATCCCTACCGTCTCCATGGTTCTGGCTACGAACAATAGAACTTGATGACATCCTGAGAAACGAAACCAGGGACGGAATCAACATCAACTATAGACTGTAGAATGTAGGACAAGGAATTAGTATCTCTCGAACTCCTAGGGAAATTCCGGCAGCATAACGGCAGTAAAATGCTCAGAATGAGACATCCTACTAAAATGGGGTAATAACATACTCATCAGCATTACTCAAGGTTCTGAGATCATACTAAACAGACTACACCGGAAATACTCAAAAACTGGGGTATGACTCCGATCAACCAATCCTATGGGACTACGGAGTAGTAACACGTGATCCTGATAGACGGAAGAGAAAGCCTAGTTCCTTAACCCCGTAGGAAAGATAGGATGACTCAGATCAGAAGGCCATGAGGTAAAGGAGTAAAAAAAAGCCTTACGTTCCTTCCCACAATCAATTCCCTTACATAACTAAAGATTTTCTAGACTCAACTTCGACCAGTTGGCTTGGTAATCCTACAGGCAGTCAGGCTCTGATACCAACGCTGTCAGGACCCCGACTCGATGCCACATCGATCTAGCATGTAACACCTCATATCACTTTGCGGCCTCACGCACGGTATCCCCACGGGTGTCGCCTTACCTTTGCCCGGGACCGTTTGCGCCTTTTGGCACACGTATATGATGGTGTCGCTAGCATCCATATGATAAAGAGCCCGGGTTGACATGGCTAGTCGTAAACCCAAAGTGGCACTAACTTACAGGGACAGGCATCCATGACCCAGCATCGAACGTGTCGGTCATCAGTGAGTGAATCCAGGCTGTAGCACTGGGCTAACAGGACTCCGGTGAACCGGGCTGTAGCGGGCTAGCAGGACTCCGGTATTCATCGCGTGACATTTCCCCGAAGGGACAGACACAGGATCGAAGAAGGACACATGCCGGCCAACCTAAGTGTTCCGGAGCAGTAGCAAGCTACCAGGGCTCAGTGGAAGCACTAGGAGACATTTCCCGGTAAGAGAGTCTACTAGGGATAAACAACTAGATAGTCAGATCCCACACATAGCAATACACATTACACGTACGCAAAACATGCAAGTATGTGCTGTACAACATGGCATCACAGCATAACTCAACAACTCAAATAGATAAAGGCTCAGAAGAGCCATCATAGCATTTATTTCAAACAGGGGTCACAAGACCCATCATACAGAGCATACAAGCAACAAGCGGAAGCATTACATGTCTGGGTACAGACATCTACAAATGGAAAAGGCTGAAAGCCTGACTAGCTACAACGTCCGATCAAGATCGTAGCTGAGGTACAAGCTACTTGTCGAAGTCCATGAGAACACTAGTAAGACCGAAGTCTCTGCTGCAAAAACATAAATAAAGCAACATGAGTACAAAGGTACTCAGCAAGACTTACATCAGATCCTACCATACATGCATTTGTGTCAAGAGGGTAATGTGGAGTTTAGTTGCAGCAAGCCAGCTTTGACTCTGTAGCTATCCTGTTCTACGACTACCAGAAACTCTTGAGGTGATACAACGTACACGAGTCCACTAATCACCAAACAATACACTACTATGGACTCATTCCCGTCTCCCTACTAGAAGGCCATCCATAGCACTCACACTTGTGTTGAGCATTTTAGAGTATCCACTTCAAGTTGTCTATGTACCATGTAAGCATCCAAGAAGTCCATAACCGCGGACCCGGCTATTCGAATAGATCATGTTAACCCTGCAGGGGTGTACTTCTTCACACACGCTCTCGCCACTTACCGCCATGTACACGTCATGTATCTCGGCAACCTTCAAGCGGAAGCCTGGCGAGGGTGTCGGCCACGACCTGACTAACCACAAAAGACTCTAGTCCAGGTTTATCGCCTATTCGGGTTCCATCCGCACGGAGATCCGGCCGGGGTGTCGCTCACAGCCCCAAACGATGTGAGCAGGGTTCCCAAGCCCACCATCCGGGTGCCACTTGGTACACCGTGCCACGTGTGCCTAGTCTGTCCCAAGCCCACCCTGCCGGGTGCCACTTGGTAGAAAAATAGCACTACCTACAAACACCAGAAACTAGTTGCGACTCCTGGACAGAGACCAAGTTGGCTAATAAATCGAGAGGGGTCGAGTTACCGGAACCCAATGTGTGGTAGTATCGAGTCATTGGACAACATACATAGAACTCAGTGCTTAAGGACGGTTCCAATGAGACAACCCACCATGTACTCCTACATGGCCTCTCACCGCTACCTTTACCAAATCGTGTTCACACACTTCACTCTCAGCATTAGAACATATCGTAACACTCCAATTCATTCCCAATGAACCAGACCTGACACACTCTAAGCAATAGCAGGCATAGCATGGTAGGAACACAACATGGCTCAATCAACTCCTACACATGCTAGTGGGTTTCAACTATTTACTGTGGCAATGACAGGTCATGCAGAGGAATGGGTTCAACTACCGCAGCACAAAGTAGCAGATGAATCGTTGTTGTCCGAATGCAATAACTGAGAGCAGGAGTGAGAGAGTAGGGTTTTATCGAAATGAACAAGGGGGTTTGCTTGCCTGGTAAATCAACAAGGGAGGCACTGCTTCATAGACAGGTACTCTGGAACAGACTCCGGAGCAGGACCTATCGAGAAGGAACGGTGCCGGCAATCAATACACAAACATATGCAACAATATGATGCATGAACATGGCATGAAGATGTGATGTTGTTTGAGCTAATGCAACTAGTAATCATTTGGTTTGAAGTCCATTTGAACCATAAGCTCAAATGCATCTCCAAAGTAGGCTCTTATATATGCCATAATGTGTTTTCTCATATTCAGCATGTATAAGCTGGTTTGTCATGCATGAAACTAGTACAGATGGATAGATTACATTTTTCTGATAATTTTTCATATATAAATTGTTTTAATCTGAGCTACGGTTGAATTGTTATGAATTTTTGAAGTTTAAAACAATTTCTGGAATTTTCTGATTTAATTTAAATCCAGAAATCATATATTGCGCCAGCATGACGTCAGCGGTCAACTGCGGCTGGCTGGGGTCAAACCTGACGTGTGGGGTCCACACGTCAGTGTCAGGGGGTTAAACAGGGTTAGTTTAATCCTAATTAAGAAGGTTAGTGGCGCTGGGGCCCACTGTCAGTGTCAGGGTTAATTAACAGAGGTTGATTAAATTTAAACTAATACTAAACTCGAATTAGCAGGGACGGGCCCCACTGTCATTGAGCCAGGGGAGGTCAAACCCCCTGGTCAACTGGGCTAACACGCCGGCGTTTAGCCGCCGGCGGCAGCAAACGCGGCGGAGGGCGCGGGATTGCCACTCCGGCGCCCAATCGAGCAGCAGAGGGCACGTGCGGGAAGCGGGGGCTCGCGCGCATCCGGTGGGGCAGGTGGGATGAGCTGGGGAGGTCGGAGCTCGCCGGTGCAAAGCTCGCGGCGGCGGCCGGAGCTCGGCTTCGATGGTCGGGCTAGCTACAGAGCGCGGGGAGGCAAGGGAGAAGGGGGAACCGAAGCGGGGGCTCACGGCGAGCTCGAGGACGTCGTCGGAGAGCTCGGGGGAGATCGAACGGCGACGTGCGGGCGGTGGAGATCTACGGTGGCCGGCGATGAAGACGACGAGGGTGGCGACGATGGAGGCCGTCCGGAGGTTCGTGGCTCGACGAGGAGGTGGAGGGGGTCGTGGCGGAGCTCGTGGACTCCACTGAGGGGCGAGGGGACGGCGGGGAGCGCGTCAGTGGTGAGCTGCGGCGGCGGCAGCGCTTCGGGCGCGGGGAGAGGGAGATGTCCAGGGGAGGAGGGAGAGTAAGAGAGAGGGGAAAAGGACCGGGGCGGCGCGTGGCGTCGTTCCAGGGCATCCAGACGAGGAGGGGAGAGGCAGGCAGGCAGGGAGGGAGGTGGCGTGGCCGACGGAGCGCGCGCGCGTCGGCACGCAGCTGCTTGGCGAGAGGGGGGGAAGACGACAGAGGAGGAGGCGGGCTGGGCCGCCTGCTGGCTGGGCCGGCCTGCTGCTGCTGGGCTGCACAGGGGGGGAGCCCCAGGTAAGCTTCTCCTCTTTAATTCTATTTTCTATTTTTTTCTGACATTTGTTTTGATTTAATTAAAATATTAAATCATTTAATTACCTTATGCCAATTTTTGCAGGAGCTAGCTATAATATTCCAGGGCTCCTTTATAAATGGCATAATTTTTGGACCATATTTCATATATATAACAATATATATCCAAAGCAAATAATTATCGGATTAATCCAAATGGCCAAAATTAAATATCCATGAGCTCCTAAAAATATTGGTTTGATTTTTATCTCTGTCCAATATTTTCAGAGGGCAACATGAGCATTTTCTTGGACCCTTTTGGAGAAATTTTTATTTGGGTCATTTTCAAAAATGATTCTGAGGGTTCCACCAATCCTCAATTCAAATTTAAATGGAATATAAACATGATGCACAAATGACTAGCTAGTCTAGGTCATACCAGACTAGGGATGTGACACACTCTTCCCTCTCATTGCTATGCATCACCTAGATAGATCTTGCGTGTGCGTAGGAATTTTTTTGAAATACTGAGTTCCCCAATAGAGGAGCCGGTGCGGTGTCATCGGGCGAAGAGGGCACACCGGCGCGGAGGGGTGGTTCCGGCGTGGCGAGGCAGGCGCGGCGCAGGGGCGATCGCGGCTGGGAGTGGCGCGGGGAGCGGCAGTTGATGGCACGCACGGGACAAGGGTGACCAGGCGGCATCGATGGTCGTGGGAGGCCGATGGCCGGCGGGTAGCGGCGCGGTGGTGGGCTCGCGAGCGCGCGGCCAAGCGGCTGAAGGAGGGCATGGCTGACGTGGTGACGCTGGGGTTGAGTTAGGCAGGACGAGGCGCAGCAGAGCGATGGCGGCACGAGAGTTGGGCGCAGGGCGAGGGCGGGTGTGGGGGGAGCTGAGTGGTCGCAGCCGTGGTTAGTGCGGTGGCGTGGCACGGGTGATGCGAAGAGCGGTGGTGAGGGGGCAAGGCCAGGCAGGGCAGCAGCGGAAGCAGCTGCTGTAGTGAGGGGGCACGGCGATGTGTGGGCAGTAGAAGCGCCGGAGAGGCGACACACGAGCACGCGTAAGGACACTCGAGCGTGTGCTCGGGCGCGTGACGGCACCAGCGAGTGCGGGCAGCGCGTGTTGCAAGGGGGACGCGGGCGCACGGCGCGCGGTGAGCACGGCTATCAGGCGCACGCGCCAGAGCGCGACGAGGCGCAGTGACCGGGGGGAGAGGAGAGGGGAGAGGCTCACGGGCGGTGTAGGGGATTAGGAGGGTCGACAAGGATTGTTAGAGCCTTTGGGGAGGAGGACGAGGAGGCAACGACGATGGTAGGGGGGCGGTGGGGAAGCTCCAGCGAGGTCCGCGGGCGGCGACGGTTGTCTGAGGCGATGGGGTCGTCCCCCGATCTAGATCTGGATCGGGGGAGGCGACCAACATGGGAGAGTGGGGGGAATCAGGGCATTGGTGGGTTAAGGTTTTCCCCCGAGGGTTAAAGAGAGGAGTGGAGAGGGAACCGGCTGGGGGACTGGCGGTCTAGAGGCCAACCGGGCCACAGCCCAGCAGGGGGTTTCTTCTCCTTTATAGTTAGTTTTTTTCTTTTCTCTTTTGTTTCTCTTTTCCTGTTCTCACTTTTCTTTTCTGTTTTAATTTAGTTACACCTTATTTTTAGTTCAGTAAAATATGGCAATAACTCCTAAAATAATGTTTCGAATAACCCACTGCCATAGAAAGTTTACCCCGAACTAAAATAGTTTAGTATTTTGCAAAGTACCAAAGGCATTTATATAATTGTTTTTGCTACTACTAAAATCATTATAGTGCATTTAAATATTTCATTTGAACTTGGGTTCTTCACCATAATTACCTATGCATTATTTGGCACAACCCGAACATTTTAGTTTTTATATTTGAAAACATTTACCTCTTGACTTGATTTTGAGTTTGAATTTGAATCGGTTTTGTATCAACGCAAGTTTATCAACGGTACCCGAGGTGATGTGGCATCATTAGCAGAGGTTCATTGTAGTTGAACTATCCGGGTGTCACAATTCTCCTCCACTACAAGAAATCTCATCCCAAGATATAAGAGGGGAAGTAAGGGGAAAGGGATTTGGTTATGAAATTCTAATGAGGCTTCTCGGTCTTAGTTGGTCTTCTCAAAGAGATTGATCCATTACATTGATGTCTTCATTCCTCTGCTTTAGGTCATCATGATGAAGTCGTCATCCTTTCTATGGGGTCTTCATTGTACTTATGAATAGGTAAGGGGTAGCTTGACAATGATAGGATGCTATAAGCGTTAATCATCTCGGGGTTATCCCATGAGTGAGCACATGATTATCTCTCGAGTTGAACCAATAATACACGTCGAGAGGAAGGTAAGAAGGTACAATAAGAAGTTTCAAACGGATAGAAAATCGTTCGATGTTTGAAACAAAGTGTGAAAGGGGGCCACAACAACGAGAATAAGTATTGTGTCTAATACCAGAATATATCACAAGGAAGGTGGCCCTTGAATTACATAAAAATCAAGTGCGAGGAATAACTTTGGCAACAGGGGTGTACATGAGAGTTAGGTTCCGATCTTGTGGAACTGTGGGTTATGGGCCCACCATGTGGGTTAAAAGTAGAAGGAGCGGTGACATCTTGCACGACCATGATAGCAAGGCATGTCAGAGGTTAGCCTATCAATTATGTCGACAACAACGTCGGTACCAAGGGCGAGGGATGAAGAGAACCATTTTCCTGCTCGTTGGAACGAGGCGGACCAATAGGCAAGGTTCTCGTCCATTGGTGGTACCGTAATGTTATCATCAATAGCAACAGGGTCTTACTGACATGGTTGTACACCAAGGTGTTTACATAAGTAGAAGAATATTACTGCTTAGATCATATAGATCACAAGAAAGGTTAATCAAACAAAGGAAAGGAAAGTGATTAGTATATAATCAGAACAATGAAAGGAAATTGTGGTTATACTAGAGTATCAAGAGTATATCTTTCCCATCCATGTCAGGATAGCAAGTAGACAACCAATTAAGTAAAGGGGCAAGGGATTTAATGATGTTACCCATACAACAGTGCTTGGATAATCAATTAAGAAATATTTAGCATTGCGCTTCCAATGTTCTTATTGAAGAACGGAGTACCACGGACAAGCTTTGAGATAGCATTGACATGGTCTTCAAGCAAAGGTCATACTTTGGACCCACAAAGGATCCATCAGGAACAACTCATAGAATAAGTCTTATAATTTCCTCATCGAAGAATGGCTAGCCTTGCTAAAAAGGAAACTATATCAATAGGTCCTCCGACCAGGGGTGCTAGGCATGACATCACCTTACCAGGACATATAAAGACCAATGTTAAACTCTTAGAAATATGTTCCAACCATCATATCTAACAGAGATTCAGATCTGATTGGTTTCAGGATACCTCAGACTTAGGATGCCTGAGATGAAAAGGTGCAACACAAATTGACGAGATGACATTGTACGATCCTTGGGAAATGAACTATGGAAGCGAGTTCCGAAATAAGAGTTCATTAGTAAATCAAGAAGAGGATGAGGAGGTGGCTGATGGACTCAGCGACAATTCATCGAGATTTCCAAAGGATGGATTTCCACCAGTATGTGGACAAGGAGAAAACATTTGTCATATCAAATGACATAATGATGTAAGCTCGAGGAGAACATACACAATTAAACATTGGTTGAAAAGTGCACCCGAAATATGGGCTTCGGTAACATGATCAATGTTAGTATGGTGATTTCATAACCAAAATACTTAGAATGAAACTATCGAACATTCACTTCAAAGCAACAGGGCTACTAGAAGTTTTAAATTCACACATCATAGTTCAATTGTCGGTATGCCGGTTAGAAACAACACAAGAAAGAATGATGATGGTGATAAGTATCACTATACCAAGAATTCTTAAGAGGTGGAACAATCCTCACAACATCCTTGACATAAAATATAGTAATACTTAAAGGTAGAACATAATACAAGTTGGATAGCAAGTTGCATCCCTAACATGAACAAGTTTGTGACGAAAGGAAGGTAAGGATGTTGTCGATGGTATCCCAAATTACCAAGGGACAAGGATGGCACTTATCATCAAGAATTTGATTGATAATCTGGAAGGAGTCAAAATGTTGATGATGACCACAATTTTCTTTTTTTAAGAGGCTCCATGAAGTAGTAATTGAACAACGACTGCATCTAGCAAAAGGACTGATGCAGCGAGAGAATATTGGATCGACGGGAATGACACAAACTCAAAATCAAGTTTAATGTTCGACGTGAAACAATAAGACGAGGAAATTGACGTAAGCTTAGCTCGTCGTTGAAAGTTGTGCTCCGGGAATAAGGACTAGGTAGCACAGTTAATAATTAGCAGGATAATGATATAGCCAATCAGGCTAGGAATGATGTGATCGGGTACAAACTCCTAAGCAAATAAGATTTCTAAGAATTGTTGAATCATAGAGTGGATGCGATTCAGTTATCGGTGTCCTTGAGTGTTTAATAACTCAGACCCCGTGAAAAAAAACTGGAATCAGTGAGACTTTAGTACTTGATAATGAAAGAACTCGTAAGAAGTTATGCAGTTCCGTGATAATATTGATATACGAGGGGGTAATGCTCAATGACTGATCAAAATAGTGGTTGGGTTGGGGTATTGCTCTATGGAAGACAAGTTCTTAAACTTGCACGAGAAATGGTATTTAAAGGAGAACATGGTCGGAACCACGATTGCAAAAGGCCAGATCCCAGATATAACATGAACTTATACCAAGGGAAAAATTGATTTAAGATAAGCTTTAATGCTAAGATCTACTCGTGACCATGGGCATGAACACAAAGTTCAAGGTCGACTCCCACTTCTTCAATGCATAACCTTTCATTCACTGCTCTTCCTCGAAAAAGTTGTATGGTAGAAAATTATCTAGTAAAACACCAGAAGCGTATGACTTGTGAAAACCTTCGGGTTCATACAGTTTTTAGGGAAGGTATAGGTTCAACCCATCAAGCATCTTAGAAACATATACCTCAAGCTTCAAAATATCACCAGCTCAAAAGCGGAGCATGGTTGGGAAAATCAGAGAATAAGATTTACCAATGGCATTATGTATCGAGGAAAGAACTCCAGGTTTTGAGAATATGCCAGAACAGTCGGATAATAATCCACAAAAGGATCTAGCGGACCGCAAAGGATCTAATGTGAGTAACGGTACTCAACCAGAAGAAGAAAGAATGCATGGGGATCAGATTATAAAAAAACAACGGACTAATTCAAAGCTCAAATGTAAAGGAATTATGATTTCTAAATCAAGGTATCAGAAGCAAACGCTCTGATTAAGGATGGATAAGTTGAGTAAGCTTAGGGGTACAATCGATGGCAATTTGATTGGTCGAGATCCATCTCATGTTTAAAATGACGTCTAAGCTGGAAGGATGAATTCTAGGATCTATTGAGGACTGCGAGCATTCGCAACGTATTGAATCAACAGACTCAAAATGATAATGACAAGGGATGCCAATAAGATTACCAGACTTATGGGATTATCCATAACACAAGAAAGGATGAATTTCAAGAGCAATAGGCTGCTGAGGATTTTCAAAAGATTGAATGGTATTTCTAAGACTTTTGTGAAACACACGAACAATTGGGGATGAGCGGATACTTGGCAAGTGCAAGGAATTATCCATAGGGGTATTCATGTGGCAAGGAACTGCAAGGCAGTAAGCTCAAGTATTCTCGAAACAATAGAGAGAATTTCTAGGTATCTTGTAATAACAAGATCAACTGGGAATAAAAGTAAGAACGACAAGTGTATGTATTTATCCATAGGGATATATCGGTGGTAGGGAATTGCAAAAGCGACAGGCACAATGTCTCGAGAAAACATGGGAGAGTATCTTCGAAATCTTCTGGCGTACCAAGCAATCATCTAGAGTGAGGGGCTCTCCGGAAGGAAGTAGTTACGAGAACCTATAGTTATAGTCAGTAAAAATCATTTAACCTGAATAGAAGAGAGATCAGAGTCCCAGAGTATAGATGGGGAATAAAAGATCCTAATACCACCCAATGGTGACGTGGACCTGTAAGCCACATAGCCATGTTAGTAAAAGATCTGCAATGACTAGACTCAACTTCGGCCAAGGAGTTCGGAAGGGGGATTCCTACAGGCAGTCGGCTCTGATACCAACTTGTGACGCTCCCGATTTGACCGTACACTACTCATACATGCCAATGTGTACGATCAAGATCAAGGACTCACAGGAAGATATCACAACACAACTCTAGACACAAATTAAAATAATACAAGCTTTATATTACAAGCCAACGGCCTCGAGGGCTCGAATACATAAGCTCGAATACACAAGAGTCAGCGGAAGCAAATATATCTGAGTACAGACATAAGTTAAACAAGTTGCCATAAGATTACTAGCACAAACTAGGGTACAGATCGAAGAGGCGCATGCCTCCTGCCTAGGATCCTCCTAACTACTCCTGGTCGGCGGCGGCCTGAACATAGAAGTAGGGACCCTCGGTGTACTAGGAGTTGTCGTCAACGGTGGCGTCTGGCTCCTGGGTTCCAGCATCTTGTTGCGACATCTGAGAAGAAAAGGAAAGGGGGAAGAGGGAGCAAAGCAATCGTGAGTACTCATCCAAAGTACTCGCAAGCAAGGATCTACACTACATATGCAATGGTATCAATGAAATGGGTAGTATCTGTGGACTGAACTGCAGAATGCTAGAATAAGAGGGGGATAGGTAGTCCTAACAAAGACTACACTTTTGACAGCCTCCATCTTGAAGCATGTAGAAGAGAGTAGCTAGTAAGTTCACCAAGTAACAACGTGTAGCATAATTAGCATAATCCTACCCGGCGATCCTCCCCTCGTCGCCCTATGGGGAAGCGATCACTAGGTTGTCTCTGGAACTTGTAAGAGATGTGTTTTATTAAGTATCTAGTTCTAGTTGTCATAAGGTCGGAATACAACTCCGGGTCGTCCTTCTATCAAGGTACACTACTATTCAAATAGATAAACTTCCCTGCAGGGGCGCGCCACATTACCCAACACGCTCAATCCCTCTGCCGGACACACTTTCCTGGGTCATGCCCGGCCTCAGAGGATCAACACGTCACAGCCCTACCTAGGCACACCAGAGAGGTCAGCACGCCGGTCTAAATCCTAAGTGCGCAGGGGTCCGGGCCCATCGCCCGTTGCACACCTGCACGTTACGAACACGGCCGGTGAGCAGACCTAGCAACCTCCATTACAAAGGAAGTTGCGTTACGCGGTCCAACCCGGTGCGCGCCGCTCAGTCGCTGACGTCTAGGAGGCTTCAGCTGATACCACGACGTCGAGTGCCCATAACTGTTCCCACGTGATAGTTAGTGCGTATAAGCCAGTGGCCAGACTCAGATCAAATATCCAGATCTCATTAAGCGCTTTATTTGAAGTATCTACGGACGCCGACTAGTGATCAAGCCCACCTGTCTCCTAGGTGGTCACAACCTGCCCTGTTGATCCGCCATAAAGTAACAGTCCGGGGCCTTCGGGAACCCAGGCCCATCACTACCTGGATGGAACCACCTGCCCCTTCATCCCCCATCTCTAAACAGTAACATAGGTAATGTAAAAGTATATAGTATATGTACCCGTTGTTGGGGATACACATAACAGGTAGGCCCACGAAGGGTCAAAATATCATAAAGCATGGGGTCCACATAACATGGGAGTCCAGATGAATTTCATACAGACATACTATCCACTCGGATGATCTCCAAGTCGCTCGGACGATAACAACCACTAGGAGCATAGCACTCCACTCGACCAACTCATTCCACTCGGAGCATCTGATCTCACTCGGATATGCGAAGACCAGCAGTCGACAAGGCACTCAAAGCATCATCTTAGTAATAGGCTGACTTATGGCATTAACGCCCCCACTTTGTAACATAGGAGGAGAGGGGGTGGCACACTCTATATAAGCCACCCCCACCACTAGACTAAGGGGCCCTTTCCTCTCTCATTTCTTCTCCCTGGCTCTCTCTGACTATTAGTCTCAGGACTTAGCTTAAGCATGGGATCCGTTCCCTTCTCCCACACATTGTAATCTCCAGATACATACTCAGATAAAACAAAGCCTCTCCAGATCACGAGAGGTAGGGCTGTTATCTCCACCATGAGAGGCCCGAACTCGCTAAAACCACCGTGTCACCCATTTGCATCTCGATAGATCATGCTCCGTTACCCTATACCTAATTATTGTCGGAATCGTTCCCACGACAGTTGGTGCCCACCGTGGGGCATGGCGTTTATCGAGCCATGATGCAAATGGTTTCCTTTCTTCAATGTTCATCCACCGATCAACAATCATCAATGGTGGATCTGATCTAGGATGTTTCGGACATCACTCCATTCACAAGGGAGTCATGACACTCTTCATACAGAGGGATCACGAAGTCCCATTCCATACTATCTTATTCTTCATAGTCGATCTTTAATCTAACAATGGTTGTTTTTCTTCTGTACTCATGAGGAGGATGGCCGCATCATCTTCTTCACATCAAGCAGAAAGCGCGAACAACAACGGCATGGAGGCCGAGCCCCCGTCATGGCCAGTCCACTGAGTCAACCACCGCCCATCCGGCTTCACCGACCTCTGGTGCTTCCATCTACACCGGAACAACACCTCCAGTGGCGTTCCTGAGTCGCGCGGCCGGCATAATGCGATGGTGCAACACTCCTCCCTTTCTGCTCAGCAGAGACACAAGCCTGGCCGGCAATGCGGAACTCCTCGGTCCGATTGCCCGCTCGGCAGTGATCTCCATGGTGGAGGAGCCTCTCCCACCGGCGTCGCAGGCGCGATGTGCTCCTCCTTCATCAGCTTCTCGGGCATAGTCGTTGTGGCGTATGCATAGGCCCCGCGCGACGTGGAAATAGGAAGCCGGTCACGCCTCCGGGCGCGGCGATTCTTCCTCCGTCGTGGTTTGCTGGCCATGGCCCTTTTTCCTTTAACCATGCAAGGTGAGTAGGCAACCTTCTCCTTGATTACCTGCATGCAGGTAAATGCGCGCAAGTATAGGAAACAAAAGGACGTGGTGATCTTCAACGTCAGATTAATTGGTTGCCTCATTAAGCGGCCAATTGATGAGGATTACTAATGCCACTTAATTGCTGTGGCCAGAACTAGGCAGTTGTTTCCACGACTTCCATAGGTTCCGTGCCAGTTAATTTGTGCATGCATGCATGCATGCATGCATGTATGACCATCCAGCCTTCAACTTCGTGGCCATATTTGCTAGTGCTAACTTGCAGGGTCACCTGATGGATCTTTCACTTGAACAGCTGCGAACCAGATTCACTCATAGTTCATACAAATGAATCCACTTGGACACAGACTCAAGTTCACTCAGCCACGGATACAAATTCACTCGAACTACTAATATGCAGGGTAAATCGGATGGAGTTTGCATCCAGACGACTAACGTGCAGTGACTCGGCTGCCCTGCACGTGGTCATGAAGCTGCTTGCGTCATCATCAACTTCCCTGACTCGGACGTCCCGCGGATCGTCACTTCGCGGGACGCGTCTACTTCACCCGGATGCCCCGTGCATCATCGCTCCGCAGCACGCGCCTCTACTCTACTCGAACGCCTCGCGCGTCGTCACTCTGCGGGACGCGTCTACATCACTCGGACGTCCCGTGTGCATCGTCATTCTGGGGGACGCGTCTACATCACTCGGACGCCTTGCACGCATCGTCACTCCATGGCACGCGCCTCTACTTTACTTGGACGCCTCACGCGTCGTCACTCTACGGGACGCGTCTACATCACTCGGACGCCCTGCGCGCATCGTCACTCTGCGGGACGCGTCTACATCACTCGGACACCCCGCGCGTCATCACTTTGCAGGACGCGTCTGCTTCACTCGGATGCCTGCACGTCGTCACTCTGTGGGACGCCTCTACTTCACTCGGATGCGCCACGCATTGTCACTCCGCTGGATGTGTCTTCATCACTCGGACGCCCCGTGCGTCGCTACTTTGAAGGACACCTCTACTTCACCCGGACACCCAGCACATCGCCATTCTGTGGGATGCCTCTACTTCACTTGGACGCCCCGCGCATCGTCACTTTGCTAGACGCGTCTTCATCACTCGGACGCCCCGCGCGTCGCCACTCCGCGGGACGCGTCTGCTTCACTCAGATGCCTGCGCGTCACCACTCTATGGGACGCCTCTACTTCATTCGGACCCTGCGCATCGTCACTCCGCTGGATGCGTCTTCATCACTCAGACGCCCATAGGTCGCCACTCCGCGGGACCCTCTACTTCATCCGGACGCCCAACACGTCGCCACTCTGTGGGACGCCTCTACTTCACTCGGACGCCCCGCGCGTCGCCACTCCACAGGACGCGTCTGCTTCACCCGGACGCCTTGCTCCTGGCCACTCCGTGGGACGTGTCTATTTCACAAGGGCGCTCCGCGCGTCGCCACTCCACAGGACGCGTCTACTTCACTCTGACGCGCCTTGCGTCACCGCTCCACTGGACGCGTCTTCACCACTCGGTCGCCCCGCACGTCGCCATCGGTTGGTCACCCATCACCACTCGGCCACCCCGCGCATCGCCATCGGTTGGTCACCTCATCACCA
>NC_041386.1:379627705-379807021 GCF_002162155.2 Triticum dicoccoides
GCCACCGGTTGGTCACCTCATCACCACTCGGCCGCTCCCGCGCATCGCCATCGGTTGGTCACCTCATAACCACTCGGCCGCCCCGTGTGCCGCCATCGGTTGGTCACCACATCACCACTTGGCCGCCCCACGCATCTCTATCAGTTGGTCACCTCATCACCACTCGTCCGCCCCACGTGTCACCATTCGGTTGGTCACCTCATCACCACTCGGCCGCCCCATGCGTCGCCACTCGATTGGTTGCCTCATCACAGCTCGGCCACTCGCGCCTTCAAATAGCCAAGTCATTTTAAATTCTGCTATTCCCGTCTTCCCGAATATCTCGTAATTCACACATCACGTTCACTCGGAGGCCACGCCATCGAGTGGACCTATATGCTCGGCTGCTTATTTTCACATACTTGCTTAGTACTGGTTATGTGACCCCCGAGACCAACTTCCATTTTTTCGCATACATCATTCACGAACACCATGTGTCGTTCTTCATTTCGAGTTTGCATCGGTCCTCCGGGGTTGCAACTCAGTCGAAACACTACACTTCCGTTTGATTTGAGACAGTATTCCAATGAGTTTAGTCGGATCCATCACTTTGGCAAGTTCGAATGGATCCTTCACTCTTTCAGACACTTGTTGGTTAACTAGCAGGCCCCTTGCACTCCCAGCGGGTGTCTATGGGTGTTATTCACACAAATCATTTCAGCACACATCAAATTTCCTCGAGAAATTATTTCGTTGGCTTGTGCCATTTATTACACAAGTTACGCAATCACTCAACAGCCCTATGCGCCAACTTCATCGCTGCTGGGACTTGGTCACCGTACCAGTCCTAGCGCACCACAACACCGACCTTGTCGCTCTGTTGACTTCAAACACATGCGGCCAACCCCTCTGTCGAATCCTCTTCATCGTATCAATGATATAGTCCTCGTCAGGCATGAGACAAATAAGTCCCTTTTATAATTAAACTTCACACTTCACTCTTTTGCGAGTTTGCCTCTTTCGAGCATCACCGGAAGCTTCTCCTCATCTTTACTCGAGTCCGACCCGATGAATTGCAAATCATCCATTCAAAACTATATTTTTCTTATTCTGACATGTCCGTTGTCGAAGCCCGTAGTACGCTCGGGGGTTGCATCTCATTTGGAACGACACTCTCCTGAGTAGTCGAGTACTTCATCACCAGTCAGATCCTTCACTTCAACAAGTGCATTCTTTCCGCCGCTTTGACAAGTTTTATAATCACCCTGACGCTCTGCATGCCATCTTCATTCCTACTCAGACTCAGTTGTCACGCCGGTCTTGTTGTGTCGCAACCACACTACACCGACCTCGTCACTATGTTAGCTTCGAAAGCATCTGGCTAACTCCTTAGAAGACCATTTCAGTCACTTGGCTGGACACACAATCTGTCACTCGACCACCCCCGCGCATCACCACTTGGCTGGACACGTAGTCCTTCACTCGGCCACCTCGCGCAACCTCACTCGACCGTCCCATACCGCGCCACTCGGTTGTGCACGTCTTCACCACTCGGCCGCCCCGCGCATTGCCACTCAGTTGGGCACGTCTTCACCACTTGGCCGCTCCGTGCGTCGCCACTCGGTTGTGTACGTCTTCACCACTTGGTCGCCCCGCGCGTCATCACTCGGTTGTACACATCATCGCCCCTCGGCCACCTCGCACGTCACCATCAGTCGGACATGGCTTTACCTCTACACCCCCAACACGGTAATGACGAAGTTAGTCATATGATCAAACCTCATATCACACTCTGTAGCAAGCTTACCTCTTTCGAGCATCACTCGGGGGCTACGCACAGCCATTGGCCATGCCGCCATCAGGGGTTACGCCCGTTCAACCAACCCATAGATCACATCAGGAATATCTTTCTGACCATACATGCCCGGTCTGTCGAAAATCTATAAGAGCAGTACTGTCCACTCGACCGATCGCCCAAATCATTACCTAAAGTCATCTTCAGGACTGTAAAAGGGTGAAAACAACGCTCTTCTACGGATACACTTAGCCCTATCCTAGGCTCCAAGGTGTCAGTTTCACAAAGTTGGTCTCAGAGATGGCATGTGCTGGTGTTCCCACGGGATAATGAGTGGCCTCTCTCTGGAGAGTCATCCCACACACTAGCCTCGTCACTCGGGTTTCATGGCACGTCCATGTCAGACCACTAGTCTATCTCCTCCGGGAGACATACAAGTGCCACCAAGTTTTTCCTTGCAGTCAACATACCCCGATCAGTCGGAAAGCACGTCCACTCGGATAAATACCCCTTTTCATGCAAAAGGGTGAAAATGAAGCTCATCTACCTATACAATGTACTCTTACAAATACCCCTTTCACGCAAAATATAACTATCAGGACCCCGATCCTAAGTCACACCGATCTAGCCTGTAACACCTCATATCACTTTGTGGCCATACGCACGGTATCCCCACGGGTGTCGCCTTACCATGGCCCGGGACCGTTTGCGCCTTTTGGCTCACGTATATGATAGTGTCGCTAGCATCCATATGATAGAGAACCCAAGCCGACATGACTAGTCGTGAACCCAAAGTGGCACTAGCTTACGGGGATAGGCATACATGAATCAACATCGAGCATGTCGGTCAACAGCGTATGAATCCGGGCTGTAGCAACTGGGCTAACAGGACTCTGGGAACCTGGGCTGTAGCAGGCTAACAGGACTCCGGATGTCTCCGCATGACATTTCCCCGAAGGGACAGACACAGGAACGAAGTGAATCACATGCTGGCCAGTCTAAGTGTTCCGGAGCAGTAGTGTTGGGCTAGCAGGACTCCGGTAAACCGGGCTGTAGTGGACTACCAAGGCTTAGTGGAAGCACCAGACTACATTTCCCCGTCAGAGAGGCTACCAAGGATAAATAACTAGATTGTCGGATCCCACACACACCAAGCATTTCAAACATACACACAATATGCTCGATATGTGTAAATACAACATGGCATCACAACAGAACTCTACAACTCAAAGTACTTTATTTAGAAGGCTCCAGAGAGCCATACATAATATGTTCATACAGGTAGGGTTCACATGACCTGACATTCAAGTCTTACAAACATACAAGCACATGCGGAAGCAAGCTTGTCTGAGTACAGACAACTAGAAAGCAAGAAGGCTTGACGAAGCCTGTCTATCTACAAGGCCCTTCATGGCTCAGGACCACCACCTGGGTGGCAAGCCACTCATCAAAGTCGAGATCTACATAGAACCCATCAGAGGGGGCGGTGTTCTCTTCTGCAACATTAATTAAGCAAACATGAGTACAAAGGTACTCAGCAAGTCTTACAACAGATCCTACTATACATGCAACATTCTCAAGAAGGATAGTGGGGTTATTGCAGCAAGCTAGCTTTGAGTCTTGGCTAAGCTATCCTACAAGATAGCTACTTGTAAATGTTTTGCGCACACGAGTCCACTACTCACCACAACAATATACTATCGTGGATCCTCCTCTGTCATCCTACGGAAGGGCCATCCACGGCACTCACACTTGTCTTGTGGCTTTTAGGAGTATCCATTTACTTGTCTATGAACTATATAGGCAACCAAGTAGTCCTTTACCGAGGACGCAGCTATTCGAATAGATGATGTTACCCCTGCAGGGGTGTTCTTCTTCACACACGCTCTCACCACTTACCGCCATTTACACGACATGTACTCGGCAACCTTCAAGCGGAAGCCCAACAAGGGTGTCGGCCACGGCCTACCTAAATACTCAAGTCTCTAGTACAGGTTTATCGCCTATCCAGATTCCATCCGCAGGGAGTCCGGTCGAGGTTTCCACATACGGCCCCGAACAATGTGTATAGGGTTCCGAGACACTAAACGGGCGCCCGGCATACCCAGCTACGGTGTATCTACCGCATCATAGCCCACCCCTAGGGTCAGCGCTACGCACGGCCTCCAACATATATCCTATAAACACCAAAAACTAGTTGCAACTCCTGAACAGAGGAGTAGGGTGGTTAAGAAGCCGAGAGGGTCAATTAAGGATCCCAATGCATGGTAGTAACTGATTCTTAAATCACAGATACAGATCTCGGTGCTTAAGGACGGTTCCAATGAAACAACCCACCATGTACTCCTACATGGCCTCTCATCGATACCTTTAACAAATCATGTTCAACACATCACTAACATTACCGACATAATCATTTCACTCTAGCCCATCACCCAGATGAACCAGACCTGACACGACTCTAAGCATAGCAGGCATAGCAAGGTAGGAAACACAGACATGGCTCAATCAACTCCTGCACATGCTAGTGGGTTTCATCTAGTTACTGTGGTAATGACAGGTCATGCAGAGGAAATGGGTTCAACTACCGCAACACACATCAGTTTGAAACATTGTTGTCTTAAATGCAATAAATGAGAGCAGGAGCGAGAACATGGGATTGTATCGATATGATCAATGGGGCTGTTTGCCTGACAGATCGGCAGTCTGGTACTGTCCTTTGTGTGGGTTTGAGTCCGGTTTGAGTCCATTTGAATATGATGCATGCCTGTGACCTTGAAAAATGGGTGTGTTTTGGCTAATGTATTCTAAAACAGGTTGGTTTGAGTCCATTTGAATCAAAGATTCAAATGAAAGCCCATGATATGAAGTCATAATGACGCATTAGCTTGTTTGACTTAAACAGAAAGGTTAAAGTGTTCTGACATCCATGAAACCATTACAGATGGAAATATTGGATTTTTCTAATAAATTTTCATATATAAAACTTTGCATTTGGAGTTACATATTAATTTCTATGAATATTTGAAGTTTATAAGATGTTCTGTAACTTCCTATATAAGAATAAATCCAGTAAATGATTTATTGCGTCAACATTGCGTCAGCAAGTCAACTGGGGCGTCCAGGTCAAACCTGACCAATGGGACCCACTGGTCAATGTCTCTGATAGTTAATTAACTAATTAGGGTTAGTTTAACTACTAACCTAGGTTTAATTAACAGGGCGGGGCCCCACCTCTCATTGACCCAGGGGGGGTCAAACTAGGGTCAACCTTGGGTCAAACTTGGTCAACTCGTCGGCGTTTAGCTGCCGGCGAGGCCAAACATGGTGGGGCAGTGCGGGTTTGGTTCTCCGGTGACCAAATGGATGGCGGAGACCATCTACGGTCAGCTGGGAGCAAGCCGCGTCGATTGGTGGTGGAGTTGGAGCTCGGGGTTGTCGGAAACGTTGCCAGCGACGAGCTTTGCGGCTGCCGGAGTTGGGGCGAGGCCGAACTCGTCGTTGCAGTGGCTCTGAAAGAACGGAGCCAGCTCCTACGTAGTCTATGCGGTGCGGTGAGGCTAGTGGACAGGGTGGCGAGGCCGTTGTGTGGCTGGAGACACGTCGGCGACGAGCTCAGCGGCGGCGTGTGCGATTGAGCTCGTTGTAGTCGTTGCAGTGGACGGCAGTGAGAACGGAAAGGAGGGGGAGATGCAGGAGCTCACGGTGGTAACGACAAGCTAGGGGCGAGGTTGGGGACGAGCTGGAGCGAGCGTGACGGCGAAGGGGATCTCCGGTGACGGGCGGTGAAGACAAGGACGAAGCGGTGGCTCTGGGGCGAACGAGCGCCCGGGGCTCGGTCTGCTCGACGGAGAGAACGGTGGCGGAGCTTCTAGACACGGCGAGACGGTGAGGAGGCGACGGTGGCTACGGTTTTCACGTCGGCACGAGCGTGGCAGCGTCGACCATGGTGGGGGAGAGCGAGAGAGAGGAGCAGGGGGGAGAGTGAGGTGTCGGGGCGGTCGAGTGGGTGACATGGAGGTCGACCAGCATGATCAAGGGCGAAGCAGCAAGCAGTTGGCGCCGTGGAGAGCTTGTGGCTGGCCCACCTCCTGCCTGCCTGCCTGGCGGGGAAGAAGCAGCTGGCTGGCATGACCCAACACAATGCTGGGCCGCCAGGTGGGCCTGCCAGGTAGGTTGCGGCCAGGTAAGCCTCTTTCTTTTATTTTCTGTTTTGTTTTACTTCTGCAAGTTTGTGGCATTTCTAAAATATCTAGACACTTTGAAAAATCACCAAACTACTCATGCCCACTGTATAGAGTAAATCCAACAAGGAACATTTAAGTTTAGGATTATTTGAGCATTTAAAATATTTACTAGCATTTAAATGCTCAAATTCAAATAACTAATGATTTAATCCAGTGACCTTCGGATGACCAAGAAAATTGTGCACCATTTTTGTCAGAGGTTTAGGACCAAGGCAAAGATGATGAACATTTTAGAAGGACATTTCAGGTTCATTGAAAATATTTTTAGTAAACCCTAGTTGGTTTCAGGGGGTGCTGGGGGTTCTGTCATCCCCATTTCCAAGTTTTTGATAAAGTTAAACATGATGCAAGCACTCTAATGCATGAACTAGCTAGGGTGTGACAACTCACCCCCACTCAAAAGAATCTCGTCCCGAGATTTAGGGTCCGTCAGGAAGAAGGTGGGGTATTCAAGTCGAAGACGATCCTCCCTTTCCCAAGTGGCTTCTTTCTCGGAATGGTGTGACCATTGAACCTTGAAAAACTTGATGTTATGGCGTCGAGTGGTACGCTCGGCTTGATCAAGGATATGAACGGGATATTACCGGTATGTGAGATTATCTTGGAGATCAAGCGTTTCGTGGTCCACTCCACGGATAGGATCCGAGAAGCAACGCCTGAGTTGAGAAACGTGGAAGACATCATGAACTCTGGAAAGATGCGGATGTAGTTCCAATTGGTAGGCAACTTCTCCTTGTTTGGCAAGAATGCGAAAGGGGCCAATGTATTGAGGAGCCAATTTGCCTTTGATACCGAATCGATGGGTTCCCTTCAGAGGAGTAACCCAAAGGTAAGCCTTCTCGTCGACTTCAAAAGTCATGGCCTTATGTTTACAATCATATTGGCTCTTTTGACGGGATTAGGCTGTTTTCAACTTTTCACGAACAATGCAAACTTGCTCTTCTGCTTCCTGGATCATATCCGGGCCAAAGAATTGTCTTTCCCCGGTTTCTGACCAGTTAAGAGGCGTTCGACACCTTCGACCATAGAGAACTTCAAAAGGAGATTTGCCCAAGCTAGATTGATAGCTATTGTCATAAGCAAATTCGGCAAATGGAAGGCATTTCTCCCAATCCATTCCGAATGAGATAACAGAAGCTTAGAGCATATCTTCCAGAATTTGATTGACATGCTGTACTTGACCACTTGATTGAGGGTGGAAGGTGGTGCTAAAGGAGACGAGTCCCCATTGCATTTTGGAAACTTTCCCAAAATCGAGAGGTGAAGAGACTTCCACGGTCTGAGTTATTCTCCAATGGAACACCATGAATAGACACTATTCGAGAGATATACAGGTCTACTAGCTGGCTAGTGGTTATGCTCTCCCGAACAGGTAGGAAGTGGGCTACGTTGGAAAGACGATCGATGACAACGAAAATAGCATTATTCCCTTTCTTAGTCCTAGGAAACCCGGTGATGAAGTGCATACCGATTTTATCCCATTTTCATTCAGGAATAGCTAAAGGTTGAAGGGTGCCAGCAGGCCGTTGATGCTCTGCTTTAACACGACGACAGACGTTGCAATTTGCAATATATTGAGCGATTCCTCTCTTCATCCTAGTCCACCAAAACCTATGGCGTAGGTCTTGATACATTTTAGTATTACCGGGATGAATGGTGAGAGGAGAATCATGAGCTTCCTTAAGGATCAGTTGCTGTAGTTGCTATTTCTTGGGAACCACTAGGCGGTTCTCAAAGAAGACAACACCTTGATCGTTCATAGAGAAACATTTAGCAGCTCCGCTAGCAATGTTCTCCTTGATCCGAGATATCCCCTTGTCATACCGATGGGCGCTTATGATTTGATCCATAAGGGTCGGTTTCGCCACCAAGGTAGATAGAAATCCTTGAGGAACAATGTGAAGGTTAAGTTTCCGAAATTCCTCGTGGAGCAGTGGTTGACTTTGTTGTAACATCAGGTTGTTACAATAGGATTTACGACTTAGTGCATCATCCATAACATTGGCTTTTCCCGGGGTGTACGTTATTCCTAAGTCGTAATCTGAGATCAACTCGATCCAACGTCTTTGCCTGATATTCAAATCCGGTTAGGTGAAGATATATTTCAGACTTTGGTGATCGGTGAAGATCTCGCAACGATTACCGAGAAGGTAATGTTGCCAGGTTTTGAGTGCATGGACGACAGCTACAAGCTCTAGATCATGTGTGGGATAGTTTTCCTCGTGTGGGTGTAACTGCCGCGAAGCATAGGCAATTACATGACGATCTTGCATGAGTATGCAACCTAGTCCTTGTCGCGAGGCATCGCAATAGATAACAAAGTCCTTAGAAAAATCTGGTGGTACGAGTACGGGAGCAGATGTGAGGTGTCTTTTCAGTTCCTGAAAGATGAACTCGCACTGTGGGGTCCATTCGAACTTTTTGTCTTTCTTGAGGAGTTCAGTTAGAGGTTTAGCAACCTTGGAGAAATTCTCGATGAAGCGGCGGAAGTAGCTCGCTAAGCCAAGGAAACTCCAAACTTGCTTGACCGTTTCAGGTGGAGTCCAATCAAGGACAACTTAACTCACTCGGGATTGATAGCAATACCCTTACCAGAGATTACATGGCCTAGGTAGGTCACTTCTGGCAATCAAAAACCACATTTGGAGAATTTTGCATAAAGGCGATGCTCCCGAAGTTTCGTCAATACTAACCTTAGATGCTCGGCATGTTCTTCCTTATTCTTGGAGTAGATGAGTATATCATCGAGGTATACCATGACAAATTTATCCAAATACTCCATTAAGATCGAGTTCATTAACCGAGAGGAGGTGGCTGGGGCATTGGTTAAGCCGAAGGACATGACGATATACTCGTATTGGCCATAACGAGTAACAAAGGCCGTTTTGGGAATGTCCCCGTTGATGATTTTGATTTGATGGTAGCCCAACCTCAAATCCATTTTGGAGAAGATTGAGGATCCAGTGAGCTGATCATACAGGTCGTTGATCCTGGGGAGCGGATACTTGTTCTTTATGGTGACCAAGTTGACGGGTTGATAATCTACAACCATCCGATCCGTACCATCCTTCTTCTTGATGAAGAGGACGGGGCAAGCCCATGGAGAAGAACTAGGATGGATGAAACCCTTTTTCAAGGACTCATCCAGTTGTTTCTTAGGCTCAGCTTGTTCTAGGGGTGCCATCTTATAGGGTCTTCTAGAGATTGGATCGGTTCCTGGTACAAGGTCTAGCACGAACTCCACATCTCTGTCAGGTGGGACACCTGGCAGTTCTTCTGGAAAGACATCTGAGAAGTCACGGACTACCGGAATATCTTCAAGGTCTGGAAGAGGGTTGGCATTTAGGGAGTAGCACTACAGAAAAAATGACACATCCGTGACATTTTGGGCCGAACGAATTTTTTTTCTGTCATACATATGACACTTCTATGACTATAATTGTGACAAAACCCGGTATCATCATAAATGTGGTGGGCGCCTACTTCTATGACATAAAATGGGCTTTTCGTCCTGGGCGGGCCGGAGACGCAGCTGCATGACATTCTTTGGGCCGTCCATGACGGAAAAAACCGTGGTAGAAGCGAGGGGGAGGAAAATTTCGGGGAGTTCCCGGTTACGGTGGGAGGTCGGGGGCCAAGCGATGCGCACTTCTCTCGTACACGTACGCGCGTGTGTGCGAGGCGTTGGCTCTAACTGAACCCGAGCGAGGCGTTTGGCTCTAACTGAACCCGAGCGATTGCACTGCAGGCTACGCGTTACTGATCCCGAGAGATCGATCGATGGCTGTTAACTGAACCCAATCGAGCGATTCCTTCACTACTGCTGCTAACTGAAGCCAATCGATGCTGCCTCTGGATGAACAGTGAGCATTGCAGGGGGGTTTGGATGAACAGTTCCCGGTGGGGGTGGATGAACAGGACCCTGTGGTGTTGCCTCTGGATGAACAGGACCCCGATCGATCGAGCCGGTTGGGGCTGGATGAACAGGACCCCGTGGAGGGCTGGATGAACAGGACCACCCCATGGAGGGAAGGATGAACAGTAGATGGTGGAGGGCAGGATGAACAATAGCCCGTGGAGGGGTGGTTGAACAGGAGCCCGTGGAGAGGGTTGGTTGAACAGTAGCCGGTGGAGTAGCGCGGTGGAGGCTGGATGAACAGGAGCCCGTGGATGAACAATCGTAGGTGGAGGCTGGAGGGGGTCGACGGTGGATGAACAGTAGCTCGTGGAGGCTGGATGGGGTCGACGGTGGAGATGAACAGTATCCCGTGGGGTCCCTTTTTGCGGTACGCCACACCCCTCCCGATGAATAGGACCCCCGTTTCGACCATAGTGCTCCAACACAAGTCCGTTTCGTCCATTTTGTGGTACGCCACACCCCTCCCGATCAACAGGACCCCCGTTTCGACCGTAGGAGGTCCATTTCCTCCGTTTTGCGGTACGCCAGACCCCTCCCGATGAACAGGATCCCGTTTCGAACGTGGACGGTCGAACACAAGGCCGTTTCCTCTGTTTTCCGGTACGCCAGGCCTCGTTTCCATCGCCTGTTCCGTCCAAGCCCTCCCGATGAACACGACCACACATTCCATTCCGACCCAGCCGGTTGGCTCCCACGCGTTCCGTTGCCTCCCCATGAACACGACGCATTCCGTTGCCTCCCCATGAACACGATGACGACGCTGTTTCTCCGTTCCGACCCAGCCATGTACAGGAGCCCTGGCCGTACGTATGCGCGAGTAGACGTTCGAGACCCCACCCGTATGTACACATACGTGGCCGTATTTTCTTTCTTGCACCCTGGACGCTGTACGTACGTCTACATGCTACGTGCGCGCCTCTACTACGACATGTGCGCGCTTCTACATCGACCAGTATGTACGTACACGTTCGCGACCAGAATGACAATGCTACGTACGCTTCGACCAGGTGGGTCCCGGCTGTCAGGCACTTCCTTGCGTGCGAATATGTAGCTGGTGGGTCCCAGCAGTCAGGGGCAAACGTTTTTTTCGCGAAATACGGTGGCCCGTCCGGTGGGTCCCCTCTGTCAGGTGGAGGAATAATTATTTTGCACGTAATAAGGAGGCACTTCCTTGCTGTGGCCGTGGACCCAGCTGCCAGCCTCTCCACGTACAGTCCACGTCCGATGGAAGTCATTCCTTGACCACGTTGACCACGCCGCGCCGAGAGCACCAGGGCGGTGGACGACGGCGAGGCCTAGGAAGGGGACGACATGGAGCCGGGGAAGACGCGGCAGTGGATGCCCACGCGTAGAGGAGTACGAGGGTTCACTGGTTCGCTGCGGTGTGAGGATGCCGTCGCCGCAGAATAACAGGCGGTGTAGGTGAGTAGAGGGATGGCCTGGCCAGCGTTGGGAGTAGTAGGGGGCGGTGAGGCCTCCGCCGCATCGCAGCCGGCCACGGGAGGCAAGAGCACGAGGCACGACCGGCGCTGGTTTGGGCGGCTGGAGCAAGAAGACCAGAGGTTGAAGAAGCACTACGGCCGTTGGATGGACATCGTACGGTCACTGGAGCTAGAATCGTACATATTGACTAAGTTGACAAAGCCCTCCGTCCCCGTCAACTTAGTAGGCCCACAAGTCAGCCTCCCACCAAGGTGGGTCCCAACTAGCAGGGGGTATTCATTTTTTTGTGTAATAAGGAGGCACTTCCAGTGGGTCCGAGCTGACAGCAGGGGAACATTTTTTTCGTGAAATACGGTGGCCCGTCGGGTGGGTCCCAGCAGTCAGGTGTAAACATTTTTTTCGTGATATACTGGTGGGCGTCCGATGGGTCCCTGCTGTCAGGTGGAGGAATAATTATTTTCTGTGTAATAAGGAGGCACTTCCTTGCGGCTGCCGTGGACCCAGCTATCAGCCTCTCCATGTGTAGTATTCTCCCGATGGAGTTCGGTCGTTGACCACATTGACCATGCTGCGCCGACATCACCACGGCAGTGGACGATGACGAGGCCTAGGAAGGGGACGACGTGGAGCCGGGGAAGACCCGGCAGTGGATGCCCATGCGGAGAGGAGTACGAGGGTTCACTGGTTCGGCTGCGCTGCCGTCGCCGCAGAATAACATGGGGTGTGGGTGAGTGGAGTGGAGGGATGGCCTGGCCAGTGGTGGGAGTAGTATGGGGGCGGTGAGGCCTCCGCGGCAGCACAGCCGACCACGGGAGGCAGGAGCAGGCGGCACAACCGGCGCTGCTTTGGGCGGCTGGAGCAAGAAGACCAGAGGTTGAAGAAGCACTACGGCCGTTGGATGGACATCGTACGGTCAGTCAAGCTAGAATCGTCCATATTGACTAAGTTGACAAAGCCCTTTGTCCCTGTCAACTTAGTAGGCCCATTATACTGGGTCCCAGCTAGCAGGGGGAGTATTCATTTTTTGTGCGTAATAAGGAGGCACTTCCTTGCGTGCGAAGATATAGCTGGTGGGTCCGAGCTGTCAGCGGCGGTAATGTTTTTTTCGCGAAATACAGAGGCCGTTTCGGTGGGTCCTAGATGTTAGGTGGAGGAAATCATTATTTTTCACGTAATAAGGAGGCATTTCCTTGCGTGCGGCCATGGACCCGGCTGTCAGCCTCTCCACGTACGGTCCACTTCAGATGCATGTCGGTCGTTGACCACGCTGACCACGCCACGCCGAGAGCACCAGGGCGGTGGACGACGGTGAGGCCTAGGAAGGGAACGACACGGAGGCAGGGAAGCCTCGACCGTTGTTTGTTTCCCACGCGGAGGGGAGTACGACTGTTCAAGGGTTTACTGGTTCATCTGCCGTCGCTGGAGAATAACAGCAGGTGTGGGTGAGTAGAGGGATGTCTAGGCCAGCGATGGGAGTACGGTGGGGCGGTGAGGCATGCGTGGCAGCACAGCCGGCCGCGAGGAGGAGGGAGCAGGCAGTCCCGCCGGCACTTGTTTGAACGGCTGGAGTAGGAAGAGCAGAGATTGAAGAAGCACGACGGCCGTTGGATGGACATCCAACAGTATACAGGCCATCTGTGGAAAGCCTCAAATCTGTGGAAAACAGCATACAACCCATCTGGCATTATTTCAAATAATTTACATCCCATTTGCTAATTCTTACGAGTTTTTTTGGAGCCCATATTATTTATGTTAGCATTACAACCCATATTGTGGCCACGGTTAGAAAATTATACGAAATTTTGCATATGTCAGTGCGGTCTGAACTGTTTTTAATCCCGAAATTTCGAGTCACATTCAGACTGATTTTAAAAATAAATGTATATCAATAAAAAATCCAATAAATTGTCCACGCATAAAAATCAATGCAATTTAAAATCTCAAAATGAAAAAAAAGATATTTGAAAATAATTGCCAGTTTGATGTGTTTTAAAAATGTACAGCCTATTTCTCATTACTGATAGGCCATTTTCTCGGCCAGCCGAATGAAGCTCTCCTTGTCTTGAAAGATTTGCAGCCCAACAGGCCTGATAAAGCGACTTACTTGACAAATCACAAAAGAACCGGGCTAGCCATTTTCAGAAAGAAAAAAAACTACTGGGCTGGTCTGCGGTAAACATAGAAGAAAAGGCTGTCTAGACAGGCCAGAGTGTCCCGCACAACCTAGTTGACACCCTGCTTCCGTCTCAAAAACAAATTAGATAAATGCCACTCCAATTATGACGATTCATAAAAATGCCACTGCAATTTTTGCAAACTTTGAAAAACGCCACTACAGTTTGCAAACTTTGAAAAACGCCACTCTAGACTTCGAAAAATGCCACTAGAAATGGCATGAAATCGCATTTTTCAAAGTTCGGAAATTGTAGTGGCATTTCTCGGATACACCAGATTTGGAGTGGAATTTATCAAATTAACCCAAAACAAAAATAACTGGGTGAGCTGCTGGGTCCCTGGTGTCAGCCGCTCATTGTGCAATTCTCTCGTTTATTGACTACGTTAACAATGGCATGGGACCCAGATGTCAGAAATCCACTAGGAGGAGACATTTTTTATTGTCCTTACATAAGGAGCCACTTGCTTGCGTACTGCCATGACCTTGGCGGGTCCCTGCTGTCATCCTCTCCACGTACAATCATCTCCTGATTGAGTACGCGTCAACTTGCTAGGCCCACAAGTCAGCCTCTAAACTGTGGAGGACAAATACAACCCATTTTCTCTGCGTACAGTACCAGTTAGTTGTGCTTCAAAACTGATCGACACGCCATTAAAAAATAAAGGTCAATAACTAATGCGGCACCTCGGGCCAACGTGGCCAGATCACATTTTGCACGAGAAATTACACACCATGTTTCGTTGACATGTGGTCCCGTTCCAACATATCAGTGAGACGAGGCGAGTAGTAGGAGTATTTCCGAACAGACGTGTTGGCCGGGGCACCTCTTCGTGAACCGTGGCAAACTCGCAACCGTCCACCGACTCTTCGCCTTTCCCTCTTGATTTGGAACTGCTGTCGCATGCTCTTCATCTCCCTCCTCCATTTTCCTTCAGCCCTTCACCCTTTCTTCTGCCATTGTTCGATCGTCTTCTCCATGGAGGGAACAGGCCGGAAACGACCCCGTTATTCTTGCCCCGATCTGAAAGATGACGTGGTGGAGGAACTCATTGATCGGTGCGATGTCATCACCTCAGCTAGCATGGCAGGTTCGTTCAGGCCCATTCTCGACTCAACTAATAACATCATTGCAAGGAACCCAAGAGTCAAGGAGCGGTTTGATCTCCCCTATCTTCTTCGCCGTGACCCTGATGACTGGCGCCGACACGACGGAGGCCTTGCCCTGTGCAAGTTGATGCCGCTTGATAATGATACGTATGATGTTAAGATGCCATCGCTTGAGGGCAAGGCTTGGGCGGGCGCAAATGGAGATTGGGTTGTTTACATTGGGTCCAACTGCGAGTGGGAACTTGTGAATGTGTACAATCATCACCGGGTTCCACTTCCAAAAATCTCAGCACACTGCCAGAGGTTGAGCACACCGGTAGTGTGCGCACGTTCAAATACGATCATGGTGACTATCTTATATGGAAGATAGCAATTTGTCGAGTTCCCAACCGCTCTTGGAATTACAACAACTATCAAATTGTTGCTATCTTAGACAAGCTTGTTGCCGTCCTTCGTGGTTCGACTCGATGGATATTGCTCAAAAATTAGTTTCTGTACACGGATGAGTACTGTGATGCAATTCAATACGAGGGCCTTGTGTTTGCTGCCACCACTCCTGGCACTGTTTTTGCATGGCATCCTAGTAGTTTCGGTACATTTGTCTTCCACCGTAATTATAATTGTTTCATCCACATGCATGCGGGTTAGCAAGTTTCCCTTTACTAATTAACCTTCTTCTTGTGTTTCCAAGGTCCTGTGAACATCCCACCACCTATACTTGAAAATTTTTATAACCAAGGGGGAGATGCCAATGGTGATGATCACGAGAAGCGTGCATATACTCTGTGGCGCCTGGCAACTAATTCCAATGGATCACCTCTTCTTGTGTGTATACAGCCCACTTATGATGTTACTGCTAAGGAAGCAGGTGTCTCCCATGGTCGCACTCTCCGAACCTATTCCAACACCCGTTGCATGGTATTCGGGATGGATACTAGTGTGCTAGCGCCAACTCCTTCTCCCTGGCACATAATTGATAGTCTTGGAGAAAACTCGCTCTTCCTTGGACAAAACTATCCGATGATGGTGAAAGGCGATCCAACTGCTGTTGACACATTTATGAGAAGCAACTGTGTCTATACCTCGGACATTTCGGTGGTTCCCTACCCTGGTACTGATATAGTAGGCCGCTTTAGCCTGGATGATTAGTCCTGCATTGGTCTCCAGATCGACAATGGATGGCCCGTCCCAGAGAATCACCTGTGGTTCAAAGCAAGCGTTTCCAACGCCGCGGAATGGTTGAGTTGAAGTTCATTTCATGGCTTGTTATTTGTTGTGTGGTGAAAACTTTAGTATTTATAATGTATCCTCGTTGTCGATGTGGGTTGATGACCTGTTGCATGTAATAAAATGATATGCATGTGATAAACTTACTAAATTTATGAATGGCTTTTGAGTTGCTTCTCTGAGTGAGTGGTGTGACGAGGCAAAAAAATATTTTCCGAATACATAATTGTACGTGCAGTGCAACAGGTTATCGGATGAGGCCAATCAACAATAGTAGTACACTATTTGTACTAGCTTCACATGCTTCGCGCGTCGGGCGGGTGTTTTTACTGTAGCCATATGTTAATGCATTCGTTGTACGTAACCAGCACCTCGAATCCTCGATACTAGTATACTATATAGTAGTAGGAGTAGTAGGGTGGCATGGGCCAGAACAAGCATTCATGTCCAGGAGTACAGCACCACGCTGCCACCACGACATCCATCTGACACCATATTATTTCTTGGAGTCTGTGCTAGAGCAATCTCTTCAACCTCGTCATTTCTCTAACTTCAGCCATCGCGCAGCGGGCGAGGTGGGGGTTTGCCGATAGTCAGTTTCCTTAACTGTGGTCCCACTTGTAAGGCCAACTCCAATGCACGACCCCAAACGCACCTCCGTTTTGCAAGAACTCCAACGATAATTTTGACTAGAAAAGCAAGACCAAAGAAAACAAGAACCACAAGAATACATTTTACTACTCCTGTAAGTTGGATTAGTGCCTTCTCGATGCATTCATTGTTGATCTGCGGAGGATCGATCTTGCGTCTGTGCTAGCTAAAAGTGATAGAACATCTACTAAATTGCGCTCTATCAATATATGGATGTATTCTTCTTCCCAAAACAAAAACTTGCATCCATTCTACTCCCTCCAGTGCACAATACATGCCTTCTATTTGTCAAAATATATATGTATCTAGACATGTCTTAGTATATAGGTACATCCATTTTTGGACAAATGGAAGTCAAGTATTTTGGAATGGAGGGAGTACACAATAAAAATTTAAGTTAGCACAACTAGTCTATCCGAGAGCAGAACCGAAGATTTGGTCGGGTTCTTCCTCCTTTTGCCGACACGTGGGACATCCAGCATCCAGGTCGTGTCATGAAAGAAAATAGAGTGGTAGTTGAAGCCACAAGATGTGCATCTTGGGTTAAACTGTAAATAGAATCTTACTACTATTGAGTAACTCCAAAAGTGGCCACCGAAGATCTTTATTGGATTTGGTTTTCATCACCAGCACGTCGAGGTGAAAGATGTGCATGTTCAGTGGGTCCTCTTGCGTTTTCACTGACATGTGGGGCCGCATGTGAGCAAACAGATGATGGGCTCCGCGCGTCCGCTGGCTGGCTGAGAAGAGAGATAGAGGAGGGTTGAGCACGGACTACGGGAAATTTGTTCTACGTACCTCGATATAGGCTCGATATAGTGGGGTGGCATGGGCCATAACTAGCATTCATGTCTAGCAGTACGGCACATGCCACCCACACGAGTCCCATCCGACACCAATTTTCTTGGAGTCTATGCTACAACCATCTCTTCTCCCTCATGTTTTCTCAGCCATCGCATGGTGGGCGGGGTGGGGGTTTGCCGATAGTCGGTTTGCTCAACTGCGGTCCCACTTGTAAGTGAAAATGCAACATCACACGCATTCCCGCTTGAGCGGCATGTCGGACCAACCGTGTGGGGGTGTGACGCGAACATGGCAGGCTTTTCCTTCTGAACTCGTAACTTGTAAAATTTGGTTCTGCTCCATGGCGCGACCGATAGATAGAAAATACCGATTTTGCCTATAGTAATGAGAAGTTTGGTTCTGGCGCCGTTCATGCATGGAGTACGTACAAAAATTATGAAGTTGATGCGAAAGGTAAGATAATTACTGTAGTATCATATACTACTACATGGATTTGACGGAAAGATAAAAATACATACGGATCCATCAACGTTCAATGACATCCTCACGCCCTAGTGCGCCGGGTCACCAACCGACGTGTGAGGAGCAGCGGCGTTGGCAGCGAGCTCAACGTGCTTCTGAACAGTGCCGTCCAAGGTTGCGCTGCGCTCCAAGAAGGCCAGTGTCCTATCATCCTCCTCTTTCATGTAGTAGTCCTTGTGGATGATTTGCGCATAGAAGTGGGTGATTATGTCGATGGTGTCTTGCTACGCCAGGCGCTGCTCAGGGAGTGCGACCTCGAGGTGGACATTCTCCGGCGCGACGGCAGGCAGTCGCAGGGCCACCACTGCGTCGAAGAGGTTGTTACCATAGTGGCCATTGAGGGTGGCGGGCATCGCAGAGCCTGGGCGAGTCAGCTGGAGGCTTACGTCAAAGTCGTCCGCAAGCTTCTTGACGATGGTGAACTTGTCGATGAAACCGATGAGGACCTCGTTGAACAAGGAGATGAAGCTGTCGTCCAAGCGGCCCCTCGCCCTGGCGGCCTCAAGAAATACTACCTGGAGACGTTCCTCGGTGCCGGGCCACAGGCCGGCATCGTGGACCATCTGGTACAACCGGCTGATGCTCACGCTCATCGCCTCCATGGGTCTAGCGTAGCTTCTAGTCAACTGATCTTGCGATTCGAGTGATCACTCATCCCTTGGTTAGCGTGCGTAGGTGCGTAGGATTTCGTACTACTCCTCGGTCCTCTACTGCACCTGCCTTTGGCTGTATGATAGGTGGGCCAGCCACCCCCTGGGGCCACGTGTCATTCACCCAAAGGCAGTTGCCGTAAGTCAATGAAGCTGCGTCCCCCTCCATGCCGGTGCAGTATAGTCATCTCACCGGACCTCTAGTTGGGGCCAAACGAGAGAAGTTTGATGTTTACTGGTTTATTGGTCCCCTTTGCATTTTGCGCCAAGTTTTGACATTTGATTTAACTAATAAAATGTTAATGCATGTAAACAAAAATGTTGTGTAAGTCACCTTACGAAAGCCAAAAAATCCCAAAATACTTAGGCACGGTGCATTAACTCCCTCCTTGTTTCTTATTTTGTGACATATCAACCAATGAGAGATATGGGCTGTGCATGCTTTCAATGACTTGAGACTACCAAACATGACATGCAGTGTTTAGTTCATTGCATGTAATCTTATTAGTACTCTAGTTAGGAGTAGCAAAAAACATTTCTCGCCGATAGGAATAAAACACCATGTATTTATTTACAAAGGGAGTAGTACATTTTTGGTGACATGCATTACTAGATATTGCTAGTCAAATACTAAAATCCAGATGGACGTGGTAGTACTCCTAAATCCAGACGGTGGTGCTACTAGTACTAGTAGTAGTAGTACTACCAATGTAGTAGTAGGAGTACTAGCACTCTACTACCCGTTGGTCAAATTATCACGTGCTGCTCCTCACAGTGAAGTGACAAGACCCTGCGCCGGAGATGACACCTGAGTATAGGCGCCGTGTTCGGCATACCATAGTCAGCCTCACCATCTGCAGTCACTATCATCATGGCTGTAGAGCTAGCCTGCTTACAACTAGCCCTATTCGACATAATTTCCCGTGCGTAGATGCCCGTGCATTGAACGGAACACCAAGATTGGGGGTGGACGGCTCCGGCAGGGGCCATCGCTCCGTATTTTTCCACGGCCTTCTACTCCTAGATGTGGTGGGGAGGAGATGAGGCTGATTGTGAGAGACAAGGAGTTGTTTGTAAATAGGGAACAAGTGTGGGCATCTTTTTGCAAAAATGGAGAAGCTTGGTTTGTATGCATCAGATCTAGATCCGACGGCTATTGGTGAAAGATGGGAGGCACAACATCATCACCAACTCAGGACCTGTTTGATTCACAGGATTTTGAAAACGCAAGAATAGGAGACGGCAATATTACAAGTTTCAAACTGATATTACAAATGTTAGGAGTAATTCTGCACCTATGAAGAGGGAATTACTAGGAAGTTTACGTAAGAACTTTCCTTACTTTAGGTGGATGTAGCATTATCCTACAAACTAAAATCCACCGCCCTGACAAGTCACTAATGGGCAAATAAGTTTTCGAGTCTCTATCCACTTGATGTTTCAAAAACAAATTCAGCTTTTGCGGAGACTTTGTCATTTAGGCTTAGACGCTTGCGGTGATCAACACTCCGTCCATTGTTGTGCCAGAGAACGCCAAACCTCATTACCTTGAGCACACTTGCCTCCAGAACAAAGAACCTGGCCAATTTAATATCAGATGTGCTTCCTCGGTAGTCTATCAAATCAATTTCTGTAAGATGGAGATCAAGGCATTCGATGAGATTGTTATAGTGCAGCATATTTTTCACTTTCGGGTCTTTTTTTATCTGCAAAAGAAGAGAACATATTAGAGCAGCTGGCTGCATAAGATTGTCGTGTCATCAAGAGGTACCAATATCATTCGCTCATACGATAGGGTTGGCTGGCTAGTGATATTCTCTCTCTCTCCCTCTCTCTCTCTTTCTGTTTCCTCTCATTTAACTAGGAGCACGTGAAGAGCTTGGGCATTTGTTGCCTTCCACTATGTGGCCGATGCCATATTTTGCAAAACTATGCCACATAACACGCATCGATGTCAAATCAAAAGATTTTGGCACCCGCTCTCGCGATGTGAGAGAGTTGGCACCACTGTGCACATAGACCCACATGTATAAACAAATCAATAAAACCAACTACACCAGCCTCTCACTCTCCCAAACAAGTGTTTTTTTATTGCCTCAGTCCTCTCTCTCCCATGCAGTGTTTTTTCATTGCGTGAGTTAATTTGGCACCAGAGCAAAGTAGGTGATCCAGATTGGGACACCAGGTGAGCAATGGAGGGGCATCGATGCCAAATGCATCACAAGTGAATTTGGCACATGTTTTGGCCTACATAGCCCACTTTTGTAATACTACCTCGTATTTAGTATAAAATTTTGACCATAGATTTACCTAAGAAAATGCCAATGCATGTCACTTAAAATTACACCATTTGAAATTATGTTCAAATAAGAATCCAACGATATAGTTCTTAGTGACATGCATTAACATTTTGTTAGTTAAATCTATGGTCAAATTTTGATACTACAAAATTGGAAGAGTAAACCAGGACGGAGGTAGTACTTGCTCTTAGGGTAACCATAGAGTTACTGGAGTAGTCTAAGTTACTTTCCACTATGACTAGCCTAGGCTACTATAGTAGTACATCATAAAAACAATGCAGGTGATCACGTGAGAAAAAAATACTAAAAACATTTCTTTCGGTGCAGTGCATAGATGCAGTTTTGACCACTACACTTGTCATCATAATTTGGGAAAATTATGAAAAAATTGAGCTACGTTGTGATTACCGTGTACTTATAGGAAAGAAGTTTCACCTCGATGAGTAGCTTCTCCGTGCACGGAAAGCATGCAAGGAATCCAACAACTTGATCCAGATTGGGGCCGATAGATTTTAGTGCTAAGATCTTCACTGTGCGCACGGACTGGATCAAGCTTGTGGGAATCATTTTCTGGAAGACAGTCGTAAATACATCAAGAAGAAATTTAAAAATGTGAATTTCAAGAAGACGGAGAAGAAGATGAGTGCTGTACCTGAACGATTATGGATCCAATAAAGAGTTTGGAGAATTTGGTAGATGAGTACACCAACGCTGTCAATTTCGGCGCGTCAATGACCCAGATTTTTGTTGGACCTTCTAGATCCGATACAAGCAATCTCTCAAGGAAAGGAGCATTCTCAATGACCATAACATGGAACAGCTGGAGTGATCTCTTCTCAATTGATGTCTTGTTATGGGGCCAGCAAAACACATAAATCCATCGGAGATTCATCGAGGCGATGTGGAGGCTAATGAACCCGTGGATCTGCTCAAGACGAAGGTACTCGAGCGCAGTACAGTTGCGGAGCAGGTGCTCCATAGCCTTCTTCGAGATGACAACGTCGAAGAGGTCGAGCTGCTTGAGTTGAGGGAGAAGAGCGGGCGCGGCATTAATCTGGGGAAGATAGCAGGAGCTGAAGCTGGCGCGGCGCAACGTTGGCGTGAGGCGGAGCACGGACAGCGGTAGAGAGCGACATCGTCCAGCTTCAAAGCTGAGCTCCTCGAGCTGATCTAGCGTGGGGGATACGAACCAATCGTCGAATTTGGGTTGGACCTTGCAGTTGGTACTGAACATGCAGATGTCAAGGCGTTTGGCTGGCCCAGGGTGCGATGAAAGGATCTTGGAGACTGCGGCCATGCGTTTGCAATCCCCGTCGCAAAGGCAGCTGTCGACGGTGAGGTTGAGGGGGACGCAGAGCCAGAGGGGGCGCCACTGCCGGGAGATAAGGGCGGTCCGCATGGAAGATTTGGTGGGGAGGAGGCCGATGATGACGACCAGCGTGTCGTCGGGGAGGCTGCTGATGAAGTCCAGGCTCGCCAGATGCAGTTTTGGCTCGAGCCGCCTCCGCTTGTTGGCTGCCTCGCCGTCCATCTCAACCGGCGGCGACGCTGGTGTACACGTGTGCTGGTGTGTGTTGTGTGCTGGGTGTGCGCGAGTGCGTCCTTCTGTGCATGCCGCCGCGCAGTGGTGAATTGTGCGCGAGTGCGTCCTTCGCGCGCAAGAAGTTTGTCCTCGATGCGCCCTCAATTTACTAGCGTGCGGGGTGCTACCCCGAGTGGTTTCAACTTTGCTTACTTCACTGCGTGTCAGATGGGCCTCTAGTTTACTTATTTTCATCCACTGCCACATGGGCCAGCACACAAAGATACAGAACACGAGCTGACAAGGCAGCATGTGGATTGGTTGACCGGTCAACTAAACAATATACGGAGCTATACGCTGACACAGTGAGTATATAATCCGTCAGTATAGAGTGTTCGAGTGAGAGGGGAGGCCTGTGAGAGATAGCAGAGAGAGAGAGAGAGAGAAAGAGCTACTCCCTCGGTTCGATAATGTAGTTCCAACATTTTTTAAGTCAAACTTTTGAAACTTTGACCAAGTTTATAAAGAAATTACTTATATCTACAATACCAAAGATAAATGATAGTATGAAGTAAGTACATGTTGTGATGAATCTAATGATCGTTCCAGATGTAAATGTTTTTCTCCACATATACCTGGTCAAACGTTTCTGAGGTTTGACTTTTCAAAACATCCATATGCCTATGGATGTGACAGAGTCCCTAACAAGAGAGAGAGAGAGAGCGAGTGAAAAAAGTGTGTGTGCGTGTGTGAAAGAGACATGGACAACACACGATAAAAGTAGAGAAAAAGCATGCGTGTCTTATGAAAACATATCACACATGCATCTTCAACAACGGAGGCAAGGTGAGGAGATAGTGTGTGGTTGTTTGGAACCGAGAGAGCAAGACCCCTAGCACGTGGCCAAGAGGGGTCTGACAAACAAGGGAGAGAGGTCGAGAGAGACGTACGGAGGAAATGCAGACATGGGGAGGAGAGAGTGTATGTTTTTCATAGAGAGATCCCCTGGAGATCGTGATGGGACTACATGGGTGGGAGATCGAGTGAAAACGTGTGTGCGTGATAGAAGATGCCCCGAGAGATATCGAGATAGGCGTATGGATGGAAGGAGACAATACGTGTGTTCCTGTTGGCTAGTAAGAGATAATCATACTTAGGAGGGGGGAGTGCTTGCGCCTATGATGGATTGAGGGATTATGGTACTTAGGGGGCTGCGTGTCACATGGAGAGAGAACAAGGGCTGAGAGTGTTGGATGGGTCTATATGTATAGCACGAGCGAGACATGTGTATGTGTGAACCAGGGAGATATAAGGCCAGTTTGGCTTGTGTCCTGAGCATCTTTTGCCTGGCCTGGGGTTGTGGCTGGATTTCATGCACGCTTGTTTGGTTGCTACCCTATGAAAAAGAAAGCCCACCTGGCCAGGGTTCCCTTGCACTTTAATTAGCATGGCTGAACTCCAGACACTGCAAGTAGCCTGGCCTAGGCAACCGATTTCGAACGCCTGGTTGTGCCTAGTCATGTGGCCACGAGGCTAACAGCAACATGGATGGATATTAGCATTAAATAATTGATGCATGGATTGATTGATGGGACATTGATGCTTTGCCTGGCCTAGGCATGAACCAAACGCTTCAGCACCACACAAGCCTGGCCAGGCAGAAATATTTTACATCTCACGTCCACACCAGGCAGTACCGACCATCAAGGCATGAGGGTCAGGTCACAAACCAAACTAACCAATAAAGTTTGAAAGAGATTGAGGAGCCCCGATAAGGCTGAGTGGTGCGTCAGATAGCTAAGAGGGGGAAAGAGATATTCCATCCGCTCGATAATGCAGTGCATGTAAATTTTTTAGAAGTCAAACTTTGGAAACTTTGATCAGGTTTACGCAAATGTTATTTATATCAACAATACCAAAGATACATCATACAAAACTACATCTCATGGTGAATCTAATGGTATATGTTTGCCGTACTAGATGTAATTCTTTTTCTCCACGTACATGGTCAAACTTTGTGATGTTTGACTTTTCAATAAATCTATATGCTATGGACCGAGGAGAGTGCCTCAGTCGAGACAGATCAAGTGTGTGTGAAGGAGAATGAGTAAGTGTGCAACAAGAGTATGTGTGTGAAAGAGAAAGTGACAACAAACAAAAATTAGAGAGTGTGTGTTTTTTTATTTCTTATGCGAACATATCATGCATGCATCTCCGAGATGGAAAAGCGAGGCGAGGAGATACACGAAGATAGCTAGTGTGTGATTGTTTGCAACGGAGAGAGACACCCCTATAGCACATGTCCAATAGAGGTATGTCCAACAAGGAACAAAGGTCGAGAGGGACACATGGATGGCATGGACACATGGACGCATGGACGCATGAGGGGACTATATGGGTGGGAGATCGAGGGACTGCGTGCGCGATAGAAAGATGCCCCGAGAGAAATCGAGATAGACCATGCACATGTTTGTGGTGGAGACTAAGATTAGCTAGTCATATACATATAGGGGGGGGGGACTGCGTGTGCCTACAATTGAGCGAGAGACCATCATATACTTGGCTAGCTGGGCATGAGATTGTGTGTGTGCGCGTGTGAGATGGAGAGATAACAAGGGGGAGAGATAGAGTTTTAGATGGGCCTATCGCGTGCGAGTGAGATATGCATGTGTATGTGTGATCCAGGTGGATGGAGAGTTTGAGAAAGGGGGGAAGAGCTCCGAGACAACATAGTGGTGCGTGAGAGAGTTATAGGAAAAGAGCCAAGGAATCTGTGTGCGTACGATGAGTGCACCCAAGATATCTAGCTTGGACTAGCTAGAGTATCATACATAGTGTGCGAGAGAGACCTATAGATGGTGTATATATGCATGCGAACTAGAAAGACCCCACACACACACCCACAGAGAGAGAGAGAGGGACGAACAAGGTTTTTGTGTCGGATGCGTGCGACAGAATTGAAGATTGGCGGAGAGAGAGAGAGAGAGAGAGAGAGAGAGAGAGAGAGAGAGAGAGAGAGAGAGAGAGAGAGAGAGAGAGAGAGAGAACAAGAGTCCGGGAGAGGGGGAGGTCGCGTTTTATGACCTAATGAACGAGCTATTTTGACCTACTGAACGAGCTATTTCATTGCATCAAGATATTTCATTTTGGGCATTGTTGAGGAAATCATTAACTGGTACCTGCTCGGTTGGCTAGCGAGTAGGGGATTAATCAGCTAATCAGCAAGTTAATCGGCCATTTCATCAATTAATCGGACGATTTTTCGGTTTATCGGCTACTCGGTGACCCTATGAGTAGGGATTAATCGGCAAGTTAACTGGTTAATCGGATGAATTCTTGAGCATGGATTTTGGGTTTGATTCGCGTTTTTGAGTGGGTCAACTATTTGTCATACAGTAAATCGCTAGCAACGAGCATGTAAAAACACATTACTCCCGAGCATCATCTCTCCATCTAAAAAAGAAGTGGCAAGCTAATATTTCAAAATTTGATCCGAATCGACTTGGTAAGGTAGACGTGGATGCTCGTTCTCCCAAAATTTGAACGAACCGTTAAATATCCTCTCTGCTCAGTGGAATTCGCCCGAGCAAATAAATGGGAGACGCGAAATTACCATCCTATGTGGGACACACATCAATTGGCCCGTTGTACATCGAGGGTAGGTTCGTAACTTCATCCAAGCGCGCCTTCTCCTCGGCCGAAATGACATGTGCCGAATAATTCATAAACCATGGTCGGCAAAACACGCTCTCCTCGCCCGAAATAGCTCGCGCCCACTATTTCAAAACACGCTCTCCTCGCCCGAAATCGCTCGCGCCCACTATAGTTCAAAACACGCCCTCCTTGCCCGAAATCGCTCGCGCCCAAAGAAGCAAAGTTACTCTACTATCCCCGACCCTCAGTACACAGACCCAAGCCGAGAAGCCTATAGTCAAGGGTAGAACTGTAACTCCCCCTCACATTTCGGACAAATGCGTCCGTAAGACATGGTTCCACTCCCCTCCCAATTTCCCCCGCCCGCCCCCATTCATACCTCGTGGGCGCCAAATCACCTTCTCCCCGGGAAGCTCCCTTCTCCCGAGCCGCGAAACCTCAGCCCCACCTCCATGGAGCCCCACACCGCACCAATTTCACAGCCGCCCTCCTCCCTAATGCCGGAGATGCTGTCCATTTGCCGTCGTGCACTGGGCCATGTGCCTCTTACTCCGTGCTGCTGGTGCTGCCTCGACGACGGCCGCGTGAACCGTACCGGAGACGATTCACCCCCGCCGTTGTTCATGGTGCCGGAGCGGCTCCAACTTCGGATCCATCCAGAGTCCTGGCGCTGCTTCGGCGTAGCCGTCGACCGTCGCGACATCACTCTTTCCTTGCCGCCGGTCGCCACCGCAACCGCGCCGGCCTCACCGACTCGGCAGCTGGACCTGCCTACTTCACCATGCCGCCAGATAGGTCGCACCCTCATCTCAAATCACTTTATTTAGGCATCAGTTGTCTGAATTTTTATTCTGGCCAATCGATTTGCAATGGGAAGCAGCACCCCTCGAGGCGGCGGAGCTCCTAGGCTACCAGTTGGCTGGTGTCTAACATAAGGGTGTGGGGCCGCAAGTTCGCTGCGGAAGCAGCGCTTATATGGCTATCTTTTAGAGTTGCGTGGGTTGAAGGTACTGCCGCCGCCGGATCTGGATGACGGGGAGTCTTTGTGGATTGGCCCGGGGGCGGCGCAACCACGACAGTGCGGTGGGGCGGGGAGCGGGGTTTTGGCCGGGGCCATGGACGGCGGAGGCAGGCTGCTCTGTCATTGGTCGCTGGCTCCTCAGGGAAGATTCCGAACAGTGTCAGCCGGGAGGCACAAGACGGCCAGCCATCCGTCGTAGATCGGACAGTACCAAAATAAAATAAAATCGTGTGACCTCAATTTAGTCTTCAATCAACATACGTGTGACCACTCTGGTACCTTGTTGTTGATCTCTTAGTGTATTTCTTCAGATCAAAGAGATATGTCATTCTTAACATTATGCGTTATCTGCATCTTCAGACACACCGTCTTCCGACTCACCGCAGCTGCTCCAACAAGGGAAGCATACACCAGAAGGGAGCTATAGTCCCCACTCAACAGTTCCCTGCATCGAATGCGCGTGCCCGACATGCACAGCCACAACAACTGCAGGGCCATCGACAAGTCAGCACATGATGCTTACTCCTATGGATGGCAGCCAGATAGGTTGTACCCTCATCTTACTTGTGTGGAACATTTATGGATTTGTTATTCATCTAAGCATGGAAAATAGATCATCACATTTCACTGTATATTCATGCTGATCTCTTACGGGTCTTGTTCGGGAGTTAACGTTGTTCCATAGTTCAGCTAAGATACTTGTTCTTTAGGTAACACTGTTCCATAGTTATCATCCATCAGCCAATGCTATCCCACAGGCTGGTGATTATAGTATTATACCACTTCTAGTATTTCCTATGTCGTTCTTTAATACTTTTGTGTGCCATCTAGTTAATCTCGAGTACAAACGATACATATTCTGTAGCTTTCATCTGTGTTCTCCCTTTAGTTTATGAGACATGTTGCTGCTAGTTAACCCCAGTCCTACTATTTATGTCGTCTCCTACAAGCACTCATTACATAAATCTAACTACTAGTTGTCTTCCATGCATGTCAGATATAATTGCACACACTGATATATCCACAAGAACCTCACGGAGCAATGTAAAGGCCAATAAACTTGATGTCAATGATACCCAATATGATGGAACATGTAAAGGCAGTTCTTCAGAAGACTTGCAGAAAGATGATGAATCCTCTTCACCCCACAAGGTCCTTTCTCTAACTTGGCCTGTGATATGGGTACAACATGCATATAATGTCCTGGAGTGTATCTACTCTGTTGCAATGCCATGTGCTTAGCATGTTGATCATGCATGTAAATATGTCACGCCTTCCTGTTTTTCAGTACCTATTCCATTCATGATAACATGTTTTCAAATTCAAGTACTGTCATTCTACTCTATCGCAATGCCATCTGCTTAATTTGGACATCATGCTTCTGAATATCTTATGCATTGTTATTCATCAGTATGTACTTCATCTGTCTACCATACCATGTTTTTACATTGAAGTGATGTTCTAGTGCTTTGTTGCAATGCCATCTTATTTTCCCAATCATACACGTGTATGTTGCCTAAGTTATTTCTATACGTATTCTGCTAGCATAGAGTTTTACATTCAACTAGTGTTTTTTTGCTGTGTTGTCCTATCGTATCCCTAACTCTTGCACCATACTCCCTCCGTCCAGATTACATGTTGCCGAAATGGATAAAAAAGGATGTATGTAGAACTGAAATACGCCTAGACCCATCCATTTTTTTCCGGATGGAGGGAATACATGTCAATATGTCATGCCTTTCTATTCTTCAGTACCTATTCCATCTCTCTGCTGTCGCATGTTTTATAATTAAAGCTCCATTCTTCTATACAAGGCATGCAAGGGGAAGACGACTGTTAGAATCTAAAGGGTTACAAACAAGGCCTTTGCCAAAGATCCAAACGCCGGGAGATAATAAACCAACTCCAGTTTTTATAGATACTGCTCCAGCATAGAGAAACCCAACTCCTACTGATAATAAGCAGATTCCAGTGGCCAAAGAACTAGTCCGCTCCAGTCCAGCAAAAATATGTCAACTCAATTCTAAGAAGCGTGTGCGTATCCTTGCAACATGATTTTATAGCATGCTGATCATATTTTCTACATGGTTCTTACCCATCTCTCCTTTAGAAAATAAGCTTAAGAGATAGAAGATTTTCTACAATGGTATCGTTTATGAGGAAAGATTCTTGCAGGAATTCTCTGTGCTCCAATGTAGATGTAAGTACCTATTGTATATCACTATATTTTTACATCAGCATGTATTTTGTTAATCAGCATGACTCCAACCTTTATCTGATCTAAATTTAGTTGTAGCAAAATGTATGATTAAAGGCCACAATGTTGATTTTTGCAAGGAAAACTGCCTGGTAGTTTTGCATCCTGAGTTGCATGAGTGTACTATCTCATATCAGTGGGTTTGAATACTTTGGTTCTGCAGTGGGTTTTTCAGTGTTTTTTTACTGTGTTGTCCTGTCGTATCCCTAGATCTTACATCATACTCCCTCCGGCCGGATTAAATGCCACAGAAATGGATAAAACTGGATGTATCTAGAACTGAAATACGCCTAGACCCATCCATTTATTTCTGGATGGAGTGAATACATGTCAATATGTCATGCCTTTCTATTCTTCAGTACCTATTCCATCTCTACTGTAGCATGTTTTATAACTGAATCACCATTCTTCTATATAAGGCATGCAAGGGGAAGACAGCTATGTTAGAATCTGAAGGGTTACAAACCATGTCTTTGCAAAAGATCCAAATGCCAGGAGATAATAAACCAACTCCAGTTTTCATAGATACTGCTCCAGCACAGAGAAACCCAACTCCCACCGATAATAAGCAGATTCCAGTGGCCAAAGAACTAGTCCACTCCAATCCAGCAAAAGAATGTCAACTCCATTCTAAGAAGCGTGTGCGTATCCTCGCATCATGAAATTTTATGGCATTCTGATCATATTTTGTACATGTTTCTTAACCGTCTCTCTTTTCGAAAATAAGATTAAACAATACAAGACTTCCTCCATTGGGATCGTATTCGAGGAAAATATCTTGCGGTAATTCTCTATGCTCCGGTGCTGATGTAAGTACCTGTTGTATATCACTATATTTTTACATCAGCATGTATTTTGTTAATCGGCGTGAATCTAACCTTTATCTGATCTAAAATTAGTTGTAGCAAAAGGTTAAAGGCGCCAATGTTGATTTTTGTAAGGAAAACCGCCTGGTAGTTTTGCGTACTGAGTTGCATGAATGTGCTATCTCATATCAAGCACATTACTGAATTGTAGTGCTTCTCTGGTTGCCCATTCATTCAATGTTGCTTTCGTATTACCTTACCTGGCTGATGATAGCTGTGCCATATTGTGTTAATTTGGTGTAGGCTAGTTGCCCAAACGTTCATTGTGTCAATGTTGCTTTCCTATTATCTGACTTGGCCAATGATAGCAATGCTAGTGTGTTAATTTTGTGCAGGCTGCTGAAGATAAGAAGAGAAACACCGAAAACAGCAAGGCAACCCCATTGTTTATTTCCAGTAAATCTAGGCCAGGTAATATGGCAATAAATCATGATTAATCTGTTTGGTTCCCGTCCTAATTTATGTTATGATGCAGTGGTCAAGACACTCTCCACTATCAATAATACATGCCTGCCAAAATCACCATCTGAATCTGTTCAGTATCCTCTATCTCGAATGCAACAGAATAAATGTATGTTTGTGAACCAATTAATGGTTTAAGCAATGATGGAAATGGTGGATGAATTAGAGGTGCATAGTTGTGCGACACAACAACTGATCAATGTTTTCAGAGACAGTGTGGCAAAGCAGCAAGAACTTGCCCACATGCTTATGGGCGTCATCTGTGCTGAGGTTGCAGATTGTGACATTGTAGATGGTTAGGTTCTGCTCATTTATTTCCACTGGCATCAATCTTTGATTGCCCAGTGGATGTAATTTCCTGTAATATATTCTGGATGTGCAACGTTATTCCCTGTATGTCATACCTTTGCTCGTCGTAATGGGCTCAGATTATCTAATTTGGCCTAAAGACATGAACGAACTTTAGTGGGCCCATTAAGTTAATGGGCCGTTACTAGGCCGAAAGTTAATGGTCGGCCCTCTTACCTCCCGGGTCGTTAACAGGCCGACATTGAAGCAGGCAACAGGTGGCCCCAATTTATTTCACGGGCCGTTAACAGGCCATTACTATGTTTGGGCTACATATGGCCCAACTATACTGTAGGCCTTTAGCAGGCCAAAAGAGACAGCGGGCTTGTATTGGACCATGAAGAGCATGGGCCGCTAAGAGGCCGAAAGTCAGGTCATATTGTAAACGGCCCAACTGTGTTGTGGGCCTTTAGCAGGCCGAAAGAGAAACCGAACTGGTATTGGACCATGAAGGGCATGGGCCGTTAAGAGGCCAAAACTAAGGTCCGACTACAAATGGCCCAACTCATTTATGGTCCGTTAATAGGCCGAAAGGCACATAGGGCCGGGAATTGGCCCAACACTTAAATGGGTCGCTAAAAGGCCAAAACTCAGGTCCGACTACAATTGGCCCAACTGATTTATGGGCCTTCAACAGGCTGAAAGTGACACTTGGGCCAGAAATTGGCCCAACACTTAAATGTGCCGCTAAAAGGCCGAAACTCAGGTCTGACTACAAATGGCCCATCAGATTTATGGGTCGTCAACAGGCTGAAAGACACACCAGGCCAAAAATTAGCCCAACATTTAAATGGGTCGCTAAAAGGCCGAAAGATGTACATCCTGAAAAATGGCCCATCCGTTAAATGGGCCGTTAACAGGCCGAAATCTCATCGGGCCGATATTGAGCCCAAATATATAGCGGGCTGTTAACGGGCTCGAACTGACGATGGGCTGCAATGGTGTCAAATCTTTAACGGGCCGAATTGGCACATCTCGTATGGGCCGTGGGCTTAAATGGACCTGACACAAGTAGGCCTTATATGGGCCGGCCTGCTAATTTTTACTGGGCCGGCCTTTTTCACCGGAATGGGTCACTGTTGGGCCGTGCCACGTGTCGACCTATCATAGGCGCCTCCTGTCCAATGAGTGGATGACATCTGTCCGAACGATGAGCCGACACGTGTTTCCTCTAGCCAACGATGATTTTACACGTGGAAAATCCCCATTGGTCGGGGCTGTTAACAGGTTATTGGATCCAAAACCCGACCCGATAGCTTAACGGCGTTCCGTTACGGTGGATGCCACGTGTCGGTCACCCTTGACGAAAGAACTTCTGTGACGCGCGATTTATCATCATGGAAGTGGACACTTCCATGATGATAATTTTGGTAATGTCATGGAACACTTCTACGACAGCACATGTATGACTATCTTGATTCTGTCATAAATTTGTCATGGCTGTACATGCATGACAAAAAACGCGACCTACTGTGACAAACACGTATCATCACGAAAGTGTATTTTTTTGTAGTGTAGAGTTGACACTTGGCCACTCGGGTTAAGACATTGACCATCTTGCCCGATGGGTGAGTAAGTTGAACAGTTCTAGTGGCACAATCAATCTTAGCATAATGGGCTGACATCCAGTCCATAGCTAAGATGATATTTATGTCCAAGGACTTGAGAGCTGTTAAGGATGCAAGGAAGACAAGTCTATCGACAAGAATTTCATTCCCATGGCTTACTCTAGAAGTTTTCCATCTAGATCCAGGGGTTTGAATTTCCATGGTGGTGGGCATGTCACAGAATGCCGTGTTATGCAATCGAGCATAGCTCTCAGATATGAATGAATGAGATGCTCCAGTATCGAAAAGAACAGATGCCGGATGGCAGTTAACAAGTTGTGTACCAAGGACGATGTTAGGATCATCATGAGCCTCCTCTGCTGAGACATAGTTAACATGGCCACGTGCAGTGGTGGCAGGCTTGGCATAAAACACCTTTACCGCTGGCTTACCACAGCCAACGGACTTTCCAGACTGGTTGGGGTTATTGTTCTAGGGACACTCTCGGCTATAGTGACCCGGCTCTCCGCACTTGAAGCATGTCACCGTGTTGGTGCGCGGAGTAGCATTGGCGGCCGGTCCACCATAAGCCTTAGGCGGTGCATATTGCTGGGTTGGGTGAGGCGCCTCATAGGATGGCCTCAAAGTGAACCTGGGTGGCAGAGCTGTGTTTGGAATTCACACCCGGCACTTATGAGAACCAGAGCCGGATGAAGAACCAAAATCACGGGAATTCTTATGTGTAGCTTCATAGTCAGTCTGACCGGTTTCAGCACTGATGGCTTTGTTCACAAGCTTTTGGAAGGAGGTGCACTCGTGAAAACGGAGGTCACAGCGAAGCTCGGGGCTAAGTCCCTTCTGGAACCTCGCCTGCTTCTTGGCGTCAGTGGACACTTCCTCAGGTGCATAATGTGCAAAGTTCCCAAACTCACGGCTGTAGGCATCCACGGCCAGTCTGCCTTGAGTGAAGTTGCAGAATTCCTCTCTCTTGAGATCCATAAGACCCTCCGGAATGTGTTGTTCATGGAAAGTTGCGCTGAATTCTTCCCAAGTGTTAACCTGGTCGGCTGGGCGCATAGCCTCATAGTTTTCCCACCAAAAGCTAGCAGGGCCCTCAAGGCGATAAGCAGTGTAGGTGACTTTGTCAGCTTCAGCTACATGTGTAGAATGTAGCTTATGGGTAATGCTGCAAAGCCAATCATTCGTATTGAGAGGCTCGATAGAATGATGGAAGGTTAGTGGGGTCAGCTTGATGAAATCATTGAGATACACCAAGTCGTTCCTTCGGGAATGTGCAGTATTCTGCTCGATGCGTTCTAGCAACCGGTTGGTCTCGCATTTATTCCTTTCTGCCTCCAACATGACTTCAGCCAAGGAAGGTGGATGGGGCAGATTCCCATCCCTAGCTCCACTGGCTTCACCCTGCTCCCGAACAGCAGGGGTGCTTCGGGTGTTCACCATCCTAGGAAAACAAAACAACGATTTAGACAAGGATGGCAAAACTGTGGCATAAGAATGCAGAATGTAATGGATGACACGGAATGCAGAGATGTTCATCTATACGACATGGTAATACAGAAGCTGCCATATATATACCATTGGTCATACACACCATACATAGTTTAGTACAAGCCCAAGCTGAAGTACAACTACGGTGAAAGAACAGTGCATCTCATCAGAGGCATTCCAAGCTCCTATACATTATTTTTCTACGCCTCCGGAATTCGGTACACACTAAGTCATATTCCACCAGACGCGCAGGACTGTGGAAATACAACTGATACAATACTAGTGAAGCTACTACCAACTCAGATGTCTCCGTAGTAATCTTCATAGAGATTACCACCATGTCCTGGGAGCTGAACATGATCATCTAGAAACAGTCGGTCCTGTGTGCTTGCGGTCCATAAGGACTCGGATGTGGCCTTGGTCCAACAAACGGTGCCAAACGGGGTCCACGGGGAGGGGTGATGCCTCCTACATCATGCCAGTCCATATGATCCGGCAGACCAGATCGCACGGTGTACAAATCCCTCATGTCCATATACCCAGCCTGGACGGCAGGTGCAAACCGTGTCAGAGTGGCCCAGTGATCAGATCGACTGTTGAAATGCTCCATTCGCAAAGCACGGTTCTCGCGGTCCTTATCCTCAAGAAACTCTATGGTAGTGCGGAGTAGCGAATCCTCATGGGAGGAGTCAGCGTAGAGAGCCTGATAGTAACCTTCTGCCCCAGGGAGTGATGTTGTCATATAGCGAAACTCGGTGTTCCGAAGCAAAGGAAGCCTAGCCCGCATAATAGTCATCATCGAGTAAGCTGCGTCCTGCATGGACATCTCGATGGTAACCCCAAGTCCATATGAACAATGGAGGGGTTCAGTAGCTCCAGGATAGGAAGGGTATATCCTAACTGTGCAAAGGTATTGGCTCTGATTGAAATCTCGATATTGCTCCTCAACGGTATATTCAGGATACCATCGATAGCTAGCCTCGGTCATCACGCAGACCAGCATGGCCGTGTGACCAGGTACATCGAGGCACCGAGTCAAATGAACCACTTGATTCTGGGTGCGGGTGGCCATCTGAAAGCATGAAATAATGCAAAGGCATTAGAATTTTCTAGGAGAAATCGGACAGCATAACGGCTATAATTGCTCAGAAAAAGATTTGTGACATTCGCAACGGTTGGCAAAGCCACTCAACAACATGATATCAAGGTTCTGGTTCAACTGACAACATACTAAAAGTAGTAGAAACAGAACTGAGGCCTGGAACCAACAATCCTAAGATTCTACGGATTAGTAACACGTGAACCTGATAGAGAGATGAGATCCTAGTCCTTAACCCACGTAGAAAGAGAAGAGGATGACTCAGATCAGAGGGCATAAGGTAAAGGAGTAAAAAGATCCTTATGTCCCTCCCACAATCAATTCTCCTACATATAACTAAAGCATTTCTAGACTCGACATCGACTAGTTTGGCTTAACGAACCTACATGCAGTCGGCTCTGATGCCAACACTGTCACGACCCTGATTCTAAGTCACGCTGATCTAGCATGTAACACCTTAGATCACTTTGCGGCCACACACACGGTATCCCCAGGGGTGTCTCCTTACCATGGCCTGGGACCGTTTGCTCCTTTTGGCTCACGTATATGATAGTGTCGCTAGCATCTATATGACAGAGAACCCAGGCCGACATGACTAGTCGTGAACCCAAAGTGGCACTAACTTACGGGGACAGGCATACATGAGTCAACATCCAGCATGTCGGTCAACAGCGTACGAATCCGGGCTGTAGCAACTGGGCTAACAAGACTCCCGAAACCCAGGCTGTAGCAAGCTAACAGGAATCCGGATGTCTCTGCATGACATTTCCTCGAAGGGACAAACACAGGAACGAAGTGAATCACATGCCGGCCAGTCTAAGTGTTTCAGAGCAGTAGTGCTGGGCTAGCAGGACTCCGGTAAACCGGGCTGTAGCGGACTACCAAGGCTCAGTGGAAGCAACAGACTATATTTCCCGATAAGAGAGGCTACCAAGGATAAACAACTAGATTGTCGGATCTCACACATACCAAGCATTTCAAACATACACACAATATGCTCGATATGTGTAAATACAACATGGCATCACAACAAAACTCTACAACTCAAAGTACTTTATTTAGAAGGCTCAAGAGAGCCATACATAATATGTTCATACAGGTAGGGGTCACACGACCCGACACTCAAGTCATACAAACAAACAAGCACATGCGGAAGCAAACTTGTCTGAGTACAGACAACTAGAAAGCAAGAAGGCTTGACGAAGCCTTTCTATCTACAAGGCCCTTCATGGCTCGGGATCACCACCTGGGTGGCAAGTCACTCGTCAACGTCGAGATCTACATAGAACCCATCGGAGGGGGCAGTGTTCTCTTCTGCAACAGTAATTAAGCAAACATGAGTACAGAGGTACTCAACAAGTCTTACAACATATCCTACTATACATGGAACATTCTCAAGAAGGATAGTGGGGTTATTGCAGCAAGCCAGCTTTGACTCTTGGCTAAGCTATCCTACGATACAACTACTTGTAAATGTTTTGCGCACATGAGTCCACTACTCACCACAACAATACACTACCGTGGATCCTCCTCCATCATCCTACGGAAGGGCCATCCACGACACTCACACTTGTATTGAGGCTTTTAGGAGTATCCATTTACTTGTCTATGAACTATATAGGCAACCAAGTAGTCCTTTACCGTGGACGCGGCTATTCGAATAGATGATGTTAACCCTGCAGGTGTGTACTTCTTCACACACGCTCTCACCACTTACCGTCGTTTACACGACATGTACTCGGCAACCTTCAAGCGGAAGCCCAACGAGGGTGTCGGCCATGGCCTACCTAAACACTCAAGTCTCTAGTCTAGGTTTATCGCCTATCCAGGTTCCATCCGCAGGGAGTCCGGCCAGGTTTCCACATATGGCCCCGGACGATGTGTACAGGGTTTCGAGACACCAAACGGGCGCCCGACATACTCAGCCATGGTGTATCTACTGCATCATAGCCCACCCCTAGGGTCAACGCTACGCACGGCCTCGAACACATATCCTATAAACACCAGAAACTAGTTGCAACTCCTGGACAGAGGACTAGGGTGGTTAAGAAGCCGAGAGGGTCAATTAAGGAACCCAATGCATGGTAGTAACTAATTCCTAAATCACACATACAGATCTCGGTGCTTAAGGACGGTTCCAATGAAACAACCCACCATGTACTCCTACATGGCCTCTCATCAATACCTTTACCAAATCATGTTCAACACATCACTCACATTACCGACATAATCATTTCACTCTAGCCCATCATCCAGATGAACCAGACCTGACATGAATCTAAGCATAGTAGGCATAGCAAGGTAGGAAACACAGACATGGCTCAATCAACTCCTACACATGCTAGTGGGTTTCATCTAGTTACTGTGGCAATGACAGGTCATGCAGAGGAAATGGGTTCAACTACTACAGCACACAGCAGTTTGAAACGTTGTTGTCTTATGCAGTAAATGAGAGCAGGAGCGAGAACATGGGATTGTATCGATATGATCAATGGGGCTGCTTGCCTGGTAGATCGATAGTTTGGTATTGTCCTTCGCTTGGGTACTCACGGTAATCCTCCGGGACAGAACCTACCGCAGAGAGCACCGGTAACACAATCAATATCAAACAATATGCAACAACATAATGCATGCATGTGACATCGCAAAATGGGTGTGTTTTGGCTAATGTATTCTAAAACAGGTTGGTTTGAGTCCATTTGAATCAAAGATTCATATGAAAGCCCATGATATGAAGTCATAATGATGCATTAGCTTGTTTCACTTAAACAACAAGGTTAATGTGTTCTGACATGCATGAAACCATTACAGATGGAAAGATTGGATTTTTTTGATTAATTTTCATATATAAAACTTTGCATTTGGAGTTACAGATTAATTTCTATGAATATTTGAAGTTTATAAGATTTTTTGGAATTTCATGTATAAGAATAAATCCAGTAAATGATTTATTGCGTCAACATTGCGTCAGCAAGACTACTGGGGCGTACAGGTCAAAGTTGACCAATGGGACCCATTGGTCAGTGTCTTTGTTAGTTAATTAACTAATTAGGGTTAGTTTGACTACTAACCTAGGTTTAATTAACAAGGCAGGGCCCCACCTTTCATTGACCCGGGGGGGTCAAACTGGGGTCAACCATGGGTCAAACTGGGTCAACTCGCCGGCGTTTATCTGCCGGCGAGGCCAAATGCGGTGGGGTAGTGCGGGTTTGGCGCTCCGGTGACCAAATGGACGACGGAGACCATCTACGGGCAGCTAGGAGCAAGCCACGTCGATTGGTGGTGGAGGTGTAGCTCGGGGTCACCGGAAACGATGCCGGCAACGAGCTTTGTGGCTGCCAGAGTCCGTGCAAGGCCGAACTCATCGTTGCGGTGGATCTGAAAGAACGGGGCCAGCTCCTACGTGGTCTATGCGGTGCGGTGAGGCTGGTAGACAGGGTGGCGAGGCCGTTGCATGGCCAAAGACACATCGGCGATGAGCTTGGCGGCAGCGCGTGCGGTTGAGCTAGTTGTAGTCATTGCAGTGGACGACAGCGAGAACGGAAAGGAGGGGGAGATGCGGGAGATCACGGTGGTAACGGCAAGCTAGGCGGCAAGGTCGGGGATGAGTTGGAACGAGCGTGACGGCGAAGGGGATCTCCGGCGACGGACGGTGAAGACGAGGACGAAGTGGTGGCTTCGAGGCGAACGAGCGCTCGGGGATCGGTCTGCTCGACGGAGAGGACATTGTGAAGCTTCTGGACAAGGCCAGAGGGCGAGGAGGCGACAGTGGCTGCAGTTTTCACGTTCGCGCGAGCGCGGTAGCATCGGCCATGGTGTCGGAGAGCGAGAGAGAGAGGAGTAGTGGGAGAGTGAGGTGTCGTGGCGGTCGTGCGGATAACATGGAGGTCGACCAACGTGATCAGGGGCAAAGCGGCAAGCAGCTGGCTGGCACGGGCCAGCATAGTGCTGGGCCGCCAGGTGGGCCTGCCAGGTAGGTTGCGGCCATGTAAGCCTCTTTCTTTTATTTTCTATTTTGTTTTATTTCTTCTAGTTTGTGGCATTTCTAAAAATATCTAGACACTTTCAAAAATCACCAAACTGCTCATGCCCATTGTATAGAGTAAATCCAACAAGGAACATTTCAGTTTAGGATTATTTGAGCATTTAAAATATTAACTAGCATTTAAATGCTCAAATTCAAATAACTAATGATTTAATCCAGTAACCTTAGGATGACCTAGAAAATTGTGCACCATTTTTGTCAGAGGTTTAGGACCAAGGCAAAGATGATGAACATTTTAGAAGGGCATTTCGGGTTCATTGAAAATATTTTTAGTAAACCCTAGTTGGTTTTAGGGGTGCTGGGGGTTCTATCATCCCCATTTCCAAGTTTCTGATGAAGTTAAACATGATGCAAGAACTCTAATGCATGAACTAGCTAGGGTGTGACAATAACTGTCAATATAAGAAGTACTGGAACGATTACTCCCTGGAGTGTCCAGCTTTTTTCTACAGTCGACAGTTTCAAAGCCGAATTCATTCACCGTGCCGAGAGCACGAAGATTCACCTGCTTGACCGAGTTCCAGGCTGAATTTATTCCATGACGAGTGCACGAAGATCAGTCCGACTGACTCAGCTCCAGGATGAGCTTATTTACCATGTCAAGCATCTGAAGATGCATCCGATTGACTCAATTTCAGACTAAAAGATATTTACCGTGCTGACTGCATGGAGGTTACCACGAGACTTAGACCCTCTGCTAGACTCATCTAGTCTGACAGAGGCTTGGGGACTACACCCAGTGGGTGCACTCAGCATGCCCCCACTGGAAGAGAACTCAGAAAGAAACATTTTGCTCGACGCAAGACCACCTCCAGATCACTCAAGTTGTCGGAGTAAATAGCCATGGGTAGCCTAGCCGGCTTCCCTTGGCCCTTCTGAAAAAGTTACGAGCCCGTCCGGCTCTCAAGAGTCCAAGACATAGGGCCGCCTTCCCCTAGCTGGCTGCAACCCAGGCCGGCTTTCGGAAGGCGGTCCGACTTTCGCCCTCATGAGAAGGCCGACTCCAAGAGGCCGGCCATGAGAAGGCCGACTCCAAGAAGGCGGCTCCCCATAAAGCGGTCAAGACCGTACCCTCAAAGTTTGCACCCACCTAACGGCGATGAGACGGGGCGTGGCTACAGTAAAGCCTGCCACCCCCGAATCCCAGAGCACGCCTGGCACAGTGCGCCGTGCGGAGAGGCCATGACCCGTCCGACGCGGCACTGTTGCCATGTTGACCCCCATGTCATCCACGACGGGCTACCAGTACGGCCCACGGGCGGTGGGCCCCTTCGGGCGGAGAGACACCCGAAGGCGGCCTGGTCTCCCCCAGTCGGCCCGAGACGGGGCCGACTCTCCGCAGCCGGCTCGCTTCCCCCCTCGAAGAAGACGCCCCATTAAGGAGGCAAGACGCGGTAAGGCTACGGTAATCGCCCGCAGGACGGCGGCACTGTAGCCACGCTTACCTCGACGAAGCCCTCGTCATTAGGATGGGGCAACAGTAGCCAGCCATCGACAAGACCCTTGGCAGTGGGGCCTGCCTGTTGCCAGGAAGTTGGCAGCCGGCGGGACCCACCAGTCGGCGGGCCCCAGCAGCCGGCGCAGAAGCCGGCGAGCGCAGTCACAGACGACTGGGCCCCGCGCCCAGCCGGATTACCATTGTACCCCCGGGGGGTAGGCCTATATAAACCCCCCGGTGCACCCATGCAAAGGGCTGGACCCCTTGCTAGTTCTAGACACCACAGAAGGAGAAGAAGCAGGCTAGCCGTGCCCTTCTTCCTCCTTCCCCCCGACCAGCTCAAGGAGCGTTGTGTAGCCACTTGATTCATCTTGTGAACATGCGGAGACCCCGCAGAGCAGCAGTAGGGGTGTTATCTCCACGGAGAGCCCGAAGCTGGGTAACATCCGTCGGCGTGCATGTCTTCGCCTTATCCCGTTTCCAGGCACCGGCGATGTCTTATTGGCTCCCACAATGATAAGCCACCCGTTGGCATATGTCGCACCTACCACCCGACATTTGGCGCCCACATTGGGGCCAGGTGCACCGTCGTCCGGAGACCTGTTCTGGACGGGAACCTTATTCCTCCCCCGCGAGCGTAGCCAGCCCGGCACGCCCGATGGTGCTTGCCACGACGCGCCGCAAGGCGTCACCAGCATCTGCGCGGCAAGCGGCCTCGCCGATCTCCTCGACAAAACTCTCATCTCCGACGAGCTCGCCTCCGATGCGGGCACCGACCGCCTCGCAATCTTCTCGGCCAGCTCCATGTCTCCAGCGAGCCCGCTGCGGACCTGGAGTCGGTTGGCTCCACCGACCCGAGGCCTGTCGACTTCGACACGGCCTCCTACGGTACCTTTACCACCAACGTCACGATCTACAACGACCCGATTCCTCGAGCCGACGGCTGCAATGCTGTCACCGCCGAAGTGATGGTTGTCGGCCACGGCGGCCTGACCGACGAGAGCGCCCATGACGCCTCGCGCGCGGCGGCCCACGACTTGTCCGTTCCCCTCCCGGCTGATGCCGACGACGAAGCACTGGAAGCACGCCGCCTCGCCCTCCTCGCAGAGGGCCGGAGGCTGGCCTCCGTAAGACGCCTCACTGAGGCCTACCAGCGCGAAGCTGACCGCGCCGCCTTCGGCACGCCAGCCCCGGGCGGGCCAAGCCGGGCCGGCCTTGTCAAGCAACGCGGCGCCGTCATCGCCGACACACTGGGAGTCGACCGCCCGGTCTATGCCATGCCGCTCGAGAACTTGCATGCTGCCCAGGCGGCCGTAGACGAGTTGGACGGCTTGGAGGCCGAAGACCTCCCCCACATGACCCGGCGCATCCAGCAACTGATCGACGCAGCCGCGCAGCGGCACGAAGCAGACGCCCGCGCGGGTGCCCTCCCCCGCGCCGAGATCACGGCGCGACGTCCCGGACGCCGACTACGAGCAATACCCGCGCGCGACGCGAGAAGGAGCCGGCTACCAGCTGCAGCCGGACCCGGATCTCCATCGAGCGAGACGCGGACGGTCATCCCCGAGCCATGGAATGGCGGGGCGACCCGCCTCCGGCTCCGCCCCATGGAGAGAGATATCCCGCCTCACCGCCAGTGGCGCACCCGACTCTCAGCGGCCGGCTAGGCCGCTGCGAAGGAATCGGCGAGAACGACGCCCGCCATCGGATCGACCGCCTGGCGCGATCCCTGGCATTGGAAGAAGAAGACGATGTCGGCCCGCCTTGTTTCGGCCCCCGCATCCGCGATGAGCCCTTTCCCAAAGGGTTCTCGCTCCCAAGAGACACGCCCAAGTACAACGGCTCCGTGAAGCCGGAAGATTGGTTGATCGACTACTCCACGGCGGTTAGCATAGCCAACGGCAACCGGCGCGTTGCCGTGAAGTACGTGCCCCTCATGTTGCAAGGCACGGCACGGACCTGGCTCAACAGCCTCAAGCCGCGCAGCATCAACAACTGGCTAGATTTCATAGAAGCCTTCATCCGCAACTTCACCAGCACCTACAAGCGGGCTCCCAAGCCCAGACAGCTCTCCTTGTGCGTACAAGGCCCCGCCGAGTCCACTCGCGATTACCTCACGCGTTGGGCCGAGCTCCGCAACTCCTGCGAAGGGGTGCACAAGGTGCAAGCCATAGAATACTTCACAGCCGGATGCCGAGAAGGCACCCTCCTCAAGCACAAGCTCCTCTACGACGAGCCGGCTACCCTCGACGAGCTTCTGGACATAGCGGACAAGTACGCCACCGCCGACTCCTCGATGAAGACCGAGCTTCGGGTAGACGCGTCCGGAAAGGAACTCAACCCGGCGCCCAAGACACCGGCTGGGGATTCCGGCCGACACCCCAACTCGAACGACCACAAGCGCAAGGGCCCCGTGCCACCTCCCGCCAGTCGGCAGGTGGCCACAGTCGAAGATGCGCCGCCTGAGGAACGACCGGCGCCCAAGAAACCCAAGGGTGGCAGGCCGGCTTGGCAGCCGGCTTTCTCCTACGAGCAAACTCTCGACGCCCCTTGCAAGTTCCACAGCGGCGCGAAGCCGTCCAACCACACGACCTGGAAGTGCAATTGGCTCACCCGAATCTCTAAGGGCGAGGGTCTCTTGCCGCCTCCGCCTGCCGGCCCGCCGCCCCCGGCCGCTCGGCCCGCAGTCGGAGCCGTGCATGACGAGTTCCCTGACGAGCAAGCCACCTACATCATCTTTACCAGCCAGCCCGAAGACCGGCGCAACCAACGCCGAGAGCACCAGGAAGTCAGCATGGTCGCTGCCAACCCCACCGGACACATGCATTGGTCAGAAAAGCCCATCAGCTGGAGCCGGGCCGACCATCCGGAGGTGACGCCGTCTCCCGGCTCTTATGCTTTGGTCCTGGAAGCCACCCTTGCAACGGACAAACGCGCCGCCCGCTTCTCCCGTGTGTTGATAGACGGCGGGAGCAGCATCAACATCCTGTACCGCGACACCCTGGAGAAGCTTCATGTCAAGACGAAGCAGCTCATGCCTACGCGGACAGTGTTCCATGGCATCGTACCCGGCCCGTCCTGCGCCCCCATTGGCAAAATCAAGATTGATGTACTTTTTGGGGACAAGGAGCATTTCCGCCGGGAAGCGATCTGGTTTGAAGTGGTGGACCTGGAGAGCCCTTACCATGCATTGCTTGGCCGACCTGCCTTGGCCAAATTCATGGCAGTTCCCCACTATGCATACCTCAAGATGAAGATACCAAGCACCAAAGGCGTCATCACCGTAGCCGGTGACTACAAGAAGTCCTCCGAGTGTGCGGCGGCCAACAGCCGGCTGGCCGAGTCCCTTGTGATTGCCGAAGAGAAGAAGATGCTGGACCGAGTTGTGGCCACAGCCGGCAAGCAGTCGGCCGTGTCCCCCGACCCCAAGGAGCACGATGCCCAGGGATCTTTCCAGCCGGCCAAGGAGACGAAGAAGATACCTCTTGACCCCGAGCATCCAGAGAGGTTTGCCGTCATCGGGGCAAACCTGAACAGCAAATAGGAAGGCGAGCTCGCCGATTTTCTCCATGAGAATCGGGACATCTTTGCGTGGTCCCCCAAGGACATGCCGGGTGTTCCGAGGAAATTCGCCGAGCACAAACTACATGTTCAAGAAGACGCAAAGCCAGTCAGACAACCCCTTCGCCGACTGTCGGAGGAGAAACGCAGGATTGTGGGGGAGGAGATAGCCTGGCTCTTGGCGGCCAGCTTTATCATGGAAGTTTTCTTTCCAGAGTGGCTCGCCAACCCGGTCCTTGTGCTAAAGAAGAACAACAAGTGGCGCATGTGTATAGACTACACGAGCCTCAACAAGGCCTGCCCCAAAGATCCTTTTGCCCTGCCAAGGATTGACCAAGTGATAGACTCCACAGCCAGATGCGAGCTGTTGAGTTTTTTGGATGCTTACTCCGGATACCATCAGATAAAGCTAGACCCGGACGACCGCCTGAAGACCGCCTTCATCACGCCATTTGGAGCCTTCTGCTACCTGACTATGACATTGGGCTTGAGAAATGCCGGTGCCACTTTTCAGCGTTGCATGCAGAAGTGCCTCCTCAAGCAACTCGGCAGAAACGCTCACGTATACGTGGACAACATCGTGGTGAAGACGGAGAAGCGCGGCACCTTGCTGGGAGACCTCAAGGAAACGTTTGAGAACCTACGCCGGTTCCAAATCAAGCTCAACCCCGAGAAATGCGTGTTCGGAGTGCCAGCCGGCCAGCTCCTAGGCTTCCTGGTCTCCGAACGCGGCATCGAATGCAACCCGGTGAAGATCAAGGCCATCGAGAGAATGGCGATCCCCACCAAGCTTCGAGACATTCAGAAGTTCACCGGGTGCTTAGCCTCCTTGAACCGCTTCATCAGCCGGCTCGGAGAGAAGGCTCTCCCTCTCTACCGCCTCATGAAGAAGAGCACTCACTTCGAGTGGAATGACCAGGCCGACCAAGCTTTTCACGAGCTGAAGAAGATGCTGGCGACGCCGCCTATCCTCGCGGCGCCGACTGAGAAAGAACCCATGCTCCTTTACATCTCCGCAACCAGCCGGGTGGTCAGCACCGTCATCGTAGTCCAGCGCCCGGAAGAAGGCCGAGCCCAGCCGGTCCAGAGGCCGGTGTATTATTTGAGTGAGGTGTTGTCCGCCTCAAAGCAGAACTACCCGCACTACCAAAAGATGTGTTACGGCGTGTACTTCACCGCCAAGAAGCTAAAGCCCTACTTTCAAGAGCATCCCGTCACGGTCGTATGCACTGCCCCGCTAGCCGAGATCATAGGCAGCCGGGATGCATCCGGCCGGGTGGCGAAATGGGCCATCGAGCTGGCCCCCTACACGATCTTCTACCAGCCCCGCACTGCCATCAAGTCCCAAGCACTGGCCGACTTCCTCGTCGACTAGGCCGAGACCCAGTACCTGCCGCCGGCTCCCGACTCCACCCATTGGCGCATGCACTTCGACGGGTCCAAGATGCGCACCGGCTTGGGAGCCGGCATCGTCCTTACCTCTCCCAAAGGCGACAAGCTCAGATACACGCTACAGATCCACTTTGCCGCCTCCAACAATGTGGCCGAGTACGAGGCGCTCATACATGGGCTCCGGCTTGCCAAAGAACTTGGCATTCGCCGGATCCTATGTTATGGCGACTCGGACCTGGTAGTCCAGCAATCATCCGGCGACTGGGACGCCAAGGACGCGAATATGGCGAGCTACCATTTCCTGGTCCAACAACTCAGCGGATACTTTGAAGGGTGCGAGTTCCTCCACGTACCACGAGCCGACAATGAGCCAGCCGATGCCCTGGCTCGAATAGGCTCCACTTGGCAAGCAATTCCAACCGGCGTCGCTCTACAACGCCTCCTCAAGCCGTCTATCAAGCCGTCTTCGGAATCCGATTCCATCTTCATGCCGCCCGACCCCGATGCGGCCGGGTCCGGCTCGAAGAATCAAGTAGCCGACCCCAAGCCCCCCGTAGCCGGCCCCGCGGCTTCGGCTGCTGGCTCGGGGACTTCGGCAGCCGGCTCGGGGACTGCCACGACCGGCTCAGAGACTGCGGTAGCCGGCCCGGGGACTGCACCAGCACCACAGCCGGCGGCCGACTCCAACACCTCACCGCCCAGCCCGCCCACCCTGGTGGCAGTAGAAGAAGTCGCCGCTCCATCATGGGCTCAGTCCATCCTCAACTTCCTAGTAAACCAAGACCTGCCGACTGACGAAACAGAAGCAAGACAAGTCCAACATCGATTCGGAGCATACACAATCGTCAACATAGAACTACTCAAGCGCAGTGTCACTGGAATCCTCCAACGGTGCGTAGAGCAAGAGAAGGGCATTGCAATCCTCACAGACATTCACCAAGGAGAATGCGGCCACCATGCGGCCTCAAGATCACTTGTCACCAAAGCCTTCCGCCATGGTTTCTTCTGGCCAACTGCTTTGGATGACGCCAAAGAGTTAGTCAAGCGTTGCAAGGGATGCCAGCTCTTCAGCTCCAAGCAACACATGCCGGCTTCGGCACTCAAGACCATTCCCCTCACTTGGCCCTTTGCCGTTTGGGGACTGGACATGGTGGGCCCATTCAAGACAGCGCGCGGCGGCATGACGCATTTGCTCGTCGCCGTGGACAAATTCACCAAGTGGGTTGAGGCAAAGCCGATCAAGAAGCTGAATGGGCCGACTGCCATGACGTTCATCACGGACATAACAGCTTGGTACGGCGTGCCGCACAGCATCATCACTGACAATGGCACGAATTTCGCCAAAGGAGCCTTGGCACGTTTCTGCGCAGCCCAAGGTATCCGGCTGGACTTAGCATCCGTCGCCCACCCGCAGTCAAACGGCCAGGTCGAGCGAGCCAACGGCCTCATCCTCTCCGGCATCAAGCCCCGACTGGTCGTACCTCTGGAGCGCTCAGCCGGCTGTTGGCTCGATGAGCTGCCGGCTGTCCTCTGGAGTCTGCGCACTACACCAAACAAGTCAACCGGCTTCACCCCTTTCTTCCTTGTGTATGGTGCCGAGGCGGTCATCCCAACTGACATCGAATTCGACTCGCCTCGAGTAACCATGTACACGGAAGCGGAGGCCAAGGAAGCACGAGAAGACGGCGTCGACCTGCTGGAAGAAAGCCGGCTATTAGCCCTCAGCCGGTCTGCAATTTACCAGCAGGGTTTGCGCCGCTACCACAGCCGGAAGGTCAGGCCAAGATCTTTTCAAGAGGGCGACCTTGTGCTCCGGCTGATCCAGCGAACAGCCGGCCAGCACAAGCTCTCAGCCCCTTGGGAAGGCCCTTTCGTCATCAGCAGAGCTCTAGGCAACGACTCCTACTACCTGATCGACGCACAGAAGCCGAAGGCACGCAAGAGAGACGATTCCGGCAAGGAGTCGGAACGGCCATGGAACGCCAACCTCCTTCAAAGATTTTACAGTTGAAAGGCAGTATGTATCCCGCTATATTTTGTATTAAGTACAAGACAATAGGCTCCCCGAGGAGAGCTCGGGGACTGCCATCCCTTATTTACGAATGAAAAGTATCATGCTCATGACCTTGTCGTATCATTTCCTTATTCCGTCCGGCACCGAGTTCGACTAGTCGGCTCGTGGACTGGCCAACTGGAGTTACGTTAGAAGTCCTACCCGCAGTCAGACAAGTAGTGTGCCGGCTCTCAAGCCTTCTCTTGCCAAAGTCGCAGTTCGAAGAACCGGCTGTCCGGCTGACAAGAGTTAAAGGTAGGAACGACCGCCCACACGAAAAACGGCTAGGGACTAATGGACTGATATAACAAAAGCCGGTTTTTTCTCACACCGCCGACTAGCTACCAGAGTAGCCGGCCGGCCGGTTTTCATTCACTTTACTTTAAATCCAAGAAAGCTCAAGTACTTGCCTCCCCAAAGAGGGAAGGCGGCAAAGGAAAAAGCCTAAGGATAAACAAGCATACGCGAATGGAAACCAAACATGCACATAATAATATTTACATGAAAATACCTCCAAGAGGCCAGCATTCAACATAGTTTGAATACACCCCCAGTGGGTGGAACTGCGAAATAACAAAGATTGTTCAAAGACAACAAAGCAGGAAAGATAAAGACGGCAGGTCAAGCTGGCGGAGCGGCCGACGAGCCAAACAGGTTGGCAGAGACGGTCGTGCCGGCTGAAGGAGCGGCCGGCTAACGAACTTCGGCTTGGTCGCCGCCTCCCGCAGAGGGCGCGCTTCCACGCGCCTCGTTGCTGGAGGCACGGTCGGCCCGAGGTCGGCTGGTTGTTCCACCAGCTGGCTCGACGTCTTCGCCGTCCTCGTCGTCGTCTCCTTCGTCCTCGTCGCTGGAGGCAATCTCCTCCGCCGAGTCCTCGCCCACCGCCAGGTTCAGCCCGAACCACTCCTCCGGCTAAGCAACACCGTCATCATCGATTTCGGGTGCGAAAACGCTGATGTCGGTGCACTCGGCGATCGTCGAAGCTCGCTGAGCGATAGTCGGCCTCACCTCCTCCAGCTCCGCGTCGGCCTCCATCCGCCAAGTGCGCAGCTGGTCCAGGCTCAGCCCTGGGTACCAAGCCCGAACGAATTCCAACACCCGCCCAGCTCCGAGGCGGGCCGCTGATGCTTTCCAAGCCTCGAAGCGACCAACTGCGACTTCCAGCCAGTCGGTAGTTTGGCTTGGGGTGCGGGGGATCGTCTCGCCAGGCCAGAGGGCGGCCAACACTTGCGCCCCGGCACGTTGGAGCCGGCGAAGCATCCGATGAGCCGGCTGCAACCGTGCCTGGACTGCCAAGAGCTGCTCCTCAAGGGTCCGGTTTGCATCCGGCGCAATGTCGGCCCCCGCTTGACGGCCGCCTCGCGATGGGCCTCAATGCTTTGGGCCGCGAAGGCAGAGTAGCCCGGGAAGTAATCTGCAACAGCTCAAGATAAGTCAAAAAACCCAAGCGGCAGGGGCAGGGGAGGGCCGAGGAAGGCAGCTTACCGTCGATCAAGTCCTCGATCCGGCCGAAGCCTTCGTCCAAGCCTCGCCGGGTCTTAGACCAGGTCGCCGCCGCCATCTCATACTCCGCCAGCAAGGTGGCTTCACTTTCCCGCGCCGCCTGCAGGGCCGCCTTGTGGCTTTCCTCTTGGTCGGCCAGCTTCTTGGCCAGGCGATCCCGTTCCTGGACCAAGGCAGCGCACTCGGCCTCTTTGGTGTAAAGGGCGGTCTTCGCTTCGCCAAGCTCCTTCCTCAAGTCGGCGTTGTCCCCTGAAGACAAAGAAAAAGAAAAATCAATAAGAAAAGAGTCGTCAAGAAAGATCCGACCCGACTGCGCAGCAGTCGGCCCTAATCTCGGGGACTACACCCAGTGGGTGCGCTGACACGCCCCCACAGGAGACAGACAAAACCAAGTACTTACTTCGGCTGTCGGCCAGGTCGTCGGTCCGCCGGCTCAACTCTCGAGCCTGGGAGTCGAAGGCGGCAGCACGAAGGTTGTGGTATTCCTGAAAATTCAGAAAAAAGCAAAGTGAAATAGCCGTCGAGAAAGATCCGACCCAACTGCGTAGCAGTCGGCCCGAATCTCGGGGACTACACCCAGTGGGTGCGCTAACGTGCCCCCACGGAAGAAATCAAGAAAGCAAAGCAGCCGAGAGCGAAGGACTCACCCGGATAGTGGTTCGCGTTGACAAGAACTCTTGGTTGAGCTGTTGCAGCAGGGCGGCTTGAGCTTGTAGCCGGCTCCAGACCCCTTGAGCCGCCGCATCCAGCTCGCCAGTCCCCCGCTAGGAGTCCACTTGGACACGGCGGTGCTGGCTGCCTCCAGATCCCTCGCCGGCTGGCCTGCGCCCGCGGCTCGGCGCAACTCCGGCGGAGCGGCGCCTCCCCTAGCACGCCGGCCCGTCGCCAGCTGCACCTCGAGGCCGGCTCTGCTCTCCGGCTTACCTCGGGCCGGCTCCTCTGGCGCCGCTGACGGTTGACCGCCTTGGCCCGCTCCGGTTGGCGCCGCAGGCGGCGCTCTCCCCGCCAAGGCCACGGGGTCCCCCTCCCTCTCCAACAGCGGTGGGTCTTGGATGATCTCCTCCGCCAAGGGCAACGGGGTGTCGGGGGCTACGGCTTGGAGAGGAACGGCGAGCAGCGGAGGCTGGCTGCGCGAGCTTTCCGCCTCCATCTCCGCGGTAGCCGCCTCCCTCTGGGCCTTGGCTACCGCTTCGGCCTGCTCCTTCGCCGCCTGGGCAGCCGCCTTCTCCGCCGCCTCGCGCTCCTCCCGCGCCTCGCGGGCGTTCCGCTCTGTGGCCTCCCTAAGATCGGCGCGGGGGTCCACGCGGCGGGAGCTCGAAGACCCTCCAGTCGGCCCCATGACGGAGCCGCCCGGGCCCCGCTCAAGGGAAAGCGGCGCCCTGTCCAGCAAGCGAGGAAAAGTTAAGAAGACATTCGAAGAAAAAGAGAACAATAACGAGAATGCGGCAAGGTAATTGAAGACTTACGCCGAGACCGCCTGGGGCTGTTTCACAGCCTTGCGGAAGCGGGCCGCCTTCGCGGCTGCCTCATCTCGCTTTGTCGCCGCGGCGGATGGCTTGGACTTCTTCGGCCGACTGCCGAAGAGGGCTAGAGCGGCCCGGCGATTCTGCGCGCCGCCGGCAGCCGGCGCGACGGACGAGCCCGCGCCCTGTTGGTCGTCCGCCGGCTGACGACGTGGAGCGGCTTCGGCTTCGAAGTCGTCCGGCCAGTCCTCGAAGCTCGCGGTGAACCTTGAGCCTCCGGGCTCGGCACTGTCCCCCACGACGGCGTCTTCCATGGCGGCCGCCCCCAAGTCTGGGTCGTCAACGTCATCCACCGTGCGGTCAGGGGCGTACTGGCGTTCAATCCCTGCCACCCCGGCCGGCGGCGCAAGAAGAGGGTTCTGCTCAAAGAACCGACTGGTCAGAAGCCGGCCGTCCCAAAGCCGGCTAACGACAAAAAAGAAGATAAAGAGAGAAACTTACCACGGGTGGAGGATTGGCGCGAGAATACGGCGCCTTGCCGTATTGCCAGTCCCCGCCGAGCTTGCAGTTGGAAATATAATTGACCATGAGCGCCACCTCCGCGTGGGGCATCTCCCATGTGCTCAGCCGGCTTGGTTCGAAGCGGCCGCTCATCTGACACATCATGTGGGACCGGCTTTGGAGAGGAAGGATCCGACGCTCCACGAAGGCGGCCACCAAGTCGGCCCCGCGCAAGCCTTCCAACTGAACCAGCACCCGAAGCCGGGAGATGGCGGCGTTCCCGGCCGGAGACAACGACCGGGACCGGAAGCTCCACAAGGGCTGCCTCCCAGCCGGCGGGCCGGCTACGTAAGCCGGCAGGTTGATGTAGTCTTCTTGCTCGACGACGTTCTTCACATAGAAATAAGATCTCTGCCAGACCTTTACCGACTGGATTAGGGGGATGGGCGGGAACGGATTGTTCTCGCTCGCCCTCCACATGGCGATGAAGGCTCCGCAGGGAGCGGGGACACCGGCGACGACTGTGCCGAGCTTGCTCTGGAAGAACTCTCCCCAGAGCTCCATCGTGGGGAGCAGCCCCAAGAAGCCTTCGTAGAGGGAGACAAAGGCCGACAACAGCATCACCGCATTGGGCGTGAGGTGATGCGGCTGGAGGTGGTAGAAGTCAAGGAAGGAGCGCAGAAACCCGCTCGCCGGGAGGCCGAAGCCGCGCAGGTAGTGCGAGCGGAAGAAGACCCGCTCGCCCTCCTCCGGCGCCGGCGAGATCTCCCTCGCGGGCGCCAGGCGGACCTGTACGCGGTCGGCGCTGGGCAGGCGCCGGGTCTGGCGAAGGAACTCCACGTGGTCTTCATGGACGTTGGAGCCATCCCAGGAGCTTGACAACGCCATGGGAGCAAGGTGGCGTGGAGACGCGACGGCGCTGAGACGGGAAGCCGCGGCGGCAGCGAAAGGAAGAAGACGAGGGTTAGGAGGGACGGAGCGAGAGGGAGCGCGCGAACCTCTGTCGCTCTCCCTCCTCCCCCTACTTATAGGCTCACGTGACGGAGCCGAGGAGGCGCGGCGTGGGGAAGCGTGGGATCGATCGTGCCCACTCCCCATGTCCCGTGATTATCGAGCCTTAACGGCGAGACAAAACTGCCTTGAGGAGGCGAGCGGCCCCTGTGGGCCACGGAGCATCCGCGCCCGGACCAAGGTCCGTGAGTGGCGGGCCCGGGCCTGCGGTGGCGTCCCGTCGCGCGCGTGCGCTCGCCGGATCCTGCCGCCACGTGGCCGCGAGAGGGCCCGTGGTCAGCACGCAGGTCCCCTCTCCTCCCGCCTATGCGGGGCTCTCTGAAGTCGGCGTACGCCTGCAAAGCCGGCTCTTCAGGATAGGAGGCTGACCAAGCTTCTCGTCCCCCTGCTCACCTCGGAGCTCGATCAGCTTCGGGGACTACTGTCGGAGTAAATAGCCATGGGTAGCCTAGCCGGCTTCCCCTGGCCCTTCTGAAAAAGTTACGAGCCCGTCCGGCTCTCAAGAGTCCAAGACATAGGGCCGCCTTCCCCTAGCTGGCTGCAACCCAGGCTAGCTTTCGGAAGGCGGTCCGACTTTCGCCCTCATGAGAAGGCCGACTCCAAGAAGCTGGCTCTCCATAAAGCGGTCAAGACCGTACCCTCAAAGTTTGCACCCACCTAACGGCGATGAGATGGGGCGTGGCTACAGTAAAGCCTGCCACCCCCGAATCCCGGAGCACGCCTGGCACAGTGCGCCGTGCGGAGTGGCCATGACCCGTCCGGCACGGCACTGTTGCCATGTTGACCCTGATGTCATCCACGACGGGCTACCAGTACGGCCCATGGGCGGTGGGCCCCTTCAGGCAGAGAGACACCTGAAGGTGGCTTGGGCCCAGTCGGCCCGAGATGGGGCCGGCTCCCCGCAGCCGGCTCGCTTCCCCCCTCGAAGAAGACGCCCCATTAAGGAGGCAAGACGCGGTAAGGCTACGGTAATCACCCGCAGGACGGCGGCACTGTAGCCACGCTTACCTTGACGAAGCCCTCGTCATCAGGATGGGGCAACAGTAGCCAGCCATCGACAAGACCCTTGGCAGTGGGGCCTGCCTGTTGCCAGGAAGTTGCCAGCCGGCGGGACCCACTAGTCAGCGGGCCCCAGCAGCCGGCGCAGAAGCCGGCGAGCGCAGTCACAGACGGCTGGGCCCTGCGCCCAGCCGGATTACCATTGTACCCCCGGGGGGTAGGCCTATATAAACCCCCCGGTGCACCCATGCAAAGGGCTGGACCCCTTGCTAGTTCTAGACACCACACAAGGAGAAGAAGCAGGCTAGCCGTGCCCTTCTTCATCCTTCCCCCCGACCAGCTCAAGGAGCATTGTGTAGCCACTTGATTCATCTTGTGAACATGCGGAGACCCCGTAGAGCAGCAGTAGGGGTGTTATCTCCACGGAGAGCCCTGAAGCTGGGTAAGATCCGCCGGCGTGCATGTCTTCGCCTTATCCCGTTTCCAGGCACCGGCAATGTCTTATTGGCTCCCACAATGATAAGCCACCCGTTGGCATATGTCGCACCTACCACCCGACACAAGTGCTACTCGACCTCCGAGTCAAAGAACAACTTCTATTAATACCATCTAAGAAGATTTTTACTTCTCTCAGACCCCCGCCAATTGCCTGCAGTCGATGGCAGTCTCGGGGACTACACCTAGTGGGTGCACTCAGCCTGCCCACACTGGAGTAATCTCCACTCGGTACGGCCTGACCAGTCCGAGTGGAGAACAATAAACAAACAAGTTTTAAGGCTCCCATCGGCTACTAAAAAAATTGCTATAATGTGAATTTAACGCTCCTCCGTGGACCTGTTTTGGGCCTTCTTCTAGGACTCAAAGCGTGAAACTCATAATTTGGATCTCGAACCGACTCGTATTGACGTTCCTCTGGGATAAAGAATGGCATCTCTCCGAGACAGCAGTCCATGCATCAATGTTGTTGGCCAGATTTAATGACACACCCATACTCTAATCACGAGTTAACCTGTTCCAAGAGATGAACGAATGTCACCAAGATGCTCCTCGCAGGCACTTACCCTAGATCAGTCGGGAAGTGCAATGCCGGAATCCATTGAGATTTTGTTCAAATTTTGGTTGTCTGAAAGCACGATGACGGGTACCGAGTATTTCTGTAATCACTCGGGCCAAATTGTGTCTTTCACAAACTTGTTCTGCAAAATCGCAATTGATTCGTGGGCTAATGTTGGGGATACACATAACAGGTAGGCCCACGAAGGTTCGAAATATCATAAAGCATGGGGTCCACATAACATGTGAGTCTAGATGAATTTCATACAGACATACTATCCACTCGGATGATCTCCATGTCACTCGGACGACAACAACCACTCGGAGCATAACACTCCAGTGGACCATCTCATTCCACTCGGAGCATCTGATCTCACTAGGATATGCGAAAACCAGCAGTCGAAAAGGTACTCGAAGCATCATCTCAGTAGTAGGATGACTTATGGCATTAATGCCCCCACTTTGTAACATAGGAGGAGAGGGGGTGGCGCACTCTATATAAGACACACCCTACCACTAGACTAAGGGGCTCTTTCCTCTCTCATTTCTTCTCCCTGGCTCTCTCTGACCATTAGTCTCAGGACTTAGCTTAAGCATGGGAGACGTTCCCTTCTCTCACACATTGTAATCACATACTCAGATAAAACAAAGCCTCTCTGGAGCACGAGGCGTAGGGCTGTTTTCTCCACCGTGAGAGGCCCGAACTCGCTAAAACCACCATGTCACCCATTTGCATCTCGATAGATCATGCTCCATTACCCTATACCTAATCATTGTCGGAATCGTTCCCATGACACACGTGATCACCTCCCGAAGTGATCACGGCCCAATAGTATAGCATGGCAGACGGACAACAGTGTAACACCACTAATGATAAAACTAGCATCCTATACTAAGCATATAGGATTGCAGGTAAAGGTAACAACAGAAGTAACAAGGACAGGCTCTACAGCAGAATAGGTTCATCCGAAAGCAGTAACGGCTACACTACTCTAATGCAGGCAGTAGAGGGAAAGAGTAGGCAATATCGGGATGAACAAGGGGGGGGGGGCTTGCCTGGTTGCTCTGGCAAGGGGGGGTCATCGTCGATGTAGTCGATCGCAGGGGTACCAGCAGCGGTCTCGGGCTCTACCAGACAGAAGTAAGAGAGGGGGAACACAATAAATAACAAAGCAATCAAAGCATCAAAAAGCATAACATGGCAGTATGCGATGCTAGGGGTGACCTAACGCGGTGTAGGCGGTACTCGTGAAGGGGGAAATATTCAGGAAAGTATCCCCGGTGTAGGACCTGAACATGGCAAAGTAAAGTATGGCATGGAGCTACTCAAAGAGCTTAACAAAAGGGGAATTGGGAGACATGTTCTGTTTCTCATAGACAGCTGGTGAAGCTTCAAACACAGGGCTTTCTTCCAACTGCGGATTTGGTCCCCATACGAGCAGGGATGACGTCCTTCAATGGCGGGGCTCAAGCGGAGAACTTCCCCAATCCGTCCAGGGGGGAACGCGTATGCTTCGTCCCCTTCTTGTTAAGAGGTGTCAAATTTCTGATCCATCCCTTCCTCTGAGGTCTGCTGGAGTATTACGGCCTCCAACTGCATAGTCTCACTCCCGCTTCCATCCTGCATATTGCGGGTTATGTCGCTCTATGCAAGCTATTCCTAGGCTGCGAGGCCCATTTCGATTTATGGATAAGATTGTTCGGCCTCGTCCCTCGTAATCAGAGAGGGTCAATATTTGAAGTGGGGGGAGTCGAAGTGTCGCGCATCGCCGGCACCGGATACTTGTCCGGCACGCCGAAGAAGGCTTCCGAAGAGTGGCCTTCGGAATGGTTCTATATCGACGACGTCGCTCTTCCTGACCCAGTCTGTATGGGCCTCCCTGAATTTTCAAGTGCTCCATTGAAGAAACGCCATAGCTGGCGTCCTCAGAACCTCGAGGAAGAAGAGAGCGCAGAGGTTACTCTGCTGCTGGGCAAGATTAAGATGCTCCCCCAGTCCGGATTGTCAATACTCGAGGTAATGGCGATCTCCATAGAGCGGGGGGTCCAACCACTCCAATACAGAGGGCTACCCATGTGGCACTACAATGGGGAAGATGACGCCTCGCGCTGCGGTTGGAAGGGTCCAAAGACCCCCGCCGCTCTGGCTAAAATATTGGCCGAACTATATAAAGGGGAGAAGGAGTAGTTCACCCATCTCCAATACCGAGACGAATTTTCCATGTATAATCCTCCTGGCTGGGTAAGCTCTATCTCCACTATTTTACTCCTCTCCCTGAATTATCTTTGACGGGGAGTATCCTATCCACTCATGACAGGAATGGCGAAAGGCTGTCGAGGGGATCCATGACCCTTCCCCTCAGCCAGAGAATCGCAATCGGGATCTTGACCCCGGATATGAAGAAGATCCAGACATATTTGTGGAGCTCTAGGATGGAATATTCTATCAGACGAGCTATGACGGCATGGATGTACCTATCATCGCCGATTACCCCGGCCTCCTTCCTGCTTCGCATGTAAGTAATTCAAAAGACACTTTCTTCGAAAGAGTTCCCTCACTATGCCTCACCCACCACGCCATTCCGTGTTCCAAAGGGGAGGCGCTCAGCACCGCAATATGCACAGGGAGCATCTCCGAGGAGAGCGGCGCCCATGCCTGACACATCTTCAAAGAGGAAGGCAAATGATAACACGGCAGAACCCTCATCAAAGAGGTAAGGCTTTTATTTTCAAGAATACCCTTTCTAATCATCACATCAAATTGTAATGCCATTCGTCGCATCCTATCAGGAAAAGTATCCGCCGGACTATGTCCGGGGATCCGGCCGGACGTGCCTCCACTAGTCAGGTTTCGGACCCTGCCCAAAGGACGGGGGCTGACACGGGAGTGGCGCCGAACTGTCCCTTCACAGAGGATTTGGACGACATGCGCGTCACGAACTCTGAAGTGGAGAGCGCTACGAATCATCGTCGTCGGAGGGCCATTCTTCGTAACCTTGGTTTCTCAAAAGAGGAATTTGATGCCTTCAATTCGGCCGGTGTGTACATCCGAGCTGCTCGGGATGGGCTTGCCAGAACCACAGACCAACATCTGAAAGATATGTGGGTAAGTGTAGATTTAATAATCATACACCGGGAGCCCCCAAGACTTAAAGTAGTTGATACAACTGATTTAAGGATCAATGCATAACCATGTGCTTACGGAGAAGAACAGCCTGTTATCCCAGGAACTAGAAAAGTGTCAGAGCCAGCTAACTATTGCCAATGCCGAACTGGAGAAATCCAAGAAGGCATCTCTTGGTAATGTTTCCTTCCATCAAGAAAACATAAAGGTATACCAATAATGCTAACACGGTTGCTGACCTCTTAATTGGACCATTAGGTCAACTGCAAGAACAACTGGAAGCCGCTCGAAGCAGAGACCGAGTGTCAGGGGTTTGGTGCGACAGATGCCAATGGATGGCTTATCATGGTGGGGGCGAGTAGAACATCGCCGGTGCCTGGAAACGGAATGAGGCGAAGGCATGCACGTCGGCGAATCTTACCCAGCTTCAGGGCTCTCCGGGGAGATAATACCCCTACTGCTGCTCTGCGGGGTCTCCGCATGATCACTATGGCAAAGTGTTTACACGGTTGCTCCTTGAGCTGTTTCTTGGAGGTAGGAGAGGGTAAGGCTAGCTCTCTCCCTTCTATATGATCTGGTCTAGAGCTAATGGGTTCCAACCTTTTGCATGGGTGCCCTGGGGGGTTTATATAGGCCTACCCCCCAGGGGTACAATGGTAATCCGGGTGGACGCGGGCCTAGCCGTCAGCGCCTCTGGCCTGCGTCTTCTCTGCTGACCACTGGGGCCCGCCGGCTGGCGGGCCCCACTGACTGGCCTGGTACGGAGCTGACAGGCCGTGTCCGCCGCGAGCAGGTCTTGCCGGCTGCTGATTACTGTAGCGGTGCTTCTGATGACGCGGGCTTGATCATGAGGTCGTGGCAACAGCCCCGCCGCCTAGCGGGTGATCACTATTTCCACTCCCCATTACATCTTGATTAATGGCGCATGGGCCCCGGGGGAGGGCTCGGCCGACTCCCAGGGGCCGACTCCCGACGGGTTTGACTGGTGGTCCTCTTGCCGTCTCCTAGGGTCTCACCGACTGGTGGGACCTGCTGCCTCTGAGCCGTACAGACGAGCCTTCGTGGGTGCAGGATTCGGTCCTGCGGTGCTGATGTCAGGGCCGGCATGGCAACAGTGCCACGCCGCACGGAGATCTTCCGGGGTACGGCGTGCTGTGGCCATGCCCGCCCTTGGTAAGGGGCGGGAGTGGGCTTCACTGTAGCCACTCCCCTGCCCCGTCCCCCTTGATGTGGTCAAGGGTTTTGTTGGAATCGCAGGCCGACTCCCCAAAGCCGGCTTCTCCGGAAGTCGCCAGTCTGGAGTCGGCTTACCCTGCGGTCGTCCCTGGGACTCGGCCGCGAGTGGTCAGTCGGCCTTCTTGTCGTGGACTTCTTGAAGGCGGCTCTCCGTCCTGGGGTCTTGAGGGGCGCAGCCTGCCCCGATGTCTTGAAAGGTTCTGGGGCTCGGGTTGGCCTACCCGTGGCCCATTACTCCGACAGTAGTCCCTGAAGCTGGTGAGGCGCCGCGGACGATCGGCTGAGAAGCCTCAGCAGTTTCTCTTTTCGGGTGCTCAACACATGGTCGTTGATTGACTTTTGCCGGGCCGACTAGAAGGAGTCGGACTCACTCAATTCGGACTCACTCAATTCCGACTCGCACAATATTTCGAACGCCGCGGTGGGATCCAAGTAGCATGCTAGCTAAGCCTCCAGGCCGCCGCCCGTTCTAGGCCTGTCATGCGATGACACGTGGCTGGGCCGTCCTGCCAGCCTACGTGCGCGACGGGACATGCCCATAGGCGGGGCCTGCCACTACCGCACCTCGGCGCCCGAGCGGATCCGCCGCGGCCCTGGCGGACGGTTTGGATTCCCGTGGAGTTACTGCACGCAGTAACTTTATCGTGGAACGTGGGGGTCGTGGGGCCGTGGGTGCAGTAAATCCCCATGACCGCCCCCTCGGCTTCGCAGCCCATGAGGCTATAAGTAGGGGGAAGAGGGGGGCACGCGCGCCTCTCCTTCCCACCACTCCTCGCTCTCTTCCTTCTCACTGCTCCTCGCTCTCCTCCTTCTTCTTCTTCGCTCCACCGTGTGCCCAAGCTCCGGCGAACGCCGCGGCAATCAGCTCACGATGAGTTCTTCCTCCTCCGCCGTGCCTCCCACGGTGCACTCTGGCACTTGGGACGGTTCTGAAGTCCACGACGACCACATCGAGTTCCTTCGCTGGACTCGTTGGCTCCCCGGCGAGGATCACATGCGGGTGCGCCTTGCGCCAAAGGGGGAGATTTCCCTCGCGCCGCAGGAGGGCGAGCGGGTCATCTTCCGCTCGCACTGCTTGCGCGGGTTGGGGCTGCCGGCGAGCAGTTTCTTCTGATCTTTCCTGGAGTTCTACGGCCTCCAGCCACACCACCTCACCCCCAACATAGTGGTGCTGCTGTCCGCCTTCGTGGCTTTGTGCGAAAGCTTCCTCCGAGTCCTCCCCACCCTCGAGCTCTGGGGGAGTTCTTCTTCTCCAAGCTCGGCACCCAGGCCGCGGGCGTGCCGGCTCAGTGCGGCGCTTTCATCACCGTGCGAAGGTTGGGGGCCGACAATCCCTTCCCCTCCATCTCGCTGATAAAGTCGGTGAAGATGTGGCAGAGATCCCACTTTTATGTCAGGAGCGTCTCCGCGAGGGGGGATTGGGTCAACCTGCCGGCTTTCGAAGCCGGCCCACCGGCTGGGCGACTGCACAACTGGTCGTACCAGGCCAAGTCGCTGACGCCCGCGGGAGCCGGCGCCATCGCGCGACTCCGAGTGCTAACGTAGTCGGAGGGTTTGACTGGTCCAGACCTGCTGGCCGCCTTCGTGGCGCGCCGAGTTCTCCCACTCCAAGGCCGCCCTCACATGATATGCCAGATGAGCGGGCACCGCGACCCGAGTCGGATGTGCACCAAGGACATGCCTCACGAAGAGGTGGCCTTCATGGTGAACTACCTCTCGGACAGCAAGCTCCTGGAGGATTGGCGGTTCGGCAAGGAGCCGTACTCCCGCGCCAACCCCCCGCCCGTGGTGAGTTGCCTTTCCTTTCTTTCTTTGGATTGTCTTCTCTCTCGCCGAGTTTGTTTTGACCAGTCGGCTTTGGTTAGAATCCCCTCCTCCACCCGCCAGCCGGCACCTCGGGGCCAGCCCACGAGTTCCTCGCCGACCGGGCGGAGAGCGACATCGACGACCCCGATCTGGGGGCGGCGGCTCTGGAGGACGACGCCGAGGGAGGAGGAGGAACAGCGGGCGACTTCAGGCCTTCGGCCACTTTCGCCGACTGGCCTGACAATGAGGCCGAGGGGGAAGTCTCCCCCCGCCATTGGCCAGGAGCCAGCCAGCCTGGCGCGGGCTCTTCTGCTGCGCCGGGTGCTCCAGGCGGCGGGAAGAAGCGCAGGGCTGTGCCGACCTTGTTCGGCAGTCGGCCGAAGAAACCCAAGGGTTCGGCTGCGGCGACCCCGACGGGACGAGGCGGCTGCGAAGGCCATCCGCTTCCGTAAGGAAGTAAAGAAGCCGCCATTGGTCTCTGCGTGAGTATTCTCTCTCAAAACTTTTATTCTTTCTTTGTGACTTTGTCTGAGTCTTTGCTTGCTCCCCTTACTTCAGGGCTCCCCTCACTCTTGAGAGGGTCACCGCCGCCTCCGTCATGGGGTCAGCGGAGACGTCCACCACCACTCGGCGGATTGACCCCGCTGCCGACCTCCGGGAGGCGACAGAGTGGAATGCACAGGAGAAGCGCAACGAAGAGGAGGCCGTTCGCCTGGAGAAAGCGGAGGCCGACAGGGCGGAGGCCTCCGCCAAGAAAAAACTGGCGGAGGCCGAAGCCGCCGCCACGACGAAGCGGCAGGCTGAGGAAGCCGCACTCCGCCAATCGGCGGTGTTCGTCACCCCGTTGAACTCTGCGCCGCCGCCTCCGGAGTTCACGGGGCAGACTGGGGAAGCTGGCGGTGAGAACCCCGTCGTGGAGAGGGAAGGCGGCGACCCCTCTACGCCGGACATGATTGTTCCGCCGCCTCCTCTGCCACCGTCTGCGAGTGCGCAAGGCGAGCAGCCAGCGGGTCCTCCGGTGCCGCCGAACGAAGACGAGGCCATGGCGAGGCTGCTCCTCCAAGTCGGCTCGCCAACGCGCTGCCGTCTGGAGAAGGCGACTTCGGCACCCCACCCCCTGGAAGCCGGCACTGCCAGCTCGGCGATCCCAGACGCCGAAGCGACAAGCGCCGCGCCCATTGGGTGGGTGCGAGGAGGCGGCACAGGGCCACTGAACCAGGCGCTCCTGGACGTCCAGGCGAAGCTTCACGCTGAGGGTGACGCTCTCCAGAGTAGCACCAAGGCGTTCCTGGCGTCGCGGGCAGCCGTCTGGGTATGTTTTTTCCTTTGGCCTTTGTTTTCTTGTTCCTCTCTGTGGGGGTGCGCCAGCGTACCCACTGGGTGTAGTCCTCGAGTTTCGGGCTGGCTGCTGAGTAGGCGGCCCGGAACTCCAATTGATGAACTTTGGGTATTAACTTTTTTGTCTGAAACGTTTGATGCAGGATTATCACAACCTCCGCGTCACTGCCTTCAACCGTAACGTTGAAGAGCTTGGCAAGCGGACCGTCGATTTGTCAGAGATCCGGAGTAAGTCTTTTTCCTTCTTTGCGGGGGCACGCTGGCGCACCCGCGGGCTGTAGTCCCCGAGATTCAGGCCGACTGCTGAGCAGTCGGGCCGGATCTCCCCGGCGACCTTCTTTACCTGATAACTTAACGCCTTCTTTCTTCCTTCTTTTCAGGAGCCAACACTGCTCTTCAACAGCAGCTGAGCAACGCCAACTCTGCTTTACGCGCCAAGGAGGAGGAGTGCAGCAAGCTCACCACGGAGCGCGATCTGCTGGCCACTCAATTGGCAGAGCATAAGGAGCTGCTTGTGAAGACACAGAGGGAGGCGGAGGAGACGGAAACCGCCCTCCTGGCCGAGTTCGCGAGCGAGCACCCCTCCTGGTCTGACAAGGAGGCGATGCTGGCCTCCGGCTTCCGTGAGATTGAAGAGATCGTTGATGGTGAGTTACTTTACTTTCTTTCATCGAGCTGCCGATTTAAGTCATGCCGACTCCTGGTTTTTGACTTGCTTCTTCGTTTCTTCCTGTCTTTGCAGACTTCTTTCCTGGGCACTTGCAGGCCGCCATCCAAGCCATCGAGGCTGACCGTGAAGGTCGGAGGGCGGAGGGCGCAGAGATCGCAGCCGACGCCCCCCGAACCCTTGGGAGCACATCCGGAGCATCGAGGCTCGCCTTCGGCCGACTCACCGGATGCTACGCCGGCTTCAGCATGTCGGTGCCCAGGCGATTGCCGCCCTGTGGCCGGACATGCAGGCTCCGCGCACCCCCAGCCTGATAGCCGACTGGCTAGAGGTCGCGGCTGGTCGTCTTGAGGCCTGGAAGGGCTCTTCGGCCCGAGCTGCAGCGCGCCGGGCCTTGGAGTTCGTCAAGGCATGGTATCCGGGGCTGGATCTAGACCGGCTAGCCATGCTTCGGTCGGAGGCCCGGCTGGAGCTGGTATCTGCGGAAAACACCCTTGTCAAGCGTGCTGCGGCGATCGCCGAGTACACCGACACCAGCATCTTCGTCCCCGAGCGGTCTGAAGACGGCAAGAAGGTACCGCCGGAGTGGTTTGGGATGAACCCAGACTACGGCGAGGACTCGGCGGAGGTGATTGGCTCCAGCGTCGAGGAAGAGGGCGAGGTGGAGGACGGAGGCGAGGCGGAGGCACCAGAAGACGGAGCAGACGGCCAGCCTCAGCTTGACCGCGCCTCCAGCAACAAGCCGCGTGCGACCGAGTCAACTGCCGCCGGAGGCGATCAAGCCGAGACTACCCAACCAGCCGCCCCGACGCCTGACGCTGGCACCTCCTCCGACCCTTCGAATCCGTCTGCTGCTTCCTATGTTGCCGCTTTATCTTTATTTTATCTGCTTCAGTAGTCTTTGAAGAACTTGTTAATTCGCACAATTCCACCCGCGGGGTTTATTTTGACCTTCTGCTCGAAGATTCAGCCAAGGGCCTATGTTATGTAAATATATTTATCCGAGTTCTATCCTTTCTTTCTCATTGCTCTTTTGGCTTTTTTCCTTTGCCGCTTTCTCTTAGTTGCCTGCCTTGCAAATCGGACAACCGCTCTGCGGACTATCGCTGGATCAAATGCTTGGCTACTTTGGGAAGGCAAGTACTTAGTCGTTTTTAAGAGTTTTTTGAGCAAGTTGAATACAAGACGGCAATCTGACTATTCGAGAGTCGGTTTGCGAAAAAGGCTGGAAGATGTCTTGAGCTATGTTTTATGCTTTGAGTCCTTAACCATTTTTCATGCGAACGCCCATTCTACCTTACCTCTACCCACCGTATAGTCGCTCTGCGAGCTGCAGCTTCTGACAGAAGACAGTTTAGGTGTTACACACTACTTGTCCGGCTGCAGGAAGCATTTCATAGTGCAAGGCGGCAAGTCCCCGGGCCGACTTGTCGAGCCCGGTGCCAAGAGGCATGACAAAGAGTAACATACTTGTAGGCACAATTTTTATCATACAGACAAAAGAGGGCAGTCCCCGAGCTCGTCTCGGGGGCCCTGAAGTCTTAGTACTTTAATACAAAAGGTAGCGTGGTACATACTGCATCAATTGTAAAATCTTTGAAGGAGATTTGCATTCCATGGCCGCTCCGTCTCCTTGCCGGAGTCATCCCTCTTGCATGCTCGGGGTTTCTGAGCGTCAATCAGGTAGTAGGAGTCATTTCCCAGTACTTTGCTGATGATGAAAGGGCCTTCCCAAGGTGTCGACAGCTTGCGCTGGCCGGCTGTTCGCTGGATCAGCCGGAGCACAAGGTCGCCTTCTTGGAAAGATCTTGGCCTTACCTTCCAGTTGTGGTATCGGTGCAGGCTCTGCTGGTAGAAGCTGGACCGGCTGAGTGCTAACAGCCGACCCTCTTCCAGCAGATCGACAACGTCTTGTCATGCTTCTTCTGCTTCCTCCTTGGTGTACATGGTGACTCGTGGGGAGTCGAACTCTATGTCCGTTGGGATGACGGCTTCGGCACTATAGACGAGGAAGAAAGGCGTGAAGCCGGTTGACTTGTTTGGAGTCGTGCGCAGACTCCAGAGGACGGCTGGTAGCTCGTCGAGCCAGCAGCCAGCAGAGCGCTCTAGAGGCTCGATCAGCCGGGGTTTAATGCTGGACAGGATGAGGCCGTTTGCTCGCTCCACCTGGCCGTTTGACTGTGGATGGGCGACGGATGCTAGGTCCAGTCAGATGCCCTGTGTTGCGCAGAAACGGGCCAAGGCGCCTTTGGCGAAATGTGCCGTTGTCGGTGATGATGCTGTGTGGTATGCCATACCGAATTGTGATATCGGTGATGAAAGTCACGGCAGTCGGACCATTCAGCTTCTTGATTGGCTTCGCTTCTATCCACTTGGTGAACTTGTCCACTGCAACAAGTAAGTGAGTTAAGCCACCTCATGCTGTCTTGAATGGTCCCACCATGTCTAGACCCCAAACTGCGAAAGGCCAGGCAATGGGGATGGTCTTGAGTGCAGAAGCCGGCTGGTGCGGCTTGGAGCTGAACTTCTGGCACCCTTTGCATTTTTGGACCAACTCCTTGGCCTCTTCCAAGGCAGTTGGCCAGAAAAAACCGTGTCGAAAGGCTTTGGCGACGAGTGCTCTTGAAGCCGCATGGTGGCCGCACTCACCTTGATGGATGTCTTTGAGGATCGCTTGGCCTTGCTCTGGCTCTATGCAGTGCTGGTAGACACCAGTGACGCTGCGCCTGACCAGCTCTCTGTTGACTATGGTGTAGGCTGCCGCCCGGCATTGTATTTGCCGAGCTGAGGTCTCATTAGTCGGCAGCTCTTTGTTCACCAGAAATTTGAGGATGGGCTAGGCCCATGAGGGTGCTGCCATTTCTTCGACTGCCAGGACTGCGACTTGGACGAGGGCGGTTGGGCTGGGAGGCGGCGGGTTGAGTGAACAACCGCTTGCTGGGTTAATGAAGTCCCCAGGCCGACTGGCGCGGCCCATGGGCCGAGTTCTGGGTCTTTGAGTCCGCTGCCGTAGTCCCCGGGCCGGGTTCGACTGTGGCGGCTTTGGAGTCATCCACCAAAATCCCGTACCGACTGCCGGGGCTCTGGACTCGGATCCGACGTCTTCGGGAGGAGCCGGCACAAAAATGGAGTCTGATTCTGGTGAAGGCTTGACAGACGGCTTGAGGAGGCGTTGAAGGGCGATGCCAGATGGTATTGCTTGGCGGGTAGAGCCGATTCGTGCCAAGGCGTCTGCTTGGTCGTTGTCGTTTCTTGGCACATGGAGGAACTCGCACCCTTCGAAATACCCACTGAGTTGCTGCACGACGAAACGGTAACTAGCCATGTTTGCATCTTTCGCGTCCCAGTCGCCAAACGATTGCTGGACCATTAAGTCCGAGTCGCCATAACACAAGATCCGGCGGATGCCAAGTTCTTTGGCAAGCCGGAGCCCGTGAATGAGCGCCTCGTACTCGGAGACGTTGTTGGAGGCGGCAAAATGGATTTGTAGTGCGTATTTGAGCTTGTCGCCTTTAGGAGAGGTGAGGACGATGCCGGCTCCCAAGCCGGTGCGCATCTTGGAGCCGTCGAAATGCATCCGCTAATGGGTGGAGTCAGGCGCTGGAGGTATGTACTGGGTCTCGGCCCAGTCGACGACGAAGTCGGCCAGTGCTTGTTACTTGATAGCGATGCAGGGCTGGTAGTGGATGGTGTAAGGAGCCAGCTCTATGGCCCACTTGGCCACTCGGCCAGAAGCATCTCGGCTACCAATGATCTCGGCAAGTGGGGCCGTGCAGACCATCGTGATTGGATGCTCTTGAAAGTAAGGCTTCAATTTGTTGGCAGCAAAGTGTATGCCATAGCACATCTTCTGGTAGTGGGGGTAGTTCTACTTGGAGGTCGACAGTACCTCGCTCAGGTAATATACCGGTCTCTGGATAGGTAGCGCCTTGCCTTCCTCCTTGCGTTCCACTACAATGACCGTGCTGACTACCCGGCTGGTGGCGACGATGTACAGGAGCATAGGTTCCTTGGGAGTCGGAGCCGCCGGGACGGGTGGAGTAGTCAGCATCTTCTTCAACTGGAGAAAAGCTTCGTCCGCCTTATGGTTCCACTCGAAAAAAGTGGTCTTCTTCATGAGTTGGTATAAGGGGAGAGCTTTCTCGCCCGGCCGACTAATGAATCGGCTGATGGACGCCAAGCAGCTAGTGAACTTTTGCACATCCAACAGTCGGCTGGGTACCTCCATTCTCTCAATGGCCTTGATCTTTACTGGGTTGCATTCTATGCCGCGTTCAGAGACCAAGAAGCCAAGGAGCTGGCCGGCTGGTACTCCAAAGACACACTTCTCGGGGTTGAGCTTGATCTGGAATCGGCGCAGGTTTTCAAAAGTCTCCTTGAGGTCTTCCAGCAGTGTTCTACGCCGTGCTGCTGGACCGCGCCAAGGCGGCTAGGCCCCGCCGGGGCCAGCGAGCCGCCGATGGCGCGATCCATCTCCCGCTGGTAGGCTTCTGACAAGCGCCTCATGCTGGCCAGCTTCTTCGCGCCTTCAACGAGCTGAAGGCGGCACGCCTCCAACGTCTCTGCGTCAGCGTCTTCCGGAATGGGCGCAGTTAGGTCCTGTAGCGCCACGCCGAGTAAGTCGTGCGCTCCTCCGCCGGGGAGCTCGTCATGACTGATGACGAGCACCTCGGTGACGGTGCTTCCGTTACTCTCCGGGCGAGGGAGAGGTTCGTCGTAGACCACCACATTGGTGGGGAACGCGTCGAGCGATGCGGTGTCGGAGTCGACCAGCATCGGGTCGGTGGAGCCTACGGACTCTAAGTCTACGGCAGGCTCACCGGAACCATGGAGCTGATCGAGGAGGCCCGCGAGGAGGCTCTCGGGGCCGCCCGTGCCTGCGTTGGATGCAGGTTCGTCGGAGAGGCGGACCTCGCTGACAAGTTCGGCCAGGCAGCTGGCTGCGCAGGCGATCTCAATGCCGCTTAGCGCGTCGGCGCAAACTCCATCTGGCGTGCCTGGCTGGCTGCGCTCGCCAGGGAGAAAAAGGGTTCCCGTCAAGAACAGGTAACTGGACGGCGGTGCACCAGGCCCCACGGTGGGCGCCAAATGTTGGGGGTTTGGTGCGACATATGCCAACAGATGGCTTATCATGGTGGGGGCGAGTAGAACGTCGCCGGTGCCTGGAAACGGGATGAGGCGAAGGCATGCACGCCGGCGAATCTGACCCAGCTTCAGGGCTCTCCGGGGAGATAATACCCCTACTGCTGCTCTGCGGGGTCTCCGCATGATCACTATGGCAAAGTGTTTACACGGTTGCTCCTTGAGCTGTTTCTTGGTGGTAGGAGAGGGCAAGGCTAGCTCTCTCCCTTCTATATGATCTGGTCTAGAGCTAATGGGTTCCAACCTTTTGCATGGGTGCCCTGGGGGTTTATATAGGCCTACCCCCAGGGGTACAATGGTAATCCGGCTGGACGCGGGCCAGCTGTTAGTGCCTCTGGCCTCCATCTTCTCTGCCGACCGTTGGGGCCCATCGGCTGGCGGGCCCTGCTGACTGGCCTGGTACGGAGCCGACAGGCAGCGTCCGTCGTGGGCGGGTCTTGCCGGCTGCTGATTACTGTAGCCGTGCTTCTGATGACGCGGTCTTGATCATGAGGTCGTGGCAACAGCCCTGGCGCCTGGCGGGCAATCACTATTGCCACTCCCCATCACATCTTGATTAATGGCGCGTGGGCCTCGGGGGAGGGCTCGGCCGACTCCCAGGGGCCAACTCCCGACGGGTATGACTGGTGGTCCACTTGCCGTCTCCTGGGGTCTCACCGACTAGTGGGACTCGCTGCCTCTGAGCCGTACAGACGAGCCATCGTGGGTGCAGGATTCGGTCCTACGGTGCTGCTGTCAGGGCCGGCACGCCAATAGTGCCACGCCGCACGGAGATCTTCCGGGGTACGGCGTGCTATGGCCATGCCCGCCCTTGGTAAGGGGCAGGAGTGGGCTTTGTTGGAATCGCAGGCCGACTCCCCAAAGCCGGTTTCTCCGGAAGTCGCCAGTCAAGGGTCATCTTACCCTGCGGTCGTCCCTGGGACTTGGCCGCGAGTGGTCAGTCGGCCGTCTTGTCGTGGACTTCTTGAAGGCAGCTCTCCGTCCTGGGGTCTTGAGGGGCACAACCTACCCCGATGTCTTGAAAGGTTCTGGGGCTCGGGTTGGCCTACCCGTGGCCCATTACTCTGACAACGAGGATCCAAAAAACTGCTAGCTGCGGGCGAGCGCGTGTTAACAAAGGTCATTGTGGAGAAAAGCAAGCTCCGGGATTCGAACACCCAACTGGGCAGGAACTGAAAGATGTAAGGGCCCCGCTGGCGAACTCCGTAAAGGAGAATAAAAGGCTGCGAGGCGACATATTCAGTATGTGTTCGAACTTACCATCAAATAATTTGGAGTTAGAAGGTCCTCATAGAGTTATATCTGCAGGTATACTGACCGGTCGTCTCGAAGAGGAGATGTCTGGATCTTCGAGCGATCTGCTAGAAGAGTTGTCGCAGGTGCACGAGCAAGCTCAGCAGGTGATGCAAAGTGTTGCCAAGGCCCAATGGCCATCCGCCTCCCCACCGGGATAGATGGAGGAGCTGATACAAATATTCAAGGGAAAGATGGAAGATATCGGCCTGTCAGGAAGGTGCACAGGAAGCCTGGGCCATGGTGAAAACACGGTATACCAAGCTTGATCCGAATCATATGGCTTGGGTCGGACCTCTAGGGTCAGATAGAAAAGAAGTTCCCGTTAATTTGGTATATGACCAAGTAGAAGTAGCCACCAAGTATTCCCAGCAAGATTGTAAGTTAGACCGCCTGCTGGATGGCATAGAGGAGGAAAATTTTTAGTCCTGGTGACTATGTACTTTCCTTGACATATGTGACTCTAGCTGAATTATAAAAACAATTGTCATGGAAGACCTTTTCGCTTCAACCTCTGGACTCGAAGGTGCGGAGTGTTTCCGAATACCCTAACGGTAAAATAGACTGGGGTATGCGTGGGAACCAGACGTAGGGGTCATAGTTGCTTGAACAGACAATGTGTATCCGGATAGTTATGTTATATTACACTATGATTGTAAGAAACATCTTCCAAGGAGAATAGTTCTATTAGGGGTTCCTTTCCCTGGGTGTGCATGCATTAAAATGCATGTCCGAATTGTGATTGATAACATTACAGTATAGGTAATCATCTGGGGGTTCATAATGGAAGGAATATAAAGCATCTTTAGTCCGCCGACCGAGTATGCTCTTAAGAATGCTAGCTTTCGGCTTCACCCAGTCTGAGGTACACATCCGGATGACCCGGCAGTAACAATCGCAGAGGTGCTCCCTTTTTGCCCTAGCCGAACTAACGGGAACGTAGGGCATAAGCACAGGAGCCAGGCAACCCAGCTTGGCCAAAACTTAAGTCATATCGATGCATATAATGGCGAAAATAGTATATATGAGAAGAAACACATGTGTGATGAGCTTGATGCTCGGAAAATAAGCTTCTGCCCGAGAAGCCCCCAGGTATAGTGGACGTACATGCTCAAGGATGTGTACATCACAGGTGCACGGTTTAGCTGTGCGAAAGAGTTTAAGTTCTAGAAAAAAGAAAAAAAGAAAAGAGAGGAAAAAATAAAGGAGACAACAGGGAGAAGGAGACAAACACATAGTTCGGCACTAGGCATAGAATCTTCGGAGTCTGGCCGCATTCCAGGGGTTCGGCTCTAGGCGATTGTCTGATGCAGCTCGCAGGCGGTACACTCCTCCCGTGAGAACCTCGTCAATTATGAAGGGACCCTCCCACTTGGGCTTGAGTTTGTCCTTTTTCTTCTCCGGCAAGCGTAGGACGATTTCGCCGACATTATAAGTTTTGGCCCATACTTCTCTGCTTTGGTATCTGCGGGCCTGTTGTTGATAAAATGCGGAACGGGCTTTTGCAACATCGCGCTCCTCCTCCAGGGTATCTAGGTTGTCCTACCAATCAAGCTCGGCCTCTTTCTCGTTGTACAGGCACACTCGAGGTGAGTCTTGGATAATATCTCAAGGTAACACAGCTTCTGCACCGTACACCATGAAGAAAGGTGTATATCCAGTACTGCGGTTGGGCATGGTCCGCAGCCCCCAGAGTACGGAGTCAAGCTCCTCAACCCAGTGCTTGTCTGATTCTTCCAAAGACTGCACTAGTCTATGTTTGATGCCGCTCATAATAAGACCATTAGCCCGTTCGACTGGACCGTTTGTTTGCGGGTGATAGACAGAGCCGTAATCGAGCTTAATGCCCAGATTAGCACACCAAGTTTTCACCTCATTGGCTGTAAAATTGGAGCCGTTATCAGTGATGATGCTGTGTGGAACACCATAACGGTGCACCATGCTAGATATGAAGTCTATTACTGGCCCCGCCTCAGCCGTTTTGACTGATTTGGCCTCTATCCACTTAGTGAATTTATCCACCATGACCAGCATATACTTTCTCTTATGGCTTCCTCCTTTAAGGGCTCCGACCATATCGAGCCCCCAGACTGCGAAAGGCCAAGTGATGGGGATTGTTTGTAGAGCGGTGGGGGGCATGTGGCTTTGGTTGGCGAATAGCTGGCATCCGATGCAATGTTGGACAAGGTCATGTGCATCTACTCAGGCTGTCAGCCAGTAAAAACCTGTACGGAAGGCCTTGCTAACAAGGGCTCGAGCTGCAGTGTGGTGCCCGCCAAGTCTGGCATGAATTTCAGCCAAGAGCTGCCGCCCCTCTTCCTCGGAGATACATCTTTGAAGAACTTCAGTAGCGCTTTTCTTGTAGAGCTCTCCTTCATGAACCATGTAGGCCTTCGAGCTCCGAACAATGCGGGGAGCCTCATTCTGGTCCTCTAGGAGTTCTTTCCTATTAAGGTAGGCCAAGAAGGGTTCGCTCCATGGGGCACTGACTGCCATGATTAGGTGGGCCGACGGTGTTATTTCGGTGGCTGAGCCCCCGATTATATCGTTGTGTTCGGAGGCTGGGGTTGTGTTCGGATCCGGACTGGTGTTACCGCTTTCCCCTTGGCACAACACGGACGGCTTAAAGAGCCTTTCTAGAAAGATATTAGGTGGGATGCGGTCGCGCTTGGCGCCAATGTGAGTGAGGACGTCCGCCGCTTGATTACTTTCTTGAGCCACGTGATGAAACTCAAGCCCCTCGAATCGAGCCGACATTTTTAGGATAGTGTTGCGGTAAGCCGCCATCTTCGGATCTTTGGCATCAAAATCTTCATTTATTTGAGATATTGGGAGGTTTGAGTCCCCGCGCACTTCTCGGCGTTGTATGCCCATAGAGACAGCCATCCGGAGACCATGTAATAAGGCCTCGTATTCGGCTCCGTTATTGGAGTCTGTGTATAATAGTTGCAGTACGTACTGGACTACATCTCCAGTGGGGGACGTTAAAATGACGCCCGCTCCTAATCCTGCCAGCATTTTGGAACCATCGAAATACATAACCTAGTTGGAATATGTGCCGTACTTTTTAGGGAGTTCGGTCTCTGACCATTCGGTGATGAAGTCCGCCGGTACTTGGGATGTGATGGCTCAGCGGTTTGTATGTTATGTCGAATGGAAGGATCTCAATACCCCATTTGGTTATCCGACTCGTCGCATCACGGTTGTTTATTACATCATTGAGTGGTACTTCGTAAGCCACTATGATAGAACATTCTTGGAAGTAGTGTCGTAGCTTCCGGGATGCCATGAAGACCGCGTATGCTATGTTTTGATAATGAGGGTACCGGGATTTGCATGGTGTGAGGACGGCGGATACATAATATACCAGCTTCTGAATTGGGAATTTGTGTCCATCCTGGTCTTGTTCCATGACGAGCAGGGCGCTCACCACCTGGTGTGTTGCCGATATGTATAATAACATGGGTTCACCGATGTTTGGTGCTGCCCGGATTGGGTTGCTCGCGAGACGAGTTTTTATTTCTTCCAGTCCGGCTGTTGCCGGATCCATCCACTCAATTTGATCGGTGCGCCGGAGGAGGCGATACAATGGCAATGCCTTTTCCCCCAATCTGGAGATAAAGAGGCTTAAAGCTACCATGCACCCAGTGAGTTTTTGGAACTGTTTAAGGTCCATTGGTGTGGCCAATTGCTACAAGGCTCGGATTTTTGCTGGATTTGCTTCAATTCCTCTATTAGAAACGATGAAGCCCAGCAGCTTTCCAGCAGGAACACCGAAAACACACTTTTCCGGATTGAGCTTGATGTCATATGTACGGAGGTTGTCAAATGTGAGACGTAAATCGTCTATTAGTGAGTTGACGTGCCTAGTTTTAATGACGATTTCGTCCATGTATGCTTCAACTATCTTGCCGATCTGTTTCTCCAGGCATGTTTGAATAATGCGTTGGTAGGTGGCCCCGGCGTTTTTGATCCCGAAGGGCACGGTGTTGAAGCAGAATGGCCCGTATGGGGCAATGAATGTCGTTGCGGCTTGATCGGACTCCTTCATTTTGATTTGATGGTATCCGTAATATGCGTCGAGGAAGCATAGTGAATCGTGTCCTGTGGTGGCATCGATAATCTGGTCGATGCGGGGGAGGGGGAAGGGATCCTTAGGGCAGGCCTTATTGAGGTCTTTGAAATCGACGCACAGACGCCAGGATTTATCCTTCTTTGGCACCATCACCAAGTTTTCTAGCCAGTCCGGGTGTTTTATTTCTCTAATGAATCTGGCCTCTATTAGCTTGGCTAGCTCCTCCCCCATCGCTTGATGTTTGGGTTGGGAAAAACGTCACAGTGTTTGTTTGACCGGTTTATATCCCTTCAATATGTTGAGGCTGTGTTCAGCCAATCTGCGTGGGATTCCTGACATAACAGAAGGGTGCCAGGCAAATATATCCCAATTTTCGCGTAGAAATTCTCGTAGCACGCTATCGACCATTGGGTCTAATTGTGCCCCGATAGATGCTGTCTTCTTGGGGTCCGTTGGATGGACTTGGAATTTGACTATTTCTTCTGCTATTTTGCAGGAGGTGGATTTGGGTCGTTTGTCCAAGATTACGACGTCCTTATCCACCGTGGAGCGCAATGCGGTTAATTCTTCGACCGCGAGGGCTTCCGATAATGCCTCAAGGGCCAGTGATGCGGTTTTGTTTTCCGTGCGGAGTGCTATGTCTAGATCACTAGCAAGAGTGATCATGCCATTGGGCCCCGGCATCTTGAGCTTCATATATCCATAGTGAGGTATAGCCTGGAAGTGTGTGAATGCATCTCGCCCCAATAGGGCGTGATATCCGCTGTTGGAAGGGGACACTTAGAAGGTTAGTTCTTCGGTCTGATAGTTCTCTGGTGTGCCGAATACCACGTCGAGGGTGATTTTTCCCGCGCATCGCGCCTCCCGACTAGGAATAATTCCCCGGGAGGTCGTGCTACTTTGCTTGATGCGGCTCCTGTCCATTTCCATTTTGCTGAGTGTGTCCTCGTAAATGAGGTTTAGTCCGCTGCCGCCGTCCATGAGAACCTTGGTGAGCCGAAAGCCATCCACGATCGGACTGAGGACCAAGGCGGTTGGTTCCCGGATTGTTTTGACTTTTGGTTCGTCATCGGCATTGAAAGTTATGGCCGTGTTGTTACAAGGGTTTGTTGTTGCGATTTGGCAGACTTCGGCAAGGTCGCGGAGTGCCCTTTTACGCTTATTGTTTGAAGCGAAAGTCTCAAAAACCGTCAGTACTCTGGGGTCGTCGCCTTCTGGAGGATATTGCTCTGGGTTGTTTTTGGTGGGGATTCCTCACCACTCTTGGCCACCTGACGGAGTATCCAACATGCTCTAAGGCTGTGAGTTGATATTGTGTCCGGTGTTGTGTGTAGCTTGCATGGTCCATCGAGCCATCCCTCCAGAACCATTCCGCGTCCCATAATGGGCTTGTATTTCTTTGTCATTGGGCCAGGCGTGCCACTAGGGTGCGTCCTTTTCACCTGAACAAGGGATTGGGTGGAAACCGGCGGTTCCCAGCAGGCTGCCTGAGTTTTCCAGGCCCTTTCCATTGTGCAGTACTTGTATACTATGGTTGCCAAGTCTGCGAAGCGTGATATTCAACGACGGTTGATGGCGTTGAGGATTCCTTTATCCATGCAATTGTTGCGGAACACTGTGATCGTGTCTTCGTCGTCGCAATCTTCAATCTTATCTTTGAGAAGGAGGAATCTGGCCCATAAGTGGTGGGCCGTTTCCTTATGTAACACCTCGAGACCGATGTGCCAGGTGCCTTCTAGGGTTTCCGGGTTTCGTTGTGTGTTTTGTTTCGTCTGTTGCATTCATCTTTGCATCGTGTGCATTGCATCATGTCATCATGCCATCATGTCATTTCTTTTTCTGAAGTCAACTAAATAAATTGCATAAGTCGTCGATCTATTTAAGTCGAGGGAATTCACATGGTGATTTTCTTTATAACATATCATCCCGATATTAGGGAGCTATATTAAATATTCCTTTATTTTGGAATTCACCTCAACACACTTGCAAAATAATTCCCCATGCCTTTGTCCCATGCATCATCTCCTTCTCCTTTCCTTCTATTTCTTTCTTCTGCAAGTGCCACTTTCCCCTTCTCTATTAATGTTCATTCTCTTCCTATAAATTCTTGACCGTGCCTTCAACCTCTCTGTCAAATTTCAGACCCTTTGGAGTTGTTTTGGTTAGGTTCAAAAATGCCTCAAGTTTGAATCATATTTAAACTTGTTTTATTTTTCTACCTCGAAATATATCCAAGGCAATTTTATCAAATAGAGTATAGTCCCCGGAGATTGAGGATATTTTTATATCTGAAAAACACTTCTTCTAGTCCCTGGCCTTTTTCTTTTATTGAAACTGTTTATTTAATTAAACAGAGAGTGTAGAGAGGAGAGAACGCTGCCCACTTTGGCCTCACAAACATCCAGCACCGGCCCACCTACTTCCTAACACTAGGCCCAGCGAACCAACCTCCCTCTCCTCATGATCTCCTCTCCCCAGCGCCGCCATCTCTCCCTCGTCGCCTCCTCCCGTTGACCCTCTCCCTCTTGTCTCCTAGCGCCGCTGCACGCTTCACACCAGGGAGAGGAGATCCCGTGCTCGATGCCATGGGCGCACCAAGGGCGCCTCCCATGGCCGTCGTTGCTCGCCACTCCGGCCGTCTTCGCCGGAGTACCACCAGGAAGCCGGGCCTCTGCTGCGCGCATCCCGCCTCCCTCGTCGCGTCCGCTCCTTCGCTGCTACCCGTTGTCGTCGCCACGGCCGGCCGCTCCTTCGCTGCCGACCATGGCCTGCCCCTTGTTGTGCCGTGTTGTTGCATGCCTGGGCCCCGTGACCTCAAGCTTCTGCGCTAGCCTTGCCTTCCTGCACCACTTTGTCTCGGTCGTTCGACCCAAGCCATCCTAGCATCGCGGTCTTCATCTGCCAAGGACATCAAGACCTTTTCGTGGATGCGTCATGTGCCCTGCTGCCCTATAGTATCGCCAAGAACGTGTTCCGCGACGACCGGTGTTTTCGAAGAATGCCAAGTACCCCTTCAGTTCGGCAAGACCGGAAAGTTCGTCTTCACTGAATGTTCACACGACCGCAATTGGGACCTTGTTCCGCTATGTTTTGGACACGCCGAGTTCATCGAAGGCACCGATGCCTAGTATGTCTCAAGACCCGGATCGACAAGTACCACGACGTCCGGAGCCCTCGGATCCATCAAGTCTGACTACCTTCGTGTGTACCACTACCGTCGCCCCGAAGACGTTGGAGTCATCAAGTACCTCTCTGAATGAACGTGAACGACTACCATCGCAAGAACGGGACCGGAAAGTCCGAAGACCCCAAGTACCACGACACCGATGACATGAACGTCTACAGAAACTCGTGCAACAATAAACATGTACCACTACCGTCGCCGAGATTGCCAGAACCTCTACCGTCGACCCTAGAGCGTGCGAGAACGCCTACTTCCTCTACTTTGCACTGAACAAGAACTGTCCCGCTTGCACGCTTCGAAAGGTATAACCTCGAAACGACGTCCGTGAACGAATGCTTGCGATGTTTGAGATGCTCGCGTTTGCACCGTGCCCGACATGTTTTCTTGCATGTTCCCCATTGCCATACCATCGTCCCGTGGGAACCCAGTATCCGGGAGCACCCCACCATCCTTGCATGACACGCTCCCGTCACACTTTCTTTTGCACTGATGTCTCGATGAGTTGTCGGAACCGGAACGTTGTTGTGGCACTGTTTCGTTATCATCGCCGTGGCACCCCTTTTGTTTCCGCCATGATGACAAATGCGTCTTTATGCTCATGTCAAATTTTAATAAAAATTGCATAAAACTTGTTCATGTCATCCGCATCATGATAACAACAATTAAAATGTTTAAATTGTTGTTGCAATAAATTGCTAATGCATATGGGGATTTACCGGGTTCGTTGTTTGTTATATCCGGCCCCATTTAAATTGCTTAGAGTGTGTAGTTTACTTTTGCTTCACCTCTTGCCCTACTAACAACATTTAATAGTGTTGGGTACATAACCGAGAGAGAACTAAATAAGTCATGTGGTGTTTTCTTCAATATGCAACTTCGTGGCATATTGAGCTCCACTTAATTTGTAGGATTGCTTGTGCACTTTGCCATGCCATGCATATTTAAACCAGACATGCATATGCTTGGTTGTGCATCATGCCGTGTTGATGTGATGGTTGTTTACTATGTTGTTTGCTTCTTTCCGATGTGCTTAGGGTTGGTTCCGATAACGTTGTGTTTGTGAGGATCCGTTCGACTATGTCATTTGTCTTCTTCATGGACTCATTCTTCTTCCTTGCGGGATCTCAGGCAAGATGACCATACCCTCGAAATCACTTCTATCTTTGCTTGCTAGTTGCTCTCTCTATTGCTATGCATATGCTGCGATACCTACCACATGCTTTATCATGCCTCCCATATTGCCATGTCAAGTCTCTAACCCACCTTGTCCTAGCAAACCGTTGTTTGGCTATGTTACCGCCTTGCTCAGCCCCTCTTATAGCATTGTTAGTTGTAGGTGAAGATTGGAGTTTGTTCCATGTTGGAACATGGATATTTTGTTGGATATCACAATATCTCTTATTATCTTAATGCATCTATATACTTGGTAAAGGGTGGAAGGCTCGGCCTTATGCCTGGTGTTTTGTTCCACTCTTGCCGCCCTAGTTTCCGTCATACCGGTGTTATGTTCCTTGATTTTTCATTCCTTACACGATTGGGTTATAATGGGAACCGCTTGACAGTTCGCCTTGAATAAAACTCCTCCAGCAAGGCCCAACATTGGTTTTACCATTTGCCACCTAGCCTTTTCTTTCCCTTGGGTTCTGCAAACTCAAGGGTCATCTTTATTTTAACCCCCCCCCCCGGCCAGTGCTCCTCTGAGTGTTGGTCCAACTGAGCGATGTCCGGGGCTACCAAGGGCAACTCTGGGCTGGCCTACCCGACGTCTGGCTCATCCGGTGTGCCCTGAGAACGAGATGTGTGCAACTCCTATCAGGATTTGTCAGCACATCTGGGTGGCTTTGCTGGTCTTGTTTTACGATTGTCGAGATGTCTTGTAACCGGGATTCCGAGCCTGATCGGGTCGTCCTGGGAGAAGGAATATCCTTTGTTGATCGTGAGAGCTTGTGATGGGCTAAGTTGGGACACCCCTGCAGGGATTTGAACTTTTGAAAGCCGTGCCCACGGTTATGGGCAGATGGGAATTTGTTAATGTCCGGTTGTAGAAAACTTGACACTAAATTTAATTAAAATGCATCAAACGCGTGTCTAGCCGTGATGGTCTCTTTTGGCGGAGTCCGGGAAGTGAAGACGGTGTTGGAGTTATGCTTGACGTAGGTTGTTCTAGGATCACTTCTTGATCATAGTTTCTCGACCGTGCCTTGCCTTCTCTGCTCGCTCTCATTTGCGTATGTTAGCCACCATATATGCTAGTGTTTGCTGCAGCTCCACCTCATATTTTTTCCCTGCCTACGAGCTTAAATAGTCTTGATCGCGTGGGTGTGAGATTGCTGAGTCCCCGTGACTCACAGATACTTCCAAACCAGTTTGTAGGTGCTCGATGATACCGTACAGGAGACGCAACCGAGCTCTAGGAGGAGCTCGATGAAGACCTTGTTCGTAGTGTTATTTCGTTGCAGTTCATCAGTAGTGGAGCCCAGTTGGGACGATCGGGGAGCTATGTAGAATTTGGGGTAGTCTTCTTTTATTTTGGTTCCGTAGTCGGACCTTGATTGTATCTGGATGATGTAATGCTTTATTCATGTATTGTGTGAAGTGGAGATTGTAAGCCAACTATGTACCTCCATTCTTTTTCATTACATGGGTTGTGTGAATATTACCTCACTTGCGACATTGCTTACAATGTGGTTATGCCTCTAAGTCGTGCTCCGACACGTGGGAGATATAGCCGCATCGTGGGCGTTACAAGTTGGTAATCAAAGCCTTCCCCGACTTAGGAGGCCCCTGCTTGATCGAATCGCCGGCATTGTTGAGTATAGAATAATGTTTTGAGTCATTTAGGATTATATATATATATTGGAGAGTAGGATTCTTTTTACTCCTCAGTCTCTTTGTCGCTCTGGTGAGGCATCCTGACGTAGAGTTTTGACTCTTCTCTTCTCAAATTTCACTAAAAAAATTTTAGGATCACGCGGGTATCTTGGAATCGTTTCGATGGTTTTGTGATGAGAACATTGTTCTTGGTGCATCCTGACATTTAGGGGTTGTGGCAGTGTCCCGGGGAGTTGAGCTCCGAGGTGTTGTCGTCACAATTTTATCATTGCAATTTTGGAATACTTGAGTTTCGCCGACATCAAAAATATCTTTTATGCAGTTGTTGGTGAGATAACCTCGACGCCACCCAGTACTGGGGCGGGAGTTCGGGAGTATCGCCATAACTCGTATAACGGATGTTTTTCGAAGGTTGAGGTAAATGATTTCTGAAGGTTTCTTGGTTATGTGTTGAAGGATGGATACAGATGGATGTAGGATTTTCCAGTTTTGGGTGAGATATTATGCTTCCCCTGTATCTCCAACACCTGATTGCATAATCAGATAGTTTTGGGAGTTTATAAGTGGGAATTCAAGTAGCTCTTAGGATATCTTTCCGACAGATGTATGATATGAAATTGGGGTTCGACATCTAGTGTTCCGCCTATCCATGGTTGGTTTTACAGTGGTCTAGTTGTGTCTTAAAGAGTCCTTGGCTATGCCGACTCGGGGACGCTTCGTATGTCATGTGCACTGCCTTGTACATGATGATGCTGTATGATCGAGCCCGTGTAGGCCCCACCACAAAAACTTCAGATGAAATCTCTATCATATGTTTGTTCCAGCTTATTTTGCAAGCCAACCCTTTGTTTTGTTTTCTGAGTTGTGGTATTCGAGTTGCTTCGAAGTCAAGTGTTGATTCCATGCCTTTCCTAAGCGGTGTTCTCATATTTCTATGGGAATACTAATCCTTCTTGATCATCGAGTTTGTCATGTCAATCCTTTTCAACCGGTGTGTTTCTCTACAAGTGGATCCGATCACTTCAACATCCGCAAGATCACCTCTTGGTTTTTCCAACGTTGTTCATTTCGTCTGTCCTCAAGTTTCCTTTGTTTTCCCGCCCTCCCAACCCTTTTTCTTCGAGGACTCGGATTTCTTAATCAAGTATCATTTTATTGATGATAAGTCCCTCCATTCTTTCCGTCCATGTTCTTATCCGGTGATTCTCAGGAAGATGCTAAGGAAGCTTCAAGTTCGTCATTCTTCATTCTTTTCTTCTCCGGTGGTTTCAATTCAAGCTTTTGGTGTTGATCATGTCCCTTTCCCTCTTCTCAAATGTTTTCTCATGTTGGAGGTTCTTATCCAACCATCTCTGTATCATTTGCGATTCAACTATTTCGGAGTGTCGAAGATATCTCGGAAGATTCACGTTTCCATTATCGGTCCGTTCAAGTTTGTTTGAGGTTGTTATCTTATTCAAGCCATTTAATTCAACCGGTGCAATCTCCTTTTCAAGGAATTGTTCAACGGTGTTTTTCTCTTGAGTGGGCCCTAACCCACAGGTCTTTTCCTAGGACCTTACCTGACTCTTCTAATTTTTCTCGGAGCTTTTAAAATACATTTCAAAGTTTGACGTAAGAATGAATTGACATCAGTCAAATGCCTTTCTCCAAGATCTTTCATTTCTTTTCATCATTGGTTCAACCTTTCTAATTTTCATCCCGGAATATCTCAACAATTTGGTGGTGTTTCTTATCGTCATTCTCAACATTTGAAGACCAAAGAAGAGTTTTTCCTCCAAATCTTATCCTTTCTCTCAAGATTCGTGATTCTAGCTTGTTGCCATCCTCTCGGTTGTTTTCGATAGTGAGAATTCTTTTCATCTATCCGGAGCATTTCATGAGTTGTTTTAATTTCTTTCCTCCGAAGGCCATCTTTTCAAATATTATTCATTCTCAGCTTTCAGCTCTCTTTCTCTAAATCTTACTGGTGCATCATTCAAATACCATCTAATCAGTTTATGATCTCTCCGTTCTCATGTATCTAAATCCCCTCAAATATCTTCATTCGTTCTCTAATTCTTTCTGGTGTTTCTTGATCTTTCCTTCGTTCATTTTCAATTCTTACGGTGGGTCGTTCAAGATTTTCTCTTACCTTGTTATCATATCAATTCATTCGTTGTTTCAATCCTACCGGTGGTTCGTTGAAGACCTTCTCAATTTTGATTTATCTCTCTCTTAATCCTTTTCTACCGGAATAAGTTGTATGCTTTCCGTTGCTTGTCATCAATTTAATGATGAAGGTTAAGCATAATGTAATTCTTATTGTTGTTTCATCCAAGTGAGTAATTCTTTATTCCAGAGGTTCATCATATCACATTCTTGGTTTGAGATGCTCTATCTTTTCTTCTGGTGTTCCAAGTTTCCACTTTATCTCGTCGCAAGCTTCATCTAATCATTGCAAGGCTTCAATCTTATTTGTTTCATCCTTCATTTCATTTGTTCATTCTTTTATTACCGGAGTTCTTCATGGAGGTTCTACATGATGGTTCATGAAGGATTTAATTCCCTCTCGAAGTGTTCATCAAGATTCTTTTCAGAGGAGCTCAAACATTCTTCATCTTCCATTTCTAAGTGCACTTCTTCCTATTTTATCTTTTTGAGGTGGTGTTATATCATTCTTGATATTTTCCCTTCGTGTTTCATGATGCACAAGTTTTCAAGAGTGACATATCTAAAAATCCATCATTTTCTCTTCGTTCAAGACATCTTTTCAATCCATCAATTTCTTCTTTGAAGTTATCTTGGGTTATATTTCACCTTAAGCTTTCCCTAAGGATTGTTGCTAATTATGGTGTTTATAAATGATCCAAGTTCTTCATTTATCCTCCCGGTGAAATAAGTTTCTCGTCTCCTTGTTCATATCAATCCTATTCTTTTTCTCGTCAGTGGCAGAATTTCACCTCAAATTTTAAGATGTCTTCCATAAGCCCACATCAAGCTTATCCTTTCGTTGTTGGTTTTCCAACAACTCCGTTCGACCCTTCTCCTGAGGATGCCTTTTCAAGCTCTTTCTGGCAGAAGTTAGCATTTTTCTTCTCCATTCGATTATTCAAATGATCTATCTTCTATTCTTTCTCCCGGAGGCATTGTGATCTTGATCTTTTCACTCATCATCTCGGATTGTGAGGACCATGTTTTTTTTCGTGCTTATCCATTTAACCGGAGTGTCATGCCCTCTATTCAAGTCCTCTCATCTTATCAAGTTTTCCATCCCTTCTCAACCGGAGTGCTGTTTGAAATTGTTCTTACCCCTTGTACCATTCTTTCAATAGTTCCGGAGGTAGTGTGTTGTTGATTTCATCAAGTATCCTCTCATCTTGTCAAATTCTTGTTAATTCCTTCCATTTGTAGTCAGAGTGCTGTACAAATTATATCATTCGTTTTCCTCCTCTATCTTGTTTTAACCGTAGTGTTGTCGTAATTGATCTTTATTGTTCCTTCTGCATCTTTTTTCTACCGGAGTGCTTGCATGTACTCTTGTCCTTTGTATCACTATTCTTATGCCTTTCAACCTACAAGGTTCTAGTAATGTTCCTTGTTCCTCTTTTCTAACGAGGTGTTTTCAACTTTGTTCATCTCCGTTATATCCTTTCTTTCAAGTTGTTCAACCTCTCAAGGTTCTTTGGTTTCACTCGGTTGTCAAAGAAGCAACTTAGTTTTACCTCTTCTCTTTCTCTTCCATTTTCCCTCCAGTGCCATTCTAGATCTCGGGACGAGATCCTCTCGTAGTGGTGGAGTGTTGTAACGCCCCGAGACCGATGTGCCAGGTGCCTTCTAGGGTTTCCGGGTTTCGTTGTGTGTTTTGTTTCGTCTGTTGCATTCATCTTTGCATCGTGTGCATTGCATCATGTCATCATGCCATCATGTCATTTCTTTTTCTGAACTCAACTAAATAAATTACATATATTGTTGATCTATTTAAGCTGAGGGAATTCACATGGTGACTCTCTTTATAACATATCCTCCCGATATTAGGGAGCTATATTAAATATTCCTTTATTTTGGAATTCACCTCAACACACTTGCAAAATAATTCCCCATGCCTTTGTCCCATGCATCATCTCCTTCTCCTTTCCTTCTAGTTCTTTCTTCTCCAAGTGCCACTTTCCCCTTCTCTATTAATGTTCATTCTTTTCCTGTAAATTCTCGACCATGCCTTCAACCTCTCTGTCAAATTTCAGACCCTTTGGAGTAGTTTTGGTTAGGTTCAAAAATGCCTCAAGTTTGAGTCATATTTAAACTTGTTTTATTTTTCTACCTCTAAATATATCCAAGGCAATTTTATAAAATAGAGTATAGTCCCCGGAGATTGAGGATATTTTTATATCTGAAAAACTCCTCTTCTAGTCCCTGGCCTTTTTCTTTAATTGAAACTGTTTATTTAATTAAACAGAGAGTGTAGAGAGGAGAGAACGCTGCCCACCTGGGCCTCACAAACATCCAGCACCGGCCCACCTACTTCCTAACCCTAGGCCCAACGAACCAACCTCCCTCTCCTCATGATCTCCTCTCCCCAGCGCCGCCATCTCTCCCTCGTCGCCTCCTCCCGTCGACCCTCTCCATCTCGTCTCCTAGCGCCGCCGCACGCTTCACACCAGGGAGAGGAGCTCCCATGCTCGATGCCACGGGCGCACCAAGGGCGCCTCCCATGGACGACGTGGCCTGCCGCTCCGGCCGTCTTCGCCGGAGTACCACCAGGAAGTCGGGCCTCTGCTGCGCGCGTCCTGCCTCCCACGTCGCATCCGCTCCTTTGCTGCTACCCGTTATCGTCGCCACGGCCGTCCCCTCCTTCGCTGCCGACCATGGCCTGCCCCTTGTTGTGCCATGCTGTTGCATGCCTGGGCCCCGTGACCTCAAGCTCCTGCGCCAGCCTCGCCTTCCTGCACCACTATGTCTCGGCCGTTCGACCCAATCCATCCTCGCATCACGGTCTTCATCTGCCAAGGAAGCCAAGACCTTTTTGTGGATGCGTCAAGTATCCTGCTGCCCTACGGTATCGCCAAGAACGCATTCCGCGACGATCGGTGTTTTCGAAGAACACCAAGTACCCCTTCAGTTCGGCAAGACCGGAAAGTTCGTCTTCACTGAACATTCACATGACTGCAACCGGGACCTTGTTCCGCTATGTTTTGGACACGCCGAGTTCCTCGAAGGCATTGATGCCTAGTATGTCTCAAGATCCGGATCGACAAGTACCACGACGTCCGGAGCCCTCGGATCCATCAAGTCCGACTACCTTCGTGTGTACCACTACCGTCGCCCCAAAGACGTTGGAGTCATCAAGTACCTCTCCGAACGAACGTGAATGACTACCGTCACAAGAACAGGACCGGAAAGTCCGAAGACCCCAAGTACCATGACACTGATGACATGAACGTCTACGGAAACTCGTGCAACGATAAACATGTACCACTACCATCGCCGAGATCGCGAGAACCTCTACTGTCGACCCTAGAGCGTGCGAGAACGCCTACTTCCTCTACTTTGCCCCGAACGAGAACTGTCCCGCTTGCACGCTTCGAAAGGTATAACCTCGAGACGATGTCCGTGAACGAATGCTTGCGATGTTTGAGATGCTCGCCTTTGCACCGTGCCCGACATGTTTTCTTGCATGTTCCCCGTTGCCATACCGTCGTCCCGTGGGAACCCGGTATCCAGGAGCACCCCACCATCCTTGCATGACACGCTCCCGTCACACTTTCTTTTGCACCGACGTCTCGATGAGTTGTCAGAACCGGAACGTTGTCGTGGCACTGTTTCGTTAACGTCGCCGTGGCACCCCTTTTGTTTCTGCCATGATGACAAATGCTTCTCTATGCTCATGTCAACTTTTAATAAAAATTGCATAAAACTTGTTCATGTCATCCGCATCATGATAACAACAATTAAAATGTTTAAATTGTTGTTGCAATAAATTACTAATGCATATGGGGATTTACCGGATTCGTTGTTTGTTATATCCAGCCCCATTTAAATTGCTTAGAGTGTGTAGTTTACTTTTGCTTCACCTCTTGCCCTGCTAACAACATTTAATAGTGTTGGGTACATAACCGAGAGAGAACTAAATAAGTCATGTGGTGTTTTCTTCAATATGCAACTGCGTGGCATATTGAGCTCCACTTAATGTGTAGGATTGCTTGTGCACTTTGCCATGCCATGCATATTTAAACCGGACATGCATCATGCTTGGTTGTGCATCATGCCGTGTTGATGTGATGGTTGTTTACTATGTTGTTTGCTTCTTTTCGCTGTGCTTTGGGTTGGTTCCGATAACGTTGCGTTTGTGAGGATCCGTTCGACTACGTTCGTTTGTGTAAGGCCCTCGATGCGGCTATATCTCCCACGTGTCGAAGCACGACTTAGAGGCACAACCGCATTGAAAGCAATGTCACAAGTGAGGTAATCTTCACACAACCCATGTAATACATAAGGGAAGAGATACATAGTTGGCTTACAATCGCCACTTCACACAAATACATGAATAAAGCATTACAACATCCAAATACAATCAAGGTCCGACTACAGAACCAAAATAAAAGAAGAACCCCAAATGCGACAAGGTCCCTGATCGACCCCAACTGGGCTCCACTACTGATAAACTAGAACGAAACAACATAAAGGACAAGATCTTCATCGAGCTCCTCCTTGAGCTTGGTTGCGTCACCTGCTCGGTTCAACGGCACCTACAAACTGGTTTTGGAAGTAACTGTGAGTCACGGGGACTCAGTAATCTCGCACCCTCGCGATCAAGACTATTTAAGCTTATGGGTAAGGTAAAAGGTATGAGGTGGAGCTGCAGCAAGCGACTAGCATATATGGTGGCTAACATACGCAAATGAGAGCGAGAAGAGAAGGCAAAGCACGGTTGATAAAAGTATGATCAAGAAGTGATCCTAGAACAAGCTACGTCAAGCATAACTCCAACACCGTGTTCACTTCCCGGACTTCGCCGGAAAGAGACCATCACGGTTACACACGCAGTTGATTCATTTTAATTAAGTTAAGGTTCAAGTTATCTACAACCGGACATTAACAAATTCCCATCTGCCCATAACCGCGGGCACGGCTTTCGACAGTTCAGATCCCTCCAGGGGTGTCCCAACTTAGCCCATGACAAGCTCTCACGGTCAACGAAGAAATAGACCTCCTCCCGACACATTCCGATCAGACTCGGTATCCCGGTTCTACAAGACATTCTCGACAATGGTAAAACAAGTCCAGCAAGCCCACCCGCTGTGCCGAAAAATCCCGATAGGAGCTGCACATATCTCGTTCTCAGGGCACACCGGATAAGCTAAGCGTACAGGAGCCGACGTAACCCAATTTGCCAAGGGATGGCTCTGCACGGTGCTCTGGGTTGGACCAACACTCAGAGGAGCACTGGCCCGGGGGGGTTAAAATAAGATGACCCTTGGGCTGGCCTAACCCAAGGGAAAAAGAGGCTAGGTGTCAAATGGTAAAACCAAGGTTGGGCCTTGCTGGAGGAGTTTTATTCAAAGCGAACTGTCAAGGGGTTCCCATTATAACCCAACCGCGTAAGGAACGGAAAATCCGGGAACATAACACCGATATGACGGAAACTAGGGCGGCAAGAGTGGAACAAAACACCAGGCATAAGGCCGAGCCTTCCACCCTTTACCAAGTATATAGATGCATTAATTAGATAAGATATATTGTGATATACCAACAAGTAAACATGTTCCAACAAGGAACAACATCTCCATGTTCCAACAAGGAACAAACTTCAATCTTCACCTGCAACTAACAACGCTATAAGAGGGGCTGAGCAAAGCGGTAACATAGCCAAACAACGGTTTGCTAGGACAAGGTGGGTTAGAAGCTTGGTTTAACAATATGGGAGGCATGATAAGCAAGTGGTAGGTATCGCAACATAGGCATAGCAAAAGAGCGAGCAACTGGCAAGCAAAGAAAGAAGTGATTTCGAGGGTATGGTCATCTTGCCTGAAATCCCGCAAGGAAGAAGACCGGGTCCATGAAGAAGACAAATGGACGTAGACGAACGGGTCCTCACAATGCGACGTAACCGGAACCAACCCGAAGAAGCAAACACCGGAAAGAAGCACACAACATAGTATACAACCAACACATGAACATGGTATGATATGCGAGATGCGGTATGCGATGCATATGCATGATTTGCAAGGGAAAGCATGAACCTGGCCTCAACTTGGAAATCCAAGTGTGCCACTGGAAAGGTGAGATGAAATCGCTTGAAAACAATATAAAGAACGCCGGAATCGGAGTTACGGTTTGGAAAAGGCAAGCGATTCAAATATGACCACGATTTGCGATATACAGCAAGTAGCCATCTAAATGCAACAAGATGAACATGCTACAACACTCAAAAATGACAACAAAATACATGGCAGGGATCCATTCAAGATGCTTAACAAAATACTAGCACTGAGCTATGGCCAAATCATCCATTAACAGGTTCAAACAAGCATGGCAAAAATGCATATGGTAAACAGATCTCAGACTTAGTGAAATTGACACTTGTCTGGAATTTCAGATCAGATAGCACTCTTCGGAGCATGAAAACTATATGCTATAGGACCTGAACATGGCAAAGTAAAGCATGGCATGGAGCTACTCAAAGAGCTTAACAAAAGGGGAATTGGGAGACATGTTCTGTTTCTCATAGACAGCTGATGAAGCTTCAAACACAGGGCTTTCTTCCAACTGCGGATTTGGTCCCCGTAAGAGCAGGGATGACGTCCTTCAATGGCGGGGCTCAAGCGGAGAACTTCCCCAATCCGTCCAGGGGGGAACGAGTATGCTTCGTCCCCTTCTTGTTAAGAGGTGTCAAATTTCTGATCCATCCCTTCCTCCGAGGTCTGCTGGAGTATTACGGCCTCCAACTGCATAGTCTCACTCCCGCTTCCATCCTGCATATTGCGGGTTATGTCGCTCTATGCAAGCTATTCCTAGGCTGCGAGGCCCATTTCGATTTATGGAGAAGACTGTTCGGCCTCGTCCCTCGTAATCAGGGAGGGTCAATATTTGAAGTGGGGGGAGCTGAAGTGTCGCGCATCGCCGGCACTGGATACTTGTCCGGCACGCCGAAGAAGGCTTCCGAAGAGTGGCCTTCGGAATGGTTCTATATCAATGACGTCGCTCTTCCCGACCCAGTCTGTATGGGCCTCCCTGAATTTTCAAGTGCTCCATTGAAGAAACGCCATAGCTGGCGTCCTCAGAACCTCGAGGAAGAAGAGAGCGCAGAGGTTACTCTGCTGCTGGGCAAGATTAAGATGCTCCCCCAGTCCAGATTGTCAATACTCGAGGTAATGGCGATCTCCATAGAGCGGGGGGTCCAACCACTCCAATACAGAGGGCTACCCATGTGGCACTACAATGGGGAAGATGACGCCTCGCGCTGCGGTTGGAGGGGTCCAAAGACCCCCGCCGCTTTGGCTAAAATATTGGCCAAACTATATAAAGGGGAGAAGGAGTAGTTCACCCATCTCCAATACCGAGACGAATTTTCCATGTATAATCCTCCTAGCTGGGTAAGCTCTATCTCCACTATTTAACTCCTCTCCCTGAATTATCTTTAACGGGGAGTATCCTATCCACTCATGACAGGAATGGCGAAAGGCTGTCGAGGGGATCCATGACCCTTCCCCTCAGCCGGAGAATCGCAATCGGGATCTTGACCCCGGATATGAAGAAGATCCAGACATATTTGTGGAGCTCTAGGATGGAATATTCTATTAGACGAGCTATGACGGCATGGATGTACCTATCATCGCCGATTACCCCGGCCTCCTTCCTGCTTCGCATGTAAGTAATTCAAAAGACACTTTCTTCGAAAGAGTTCCCTCACTATGCCTCACCCACCACGCCATTCCGTGTTCCAAAGGGGAGGCGCTCAGCACCGCAATATGCAACGGGAGCATCTCCGAGGAGAGCGGCGCCCATGCCTGACACATCTTCAAAGAGGAAGGCAAATGATAACACGGCAGAACCCTCATCAAAGAGGTAAGGCTTTTATTTTCAAGAATACCCTTTCTAATCATCACATCAAATTGTAATGCCATTCGTCGCATCCTATCAGGAAAAGTATCCGCCGGACTATGTCCGGGGATCCGGCCGGACGTGCCTCCACTAGTCAGGTTTCGGACCCTGCCCAAAGGACGGGGGCTGACACGGGAGTGGCGCCGAACTGTCCCTTCACAGAGGATTTGGACGACATGCGCATCACAAACTCTGAAGTGGAGAGCGCTACGAATCATCGTCATCGGAGGGCCATTCTTCGTAACCTTGGTTTCTCAAAAGAGGAATTTGATGCCTTCAATTCGGCCGATGTGTACATCCGAGCTGCTCGGGATGGGCTTGCTAGAGCCACAGACCAGCATCTGAAAGATATGCGGGTAAGTGTAGATTTAATAATCATACACCGGGAGCCCCCAAGACTTAAAGTAGTTGATACAAGTGATTTAAGGATCAATGCATAACCATGTGCTTACGGAGAAGAACAGCCTGTTATCTCAGGAACTAGAAAAGTGTCAGAGCCAGCTAACTGTTGCCAATGCTGAACTGGAGAAATCCAAGAAGGCATCTCTTGGTAATGTTTCCTTCCATCGAGAAAACATAATGGTATACCAATAATGCTAACACGGTTGCTGACCTCTTAATTGGACCATTAGGTCAACTGCAAGAACAACTGGAAGCCGCTCGAAGCGGAGAACGAGTGTCGGGGGTTTGGTGCGACATATGCCAACGGATGGCTTATCATGGTGGGGGCGAGTAGAACATCGCCGATGCCTGGAAACGGGATGAGGCGAAGGCATGCACGCCGGCGAATCTTACCCAGCTTCAGGGCTCTCCGGGGAGATAATACCCCTACTGCTGCTCTGCGGGATCTCCGCATGATCACTATGGCAAAGTGTTTACACGGTTGCTCCTTGAGCTGTTTCTTCGAGGTAGGAGAGGGTAAGGCTAGCTCTCTCCCTTCTATATGATCTGGTCTAGAGCTAATGGGTTCCAACCTTTTGCATGGGTGCCCTGGGGGGTTTATATAGGCCTACCCCCCAGGGGTACAATGGTAATCCGGCTGGACGCGGGCCCAGCCGTCAGCGCCTCTGGCCTCCGTCTTCTCTGCCGACCACTGGGGCCCGCCGGCTTGCGGGCCCCGCTGACTGGCATGGTACGGAGCCGACAGGCAGTGTCCGCCACGAGCAGGTCTTGCCGGCTGCTGATTACTGTAGCGGTGCTTCTGATGACGCGGGCTTGATCATGAGGTCGTGGCAACAGCCCCGCCGCCTAGCGGGCGATCACTATTGCCACTCCCCATTACATCTTGATTAATGGCACATGGGCCCCGGGGGAGGGCTCGGCCGACTCCCAGGGGCCGACTCCCGACGGGTTTGACTGGTGGTCCTCTTGCCGTCTCCTAGGGTCTCACCGACTGGTGGGACCTGCTGCCTCTGAGCCATACAGACGAGCCGTCATGGGTGCATGATTCGGTCCTGCGGTGCTGATGTCAGGGCCAACACGGCAACAGTGCCACGCCGCACGGAGATCTTCCGGGGTATGGCGTGCTGTGGCCATGCCCGCCCTTGGTAAGGGGCGGGAGTGGGCTTCACTGTAGCCACTCCCCTGCCCCGTCCCCCTTGATGAGGTCACGGGTTTTTTTGGAATCACAGGCCGACTCCCCAAAGCCGGCTTCTCCGGAAGTCGCCAGTCTGGAGTCGGCTTACCCTGCGGTCGTCTCTGGGACTCGGCCGCGAGTGGTCATTCGGCCTTCTTTTCGTGGACTTCTTGAAGGCGGCTCTCCGTCCTGGGGTCTTGAGGGGCGCAGCCTGCCCCGATGTCTTGAAAGGTTCTGGGGCTCGGGTTGGACTACCCGTGGCCCATTACTCCGATAGTAGTCCCTGAAGCTGGTGAGGCGCCGCGGACGATCGGCTGAGAAGCCTCAGCAGTTTCTCTTTCCGGGTGGTCAACACATGGTCTTTGATTGACTTTTGCTGGGCCGACTAGAAGGAGTCGGACTCACTCAATTCGGACTCACTCAATTCCGACTCGCACAATATTTCGAACGTCGCGGTGGGATCCTAGTAGCGTGCTAGCTAAGCCTCCAGGCCGCCGCCCGTTCTAGGCCTGTCATGCGATGACACGTGGCTGGGCCGTCCTGCCAGCCTACGTGCACGACGGGACATGCCCATAGGCGGGACCCGCCACTACCGCGCCTCGGCGCCCGAGCGGATCCGCCACGGCCCCGGCGGACGGTTGGGATTCCCGTGGAGTTACTGCGCGCAGTAACTTTATCATGGAACGTGGGGGTCATGGGGCCGTGGGCGCAGTAAATCCCCACGACCGCCCCCTCGGCTTCGCAGCCCACGAGGCTATAAGTAGGGGGAAGAGGGGGGCACGCGCGCCCCTCCTTCCCACCACTCCTCGCTCTCTTCCTTCTCACTGCTCCTCGCTCCCCTCCTTCTTCTTCTTCTTCGCTCCGCCGTGTGCCCAAGCTCCGGCGAACGCCGCGGCGATCAGCTCACCATGAGTTCTTCCTCCTCCCCCGCGCCTCCCACGGTGCGCTCCGGCACATGGGACGGTTCCGAAGTCCACGACGACCACATCGAGTTCCTTCGCTGGACTCGTCGGCTCCCCGGCGAGGATCACGTGCGGGTGCGCCTTGCACCAAAGGGGGAGATTTCCACCGCGCTGCAGGAGGGCGAGCGGTTCATCTTCCGCTCGCACTGCTTGCGCGGGTTGGGGCTGCCGGCGAGCAGTTTCTTCCGATCTTTCCTGGAGTTCTATGGCCTCCATCCGCACCACCTCACCTCCAACACAGTGGTGCTGCTGTCCGCCTTCGTGGCTTTGTGCGAAAGCTTCCTCCGAGTCCTCCCCACCCTCGAGCTCTGGGGGAGTTCTTCTTCTCCAAGCTCGGCACCCAGGCCGCGGGCGTGCCGGCGCAGTGCGGCGCTTTCATCATCGTGCGAAGGTCGGGGGCTGACAATCCCTTCCCCTCCATCTCGCAGATAAAGTCGGTGAAGATGTGGCAGAGATCCCACTTTTACGTTAGGAGCGTCTCCGCGAGGGGGGACTGGGTCAACCTGCCGGCTTTCGAAGCCGGCCCACCGGCTGGGCGACTGCACAACTGGTCGTACCAGGCCAAGTCGCTGACGCCTGCGGGAGCCGGCGCCATCGCGCGACTCCGAGTGCTAACGCAATCGGAGTGTTTGACTGGTCCAGACCTGCTGGCCGCCTTCATGGCGCGCTGAGTTCTCCCACTCCAAGGATGCCCTCACATGATATGCCAGATGAGCGGGCACCGCGACCCGAGTCGGATGTGCACCAAGGACATGCCTCACGAAGAGGTGGCCTTCATGGTGAACTACCTCTCGGACTAGGATTGGCGGTTCGGCAAGGAGCCGTACTCCCGTGCCAACCCCCCGCCCGTGGTGAGTTGCCTTTCCTTTCTTTCTTTGGATTGTCTTCTCTCTCGCCGAGTTTGTTTTGACCAATTGGGTTTGGTTAGAATCCTCTCCTCCACCCGCCAGCCGGCACCTCGGGGCCAGCCCACGAGTTCCTCGCTGACCGGGCGGAGAGCGACATCGACGACCCCGATCTGGGGGCGGCGGCTCTGGAGGACGACACCGAGGGAGGAGGAGGAACAGCGGGCGACTTCAGGCCTTCGGCCACTTTCGCCGACTGGCCTGACAATGACGCCGAGGGGGAAGTCTCCCCCCGCCATCGGCCAGGAGCCAGCCAGCCTGGCGCGGGCTCTTCTGCCGCGCCTGGTGCTCCAGGCGGCGAGAAGAAGCACAGGGCTGTGCCGACCTTGTTCGGCAGTCGGCCGAAGAAACCCAAGGGTTCGGCTGCGGCGACCCCGACGGGATGAGGCGGCTGCGAAGGCCATCAGCTTCCATAAGGAAGCAAAGATGCCGCCATTGGTCTCTGCGTGAGTATTCTCTCTCAAAACTTTTATTCTTTCTTTGTGACTTTGTCTTAGTCTTTGCTTGCTGCCCTTGCTTTAGGGCTCCCCTCACTCTTGAGAGGGTCACCGCCGCCTCCGTCATGGGGTCAGCGGAGACGTCCACCACCACTCGGCGGATTGACCCCGCTGCCGACCTCCGGGAGGCGACAGAGCGGAATGCGCAGGAGAAGCGCAACGAAGAGGAGGCCGTTCGCCTGGAGAAAGCGGAGGCCGACAGGGCGGAGGCCTTCGCCAAGAAAAAACTGGCGGAGGCCGAAGCCGCCGCCGCGGTGAAGCGGCAGGCTGAGGAAGCCGCACTCCGCCAATCGGCGGTGTTCATCACCCCGTTGAACTCTGCGCCGCCGCCTCCGGAGTTCACGGGGCAGACTGGGGAAGCTGGCGGTGAGAACCCCATCATGGAGAGGGAAGGCGGCGACCCCTCTACGCCGGACATGATTGTTCCGCCGCCTCCTCCGTTGCCGTCTGCGAGTGCGCAAGGCGAGCAGCCAGCGGGTCCTCCGGTGCCGCCGAACGAAGACGAGGCTGTGGCGAGGCTGCTCCTCCAAGTCGGCTGGCCAACGCGCCGCCGTCTGGAGAAGGCGACTTCGGCACCCCGCCCCCTGGAAGCCGGCACTGCCAGCTCGGCGATCCCAGACGCCGAAGCGACAAGCGCCGCGCCCATTGGGTGGGTGCGAGGAGGCAGCACAGGGCCGCTGAACCAGGCGCTCCTGGACATCCAGGCGAAGCTTCACGCTGAGGGTGACGCTCTCCAGAGTAGCACCAAGGCGTTCCTGGCGTCGCGGGCAGCCGTCCGGGTTTGTTTTTTTCCTTTGGCCTTTGTTTTCTTGTTCCTCTCAGTGGGGGTGCGCCAGCGCACCCACTGGGTGTAGTCCCCGAGTTTCGGGCTGGCTGCTGAGCAGGCGGCCCGGAACTCCAATTGATGAACTTTGGGTATTAACTTTTTTGTCTGAAACATTTGACGCAGGATTACCACAACCTCCGCGTCACTGCCTTCAACTGTAACGTTGAAGAGCTGGGCAAGTGGACCACCAATTTGTCGGAGAGCCAGAGTAAGTCTTTTTCCTTCTTTGCGGGGGCACGCTGGCGCACCCGCGGGCTGTAGTCCCCGAGATTCAGGCCGACTGCTGAGCAGTCGGGCCGGATCTCCCCGGCGACCTTCTTTACCTGATAACTTAACGCCTTCTTTCTTCCTTCTTTTCAGGAGCCAACAGTGCTCTTCAACAGCAGCTGAGCAACGCCAACTCCGCTTTACGCGCCAAGGAGGAGGAGTGCAGCAAGCTCGCCACGGAGCGCGATCTGCTGGCCACTCAATTGGCAGAGCATAAGGAGCTGCTTGTGAAGACACAGAGGGAGGCGGAGGAGATGGAAACCACCCTCCTGGCCGAGTTCGCGAGCGAGCGCTCCTCCTGGTCTGACAAGGAGGCGATGCTGGCCTCTGGTTTCCATGAGATTGAAGACATCGTTGATGGTGAGTTTCTTTACTTTCTTTCATCGAGCTGCCAATTTAAGTCATCCCGACTCCTGGTTTTTGACTTGCTTCTTCGTTTCTTCCTGTCTTTGCAGACTTCTTTCCTAGGCACTTGCAGGCCGCCATCCAAGCCATCGAGGCTGACCATGAAGGTCGGAGGGCGGAGGGCGCAGAGATCGCAGCCGACGCCCCCCGAACCCTTGACGAGCACATCCGGAGCATCGAGGCTCACCTTCGGCCGACTCACCAGATGCTACGCCAGCTTCAGCGTGTCGGTGCCCAGGCGATTGCCACCCTGTGGCCGGACATGCAGGCTCCGCGCACCCCCAGCCTGATAGCCGACTGGCTAGAGGTCGCGGCTGGTCATCTTGAGGCCTGGAAGGGCTCTTCGGCCCGAGCTGGAGCGCGCCGGGCCTTGGAGTTCGTCAAGGCATGGTATCCGGGGCTGGATCTAGACCGGCTGGCCATGCTTCGCTCGGAGGCCCGGCCGGAGCTGGCAGCTGCGGAAAACACCCTCGTCAAGTGTGCTGCGGCGATCGCCGAGTACACCGACACCAGCATCTTCGTCCCCGAGTGGTCTGAAGACGGCAAGAAGGTACCGCCGGAGTGGTTTGGGATGAACCCAAACTACGGCAAGGACTCGGCGGAGGTGATTGGCTCCAGCGTCGAGGAAGAGGGCGAGGCGGAGGACAGAGGCGAGGCGGAGGCACCAGAAGACGGAGCAAACGGCCAGCCTCAGCTCGACCGCGCCTCCAGCAACGAGCCACGTGCGACCGAGTCGACTGCCGCCGGAGGTGATCAAGCCAAGACTACCCAACCGGCCGCCCCGACGCCTGGCGTTGGCACCTCCTCCGACCCTTCGAATCCGTCTGCTGCTTCCTAAGCTACCGCTTTATCTTTATTTTATCTGCTTCAGTAGTCTTTGAAGAACTTGTTAATTCGCACAATTCCACCCGCGGGGTTTATTTTGACCTTCTGCTCGAAGATTCGGCCAAGGGCCTATGTTATGTAAATATATTTATCCGAGTTCTATCTTTTCTTTCTCATTGCTCTTTTGGCTTTTTTCCTTTGCCGCTTTCTCTTAGTTGCCTGCCTTGCCAATCGGACAACCGCTCTGCGGACTGTCGCTGGATCAAATGCTTGGCTACTTTGGGAAGGCAAGTACTTAGTCGTTTTTAAGATTTTTTTGAGCAAGTTGAATAGAAGATGGCAATCTGACTATTCGAGAGTCGGTTTGCGAAAAAGGCTGGAAGCTGTCTTGAGCTATGTTTTATGCTTTGAGTCCTTAACCATTTTTCATGCGAACGCGCATTCTACCTTACCTCTGCCCACCGTACAGTCGCTCTGCGAGCTGCAGCTTCTGACAGAAGACGGTTTAGGTGTTACACACTACTTGTCCGGCTGCAGGAAGCATTTCATAGTGCAAGGCGGCAAGTCCCCGGGCCGACTTGTCGAGCCCAGTGCCAAGCGGCATGACAAAGAGTAACATACTTGTAGGCACAATTTTTATCATACAGACAAAAGAGGGCAGTCCCCGAGCTCATCTCGGGGGGCCCGAAGTCTTAGTACTTTAATACAAAAGGTAGCATGGTACATACTGCATCAATTGTAAAATCTTCGAAGGAGATTTGCATTCCATGGCCGCTCCGTCTCCTTGCCGGAGTCATCCCTCTTGCGTGCTCAGGGTTTCTGAGCGTCAATCAGGTAGTAGGAGTCATTTCCCAGTACTTTGCTGATGATGAAAGGGCCTTCCCAAGGTGCCGACAGCTTGTGCTGGCCGGTTGTTCGCTAGATCAGCCGAAGCACAAGGTCGCCTTCTTGGAAAGATCTTGGCATTACCTTCCAGTTGTGGTATCGGTGCAGGCTCTGCTGGTAGACGCTGGACCAGCTGAGTGCCAACAGCCGACCCTCTTCCAGCAGATCGACGACGTCTTGTCATGCTTCTTCTGCTTCCTCCTTGGTGTACATGGTGACTCGTGGGGAGTCGAACTCTATGTCCGTTGGGATGACGGCTTTGGCACTGTAGACGAGGAAGAAAGGCGTGAAGCCGGTTGACTTGTTTGGAGTCGTGCGCAGACTCCAAAGGACGGCTGGTAGCTCGTCGAGCTAGCAGCCAGCAGAGCGCTCTAGAGGCTCGATCAGCCGGGGTTTAATGTTGGACACGATGAGGCCGTTTGCTCGCTCCACCTGGCTGTTTAACTGTGGATGGGCGACGGATGCTAGGTCCAGTCAGATGCCCTGTGTTGCGCAGAAACGGGCCAAGGCGCCTTTGGCGAAATGTGCCGTTGTCGGTGATGATGCTGTGTGGTATGCCATACCGAATTGTGATATCGGCGATGAAAGTCACGGCAGTCGGACCATTCAGCTTCTTGATTGGCTTCGCTTCTATCCACTTGGTGAACTTGTCCACTGCAACAAGTAAGTGAGTTAAGCCACCTCGTGCTGTCTTGAATGGTCCCACCATGTCTAGACCCCAAACTGCGAAAGGCTTTGGCGACGAGTGCTCTTGAAGCCGCATGGTGCGGCTTGGAGCTGAACTTCTGGCACCCTTTGCATTTTTGGACCAACTCCTTGGCCTCTTCCAAGGCAGTTGGCCAGAAGAAACCGTGTCGAAAGGCTTTGGCGACGAGTGCTCTTGAAGCCGCATGGTGGCCGCACTCACCTTGATGGATGTCTTTGAGGATCGCTTGGCCTTGCTCTGGCTCTATACAGCGCTGGTAGACACCAGTGACGCTGCGCCTGACCAGCTCTCTGTTGACTATGGTGTAGGCTGCCGCCCGGCATTGTATTTGCCGAGCTGAGGTCTCATTAGTCGGCAGCTCTTTGTTCACCAGGAATTTGAGGATGGGCTAGGCCCATGAGGGTGCTGCTATTTCTTCGACTGCCAGGACTGCGAGTTGGACGAGGGCGGTTGGGCTGGGAGGCGGTGGGTTGGAGTGAACAACCGCTTGCTGGGTTAATGAAGTCCCCAGGCCGATTGGCGCGGCACTTGGGCCGAGTTCTGGGTCTTCGAGTCCGCCGCCGTAGTCCCCGGGCCGGGTTCGACTGTGGCGGCTTTGGAGTCATCCACCAAAATCCCGTACCGACTGCCGGGGCTCTGGAGTCGGATCCGACGTCTTCGGGAGGAGCCGGCACAAAAATGGAGTCTGATTCTGGTGAAGGCTTGACAGACGGCTTGAGGAGGCGTTGAAGGGCGATGCCAGATGGTATTGCTTGGCGGGTAGAGCCGATTCGAGCCAAGGCGTCTGCTTGGTCGTTGTCGTTTCTTGGCACATGGAGGAACTCGCACCCTTCGAAATACCCGCTGAGTTGCTGCACGACGAAATGGTAACTCGCCATGTTTGCATCTTTCGCGTCCCAGACGCCAAACGATTGTTGGACCATTAAGTCCGAGTCGCCATAACACAAGATCCGGCGGATGCCAAGTTCTTTCGCAAGCCGGAGCCCGTGAATGAGCACCTCGTACTCGGCGACGTTGTTGGAGGCGGCAAAATGGATTTGTAGTGCGTATTTGAGCTTGTCGCCTTTAGGAGAGGTGAGGACGACGCCGGCTCCCAAGCCGGTGCGCATCTTGGAGCCGTCGAAATGCATCCACCAATGGGTGGAGTCAGGCGCTGGAGGTATGTACTGGGTCTCGGCCCAGTCGACGAGGAAGTCGGCCAGTGCTTGTTACTTGATAGCGATGCAGGTCTGGTAGTGGATGGTGTAAGGAGCCAGCTCTATGGCCCACTTGGCCACTCGGCCAGAAGCATCTCGGCTAACAATGATCTCGGCAAGTGGGGCCGTGCAGACCATTGTGATTGGATGCTCTTGAAAGTAAGGCTTCAATTTCTTGGCAGCAAAGTGTATGCCATAGCACATCTTCCGGTAGTGGGGGTAGTTCTGCTTGGAGGTCGACAGTACCTCGCTCAGGTAATATACCGGTCTCTGGATAGGTAGCGCCTTGCCTTCCTCCTTGCGTTCCACTACAATGACCGTGCTGACTACCCGGCTGGTGGCGGCGATGTACAGGAGCATAGGTTCCTTGGGAGTCGGAGCCGCCGGGACGGGTGGAGTAGTCAGCATCTTCTTCAACTGGAGAAAAGCTTCGTCCGCCTTATGGTTCCACTCGAAAAAAGTGGTCTTCTTCATGAGTTGGTGTAAGGGGAGAGCTTTCTCGCCCAGTCGACTGATGAATCGGCTGATGGACGCCAAGCAGCCGGTGAACTTTTGCACATCCAATAGTCGGCTGGGTACCTCCATTCTCTCAATGGCCTTGATCTTTACTGGGTTGCATTCTATGTCGCGTTCAGAGACCAAGAAGCCAAGGAGCTGGCTGGCTGGTACTCCGAAGACACACTTCTCGGGGTTGAGCTTGATCTGGAATCGGCGCAGGTTTTCAAAAGTCTCCTTGAGGTCTTCCAGCAGTGTTCCACGCTTTTCCGTCTTCACCACCACATCATCCACGTAGACGTGGGCGTTCCTGCCGAGCTGCTTGAGGAGGCACTTCTGCATGCAACGCTGAAAGGTGGCGCCGGCATTCCTTAAACCGAACGTCATGGTGAGGTAGCAGAAGGCTCCAAACGGCGTGATGAAGGCGGTCTTCAGTCTGTCAACTGGGTCTAGCTTGATCTGGTGATATCCTAAGTATGCATCCAAAAAACTCAACAGCTCGCATCCGGCTATGGAGTCTATCACTTGATCGATTCTTGGTAGAGCAAACGGGTCCTTGGGGCAGGCTTTGTTGAGGCTCGTGTAGTCAATACACATTCACCACTGCTTGTTGTTCTTCAGTACCAGGACTGGATTTGCTAGCCATTCTGGAAAGAACACTTCCATAATGAAGCCGGCTGCGAGGAGTCGGGCTATCTCTTCTCCGACAACTCTTCTCTTCTCTTCTGATAGGCGGCGCAGGGGCTGCCTGACCGGCTTTGCATCAGATCGGACATGTAACTTGTGCTCAGCAAATTCCGTCGGTACACATGGCATGTCTTTGGGGGACCATGCGAAGATGTCCCGATTCTCACCGAGGAAATCGACGAGCTCGCCTTCCTATTTGCTGTCGAGGTTTGCACCTACGACAGCGTACCTCTCTAGGTGCCCCGGGTCCAAGGGTATCTTCTTTGTCTCTTTGGCCGGTTTGAACGAACCTTCGGCCTCCGACTCCTTCAGGTTGGGCGATACCTCTGGCTGCTTGCCGGCCATCGCCACAACTCGCTGAAGGAGCCGCTTCTCGGCAGTGATTACCAGGGACTCGGCCAGCCGACTGCTCTCAGCCGCGCAGGCGGACGACTTCCGGTAGTCGCCGGCCACAGTCAGAATTCCTCTGGACCTCGGCATCTTCATCTTGAGGTAGGCGTAGTGCGGGACCGCCATGAACTTGGCCAAGGCGGATCGGCCGAGCAGCGCATGGTATGGGCTCTCGAGGTCCACCACCTCAGACCAAACAGACTCTCGGCGGAAGTGATCTTTGTCTCCAAAGAGAACGTCTATCAGGATCTTGCCGATTTGTAAGCAGGAAAGCCCAGGAACAATGCCGTGGAACACAGTCCGGCTGTTCTGAAGCTTTCTTTGCTTGATTCCTAACTTCTCCATCGTGTCCTTGTACAGGATGTTGATGTTGCTGCCTCCGTCTATCAGAACTTGCCCTCGTTTATCCGTAGCAAAGGTGGCGTCCAAGACCAAGGCATAGGAGCCTGGACTTGGCATCACCTCTGGGTGGTCAGCCCTGCTCCAGCTAATGGGCTTTTCGGACCAGTGCATGAACTCTAGCGTCTCTGATGCTACCGCATTCACCTCTTGTCGCTGCAGCCGCCTGCTGCGTTGATCATCAGCCACACTAGTAAACACCACGTAGGCTCCGTGCTCTTCAGGGTATTCGTCTTGTACTGCGCCGACTGGCCTGACAGCCGGCTGCTGGGGCGGAGGCGGAGGCGGCTGCCCAACAGGCGGGGGAGGCAGGAGGCCGTCTCCCTTAGCGATCCTGGTGAGCCAGTGGCACTTCCAGGTGGTGTGATTCGATGGCTTCGCGCCTCTATGGAACTTGCAAGGTCCATCCAGGGTTTGCTCAGAGGAGAAGGCTGGCAACCAGTTTGGCTTGCCGCCTTTCTGTCGCTTGGGCGGAGGCTGCTCATCCGGCTGTTGGGCTTCAACGGTCGCGACCTGCCAGCTACTGGAAGCCGACTACGAGGCCTTGCGCTTGTGGTCGCCCTGCTGTTGTCGCCGGTTGGCGTCTGCCGCCGGAGTTCTTGGAGCCCGAGGGGCCACTTTGCCAGTTATGCTGATTTGAATATCCGCCTTCATGGAGGAGTCGGCCGTAGCGTACTTGTACGCTATGATCAGCAGCTCGTCGAGGGTTTCTGGCTCATCACAGAGGAGCTTTGCTTGAGGAGGGTGCCTTCTCTGCACCCGGCTGTGAAGTACTCGATGGCCTGCACCTCGTGCACGCCCTCACAGGAGTTCCGAAGCTCGGCCCAACACGTGAGGTAATCGCGAGTCGACTCGTCGGGGCCTTGCACGCACAAGGAGAGCTGACGAGGTTTGGGAGGACGCTTGTACGTGCCGGTGAAGTTGCGGACGAACGCTTTGGTGAAGTCGACCCATCAGTTGATGCTGCGGGGCTTTAGGTTGTTCAACCATGTCCGGGCCATGCCCTAGAGCATGAGCGGAACATACTTTACAGCGACACGCTTGTTGCTGTTTGCTATGCTGACAGCCGTGGAGTAGTCAACTAGCCAGTCTTCCGGCTTCATGGAGCCGGTATACTTGGGCGTGTCTCTTGGGAGCGTGAACCCTCTGGGAAAGGGCTCGTCCCGAATGCGGGGCCCGAAACAAGGCGGACCCAGCTCGTCTTCTTCTTCCAGCGCTAAGGATTGGTGAAGTCGGTCGATCCGGTGGCGGGCGTCATTCTCTCCGACTCCCTCTCGGCGGCCAAGGCGGTCGCCGAGAGTCGGATGGTCAACAGGCGGCAGGGAGACTCGCCTCTCCTTGCGGGGAGGGGGAGGCGGGCAGTCGTCCCGTCGTTCCACTGCTCTTGGGCGGCCGTCTCGGACGCGCTCTATGGTAATGTGAGTCTAACTGTGGCTGACAGCCGGCTCCTTTTCTCTTCTTCCTCGGGCTCCGCCAGTCGGCGTCCGAGATGTCGCGCCTTGATCTCGGTGAAGGTCGTCATTTGGCCGCTGCGGTGCCTCCGTGCGGCAGCCGGCCTCGTTCTGTGCAGCGGCCGCGTCGAGGAGCCGCTGGACTCGCTCCATCATGAGGCGGCGTTCTTCGCCCTCGAAATTGTCCAGCTCATCCGCCGCTGCCTGGGCGGCTCGGATGTTCTCCGCTGGTGTAGCGTACACAGGGCGACTTGCCCCAAACAGGTTGGCGATGGCTACGCCGTGCTGCTGGACTGCGCCAAGGCGGCTAGGCCCCGCCGGGGCTGGCGAGCCGCCAATGGCGCGATCCATCTCCCGCTGGTAGGCTTCTGACAAGCGCCTCATGCTGGCCAGCTTCTTCGCGCTTTCAACGAGCTGAAGGCAGCGCGCCTCCAACGTCTCTGCGTCAGCGTCTTCCGAAATGGGCGCAGTTAGGTCCTGTAGCGCCACACCGAGTAAGCCGTGCGCTCCTCCGCCGGGGAGCTCGTCATGACTGATGACGAGGACCTCGGTGACGGTGCTTCCGTTGCTCTCCGGGCGAGGGAGAGGTTCGTCGTAGACCACCACATTGGTGGGGAATGCGTCGAGCGACGCGGTGTCGGAGTCGACCAGCATCGGGTCGGTGGAGCCTACGGACTCTAAGTCTACGGCAGGCTCGCCGGAAACATGGAGCTGATCGAGGAGGCCCACGAGGAGGCTCTCGGGGCCGCCCGTGCCTGAGTTGGATGCAGGTTCGTCGGAGAGGCGGACCTCGCCGACAAGTTTGGCCAGGCAGCTGGCTGCGCAGACGATCTCAATGCCGCTTAGCGCGTTGGCGCAAACTCCGTCTGGCGTGCCTGGCTGGCTGCGCTCCCCAGGGAGAAAAAGGGTTCCCGTCCAGAATAGGTCTCCGGACGGCGGTGCACCAGGCCCCACGGTGGGCGCCAAATGTCGGGGGTTTGGTGCGACATATGCCAACAAATGGCTTATCATGGTGGGGGCGAGTAGAACGTCGCCGGTGCCTGGAAACGGGATGAGGCGAAGGCATGCACGCCGGCGAATCTGACCCAGCTTCAGGGCTCTCCGGGGAGATAATACCCCTACTGCTGCTCTGCGGGGTCTCCGCATGATCACTATGGCAAAGTGTTTACACGGTTGCTCCTTGAGCTGTTTCTTGGAGGTAGGAGTGGGCAAGGCTAGCTCTCTCCCTTCTATATGATCTGGTCTAGAGCTAATGGGTTCCAACCTTTTGCATGGGTGCCCTGGGGGGTTTATATAGGCCTACCCCCAGGGGTACAATGGTAATCCGGCTGGACACGGGCCCAGCTGTCAGTGCCTCTGGCCTCCGTCTTCTCTGCCGACCGTTGGGGCCCACCGGCTGGCGGGCCCCGCTGACTGGCCTGGTATGGAGCCGACAGGCCGCGTCCGTCGCGGGCGGGTCTTGCCAGCTGCTGATTACTGTAACCGTGCTTCTGATGACGCGGTCTTGATCATGAGGTCGTGGCAACAGCCCCGCCGCCTGGCGGGCGATCACTATTGCCACTCCCCATCACATGTTGATTAATGGCGCATGGGCCCTAGGAGAGGGCTCGGCCGACTCCCAGGGGCCAACTCCCCACGGGTTTGACTGGTGGTCCTCTTGCCGTCTCCTGGGGTCTCACCGACTAGTGGGACTCGCTGCCTCTGAGCCGTACAGACGAGCCGTCGTGGGTGCAGGATTCGGTCCTACGGTGCTGATGTCAGGGCCGGCACGGCAACAGTGCCACGCGGCAGGGAGATCTTCCGGGGTACGGCGTGCTATGGCCATGCCCGCCCTTGGTAAGGGGCGGGAGTGGGCTTCACTGTAGCCACTCCCCTGCCCCGTCCCCTTGATGAGGTCACAGGTTTTGTTGGAGTCGCAGGCCGACTCCCCAAAGCCGGCTTCTCCGGAAGTCGTCAGTCAAGAGTCAGCTTACCCTGCGGTCGTCCCTGAGACTTGGCCGCGAGTGGTCAGTCGGCCGTCTTGTCGTGGACTTCTTGAAGGCAGCTCTCCGTCCTGGGGTCTTGAGGGGCGCAACCTGCCCTGATGTCTTGAAAGGTTCTGGGGCTCGGGTTGGCCTACCCGTGGCCCATTACTCCGACAATGAGGATCCAAAAAACTGCTAGCCGCGGGCGAGCGCGTGTTAACAAAGGTCATTGTGGAGAAAAGCAAGCTCCGGGATTCGAACACCCAACTGGGCAGGAACTGAAAGATGTAAGGGCCCCGCTGGCGAACTCCGTAAAGGAGAATAAAAGGCTGCGAGGCGACATATTCAGTATGTGTTCGAACTTACCTTCAAACAATTTGGAAGCAGAAGGTCCTCATAGAGTTATATCTGCAGGTATACTGACCGGTCGTCTCGAAGAGGAGATGTCTGGATCTTCGAGCGATCTGCTAGAAGAGTTGTCGCAGGTGCACGAGCAAGCTCAGCAGGCGATGCGAAGTGTTGCCAAGGCCCAATGGCCATCCGCCTCCCCACCGGGAAAGATGGAGGAGCTGATACAACTATTCAAGGGAAAGATGGAAGATATCGGCCTGTCAGGAAGGTGCACAGGAAGCCTGGGCCATGGTGAAAACATGGTATACCAAGCTTGATCCGAATCATATGGCTCGGGTCGGACCTCTAGGGTCAGATGGAAAAGAAGTTCCCATTAATTTGGTATATGACCAAGTAGAAGTAGCCACCAAGTATTCCCAGCAAGATTGTAAGTTAGACCGCCTGCTGGACGGCATAGAGGAGGAAATTTTTTAGTCCTGGTGACTATGTACTTTCCTTGACATATGTGACTCTAGCTGAATTATAAAAACAATTGTCATGGAAGACCTTTTCGCTTCAACCTCTGGACTCGAAGGTGCGGAGTGTTTCCGAATACCCTAACGGTAAAATAGACCAGGGTATGCGTGGGAACTAGACGTAGGGGTCATAGTTGCTTGAACAAACAATGTGTATCCGGATAGTTATGTTATATTACACTATGATTGTAAGAAACATCTTCCAGGGAGAATAGTTCTATTAGGGGTTCCTTTCCCTGGGTGTGCATGCATTAAAATGCATGTCCGGATTGTGATTGATAACATTACAGTATAGGTAATCATCTGGGTGTTCATAATGGAAGGAATATAAAGCATCTTTAGTCCACCGACCGAGTATGCTCTTAAGAATGCTAGCTTTTGGCTTCACCCAGTCTGAGGTACACATCCGGATGACCCGGCAGTAACAATCGCAGAGGTGCTCCCTTTATGCCCTAGCCGAACTAACGGGAACGTAGGGCATAAGCACAGGAGCCAGGCAACCCAGCTTGGCCAAAACTTAAGTCATATCGATGCATATAATGGCGAAAAAAGTATATATGAGAAGAAACACATGTGTGATGAGCTTGATGCTCGGAAAATAAGCTTCTGCCCGGGAAGCCCCCAAGTATAGTGGACGTACATGCTCAAGGATGTGTACATCACAGGTGCACGATTTAGCTGTGCGAAAGAGTTTAAGTTCTAGAAAAAAAGAAAAAAAGAAAAGAGAGGAAAAAATAAAGGAGACAACAGGGAGAAGGAGACAAACACATAGTTCGGCGCTAGGCATAGAATCTTTGGAGTCTGGCCGCATTCCAGGGGTTCGGCTCTAGGCGGTTGTCTGATGCAGCTCGCAGGCGGTACGCTCCTCCCGTGAGAACCTCGTCAATTATGAAGGGACCCTCCCACTTGGGCTTGAGTTTGTCCTTTTTCTTCTCCGGCAAGCGTAGGATGATTTCGCCGACATTATAAGTTTTGGCCCATACTTCTCTGCTTTGGTATCTGCGGGCCTGTTGTTGATAAAATGCGGAACGGGCTTTTGCAACATCGCGCTCCTCCTCCAGGGTATCTAGGTTGTCCTGCCAAACAAGCTCAGCCTCTTTCTCGTCTTACAGGCACACTCGAGGTGAGTCTTGGATAATATCTCAAGGCAACACAGCTTCTGCACCGTACACCATGAAGAAAGGTGTATATCCAATACTGCGGTTGGGCATGGTCCGCAGCCCCCAGAGTACGGAGTCAAGCTCCTCAACCCAGTGCTTGTCTGATTCTTCCAAAGACTGCACTAGTCTACGTTTGATGCCGCTCATAATAAGACCATTAGCCCGTTCGACTGGACCGTTTATTTGCGGGTGATAGACAGAGCCGTAATCGAGCTTAATGCCCAGATTAGCACACCAAGTTTTCACCTCATTGGCTGTAAAATTGGAGCCGTTATCAGTGATGATGCTGTGTGGAACACCATAACGGTGCACCACGCTGGATATGAAGTCTATTACTGGCCCCGCCTCAGCCGTTTTGACTGATTTGGCCTCTATCCACTTAGTGAATTTATCCACCATAACTAGCATATACTTTCTCTTATGGCTTCCTCCTTTAAGGGCTCTGACCATATCGAGCCCCCAGACTGCGAAAGGCCAAGTGATGGGGATTGTTTGTAGAGCGGTGGGGGGCATGTGGCTTTGGTTGGCGAATAGCTGGCATCCAATGCAATGTTGGACAAGGTCATGTGCATCTGCTCAGGCTGTCAGCCAGTAAAAACCTGTACGGAAGGCCTTGCTAACAAGGGCTCGAGCTGCAGTGTGGTGCCCGCCAAGTCTGGCGTGAATTTCAGCCAAGAGCTGCCGCCCCTCTTCCTCGGAGATACATCTTTGAAGAACTTCAGTAGCGCTTTTCTTGTAGAGCTCTCCTTCATGAACCATGTAGGCCTTCGAGCTCCGAACAATGCGGGGAGCCTCATTCTGGTCCTCTGGGAGTTCTTTCCTATTAAGGTAGGCCAAGAAGGGTTCGGTCCATGGGGCACTGACTGCCATGATTAGGTGGGCCGACGGTGTTATTTCGGTGGCTGAGCCCCCGATTATATAGTTGTGTTCGGAGGCTGGGGTTGTGTTCGGATCCGGATTGGTGTTACCGCTTTCCCCTTGCCACGACATGGACGGCTTAAAGAGCCTTTCCAGAAAGATATTAGGTGGGATGGGGTCGCACTTGGCGCCAATGCGAGTGAGGACGTCCGCCGCTTGATTACTTTCTTGAGCCACGTGATGAAACTCAAGCCCCTCGAATCGAGCCGACATTTTTAGGACAGCGTTGCGGTAAGCCGCCATCTTCGGATCTTTGGCATCAAAATCTTCATTTATTTGAGATATTGGGAGGTTTGAGTCCCCGCGCACTTCTCGGCGTTGTATGCCCATAGAGAACCATCCGGAGACCATGTAATAAGGCCTCGTATTTGGCTCCGTTATTGGAGTCTGTGTATAATAGTTGGAGTACATACTGGACTACATCTCCAGTGGGGGACGTTAAAACGATGCCCACTCCTAATCCTGCCAGCATTTTGGAACCATCGAAATACATAACCTAGTTGGAATATGTGCCGTACTTTTTAGGGAGTTCGGCCTCTGTCCATTCAGTGATGAAGTCCGCCGGTACTTGGGATGTGATGGCTCGGCGGTTTGTATGTTATGTCCAATGGAAGGATCTCAATACCCCATTTGGTTATCCGACTCGTCGCATCACGGTTGTTTATTACATCATTGAGTGGTACTTCGTAAGCCACCATGATAGAACATTCTTGGAAGTAGTGTCGTAGCTTCCGGGATGCCATGAAGACCGCGTATGCTATGTTTTGATAATGAGGGTACCGGGATTTGCATGGTGTGAGGACGGCGGATACATAATATACCAGCTTCTAAATTGGGAATTTGTGTCCATCCTGGTCTTGTTCCACGACGAGCGGGGCGCTCACCACCTGGTGTGTTGCCGATATGTATAATAACATGGGTTCACCGACGTTTGGTGCGGCCAGGATTGGGTTGCTCGCGAGACGAGTTTTTATTTCTTCCAGTCCGGCTGTTGCCGCATCCGTCCACTCAATTTGATCGGTGCGCCGGAGGAGGCGATACAATGGCAATGCCTTTTCCCCCAATCTGGAGATAAAGAGGCTTAAAGCTGCCATGCACCCAGTGAGTTTTTGGAACTGTTTAAGGTCCATTGGTGTGGCCAATTGCTACAAGGCTCGGATTTTTGCTGGATTTGCTTCAATTCCTCTATTAGAAACGATGAAGCCCAGTAGCTTTCCAGCAGGAACACCGAAAACACACTTTTCCGGATTGAGCTTGATGTCATATGTACGGAGGTTGTCAAATGTGAGACGTAAATCGTCTATTAGTGAGTTGACGTGCCTAGATTTAATAACGACGTCGTCCACGTATGCTTCAACTATCTTGCCGATCTGTTTCTCCAGGCATGTTTGAATCATGCGTTGGTAGGTGGCCCCGGCGTTTTTGAGCCCGAAGGGCACGGTGTTGAAGCAGAATGGCCCGTATGGGGCAATGAATGTCGTTGCGGCTTGATCGGACTCCTTCATTTTGATTTGATGGTATCCATAATATGCGTCGAGGAAGCAAAGTGAATCGTGTCCTGTGGTGGCATCGATAATCTGGTCGATGCGGGGGAGGGGGAAGGGATCCTTAGGGCAGGCCTTATTGAGGTCTTTGAAATCGATGCATAGGCGCCAGGATTTATCCTTCTTTGGCACCATCACCAAGTTTTCTAGCCAGTCCAGGTGTTTTATTTCTCTAATGAATCCGGCCTCTATTAGCTTGGCTAGCTCCTCCCCCATCGCTTGATGTTTGGGTTCGGAAAAACGTCACAGTGTTTGTTTGACCGGTTTATATCCCTTCAATATGTTGAGGCTGTGTTCAGCCAATCTGCGTGGGATTCCTGACATAACAGAAGGGTGCCAGGCAAATATATCCCAATTTTCGCGTAGAAATTCTCGTAGCACGCTGTCGACCATTGGGTCTAATTGTGCCCCAATAGATGCTGTCTTCTTGGGGTCCGTTGGATGGACTTGGAATTTGACTATTTCTTCTGCTATTTTGCAGGAGGTGGATTTGGGTCGTTTGTCCAAGATTACGATGTCCTTATCCACCGTGGAGCGCAATGCGGTTAATTCTTCGACCGCGAGGGCTTCCAATAATGCCTCAAGGGCCAGTGATGCGGTTTTGTTTTCCGTGCGGAGTGCTATGTCCAGATCACTAGCAAGAGTGATCATGCCATTGGGCCCCGACATCTTGAGCTTCATATATCCATAGTGAGGTATAGCCTGGAAGTGTGTGAATGCATCTCGCCCCAATAGGGCGTGATATCCGCTGTTGAAAGGGGCCACTTAGAAGGTTAGTTCTTCGGTCTGATAGTTCTCTCGTGTGCCGAATACCACGTCGAGGGTGATTTTTCCCGCGCATCGCGCCTCCCGACTAGGAATAATTCCCCGGGAGGTCGTGCTACTTTGCTTGATGCGGCTCCTGTCTATTTCCATTTTGCTGAGTGTGTCCTCGTAAATGAGGTTTAGTCCGCTGCCGCCGTCCATGAGAACCTTGGTGAGCCGAAAGCCATCCACGATCGGACTGAGGACCAAGGCGGCTGGTTCCCGGATTGTCTTGACTTTTGGTTCGTCATCGGCATTGAAAGTTATGGCCGTGTTGTTCCAAGGGTTTGTTGTTGCGATTTGGCAGACTTCGGCAAGGTCGCGGAGTGCCCTTTTACGCTTATTGTTTGAAGCGAAAGTCTCAAAAACCGTCAGTACTCTGGGGTCGTCGCCTTCTGGAGGATATTGCTCTGGGTTGTTTTTGGTGGGGATTCCTCACCACTCTTGGCCACCTGACGGAGTATCCAACATGCTCTAAGGCTGTGAGTTGATATTGTGTCCGGTGTTGTGTGTAGCTTGCATGGTCCATCGAGCCATCCCTCCAGAACCATTCCGCGTCCCATAATGGGCTTGTATTTCTTTGTCATTGGGCCAGGCGTGCCACTAGGGTGCGTCCTTTTCACCTGAACAAGGGATTGGGTGGAAACCGACGTTTCCTAGTAGGCTGCCTGAGTTTTCCAGGCGCTTTCCATTGTGCAGTACTTGTATACTATGGTTGCCAAGTCTGCGAAGCGTGATATGCAACGACGGTTGATGGCGTTGACGATTCCTTCATCCACACAATTGTTGCGGAACGCTGTGATCGTGTCTTCGTCGTCGCAATCTTCAATCTTATCTTTGAGAAGGAGGAATCTGGCCCATAAGTGGTGGGCCGTTTCCTTATGTAACACCTCGAGACCAATGTGCCAAGTGCCTTCTAGGGTTTCCGGGTTTCGTTGTGTGTTTTGTTTCGTTTGTTGCATTCATCTTTGCATCGTGTGCATTGCATCATGTCATCATGCCACCATGTCATTTCTTTTTCTGAACTCAACTAAATAAATTGCATAGGTCGTTGATCTATTTAAGTCGAGGGAATTCACATGGTGATTCTCTTTATAACATATCATCCCGATATTAGGGAGCTATATTAAATATTCCTTTATTTTGGAATTCACCTCAACACACTTGCAAAATAATTCCCCATGCCTTTGTCCCATGCATCATCTCCTTCTCCTTTCCTTCTAGTTCTTTCTTCTGCAAGTGCCACTTTCCCCTTCTCTATTAATGTTCATTCCTTTCCTATAAATTCTTGACCATGCCTTCAACCTCTGTCAAATTTCAGACCCTTTGGAGTTGTTTTGGTACGGTTCAAAAATGCCTCAAGTTTGAATCATATTTAAACTTGTTTTATTTTTCTACCTCTAAATATATCCAAGGCAATTTTATCAAATAGAGTATAGTCCCCGGAGATTGAGGATATTTTTATATCTGAAAAACTCTTCTTCTAGTCCCTGGCCTTTTTCTTTTATTGGAACTATTTATTTAATTAAACAGAGAGTGTAGAGAGGAGAGAACGCTGCCCACTTGGGCCTCACAAACATCCAGCACCGGCCCACCTACTTCCTAACCCTAGGCCCAGCGAACCAACCTCCCTCTCCTCATGATCTCCTCTCCCCAGCGTCGCCATCTCTCCCTCGTCGCCTCCTCCCGTTGACCCTCTCCCTCTCATCTCCTAGCGCCGCCGCACGCTTCACACCAGGGAGAGGAGCTCCCATGCTCGATGCCATGGGCGCACCAAGGGCGCCTCCCATGGCCGTCGTTGCTCGCCGCTCCGGCCGTCTTCGCCGGAGTACCACCAGGTAGCCGGGCCTCTGCTGCGCGCATCCCGCCTCCCTCGTCGCGTCCGCTCCTTCGCTGGTACCCATTGTCGTCGCCACGGCCGGCCCCTCCTTCGCTGCCGACCATGGCCTGCCCCTTGTTGTGCCGTGTTGTTGCATGCCTGGGCCCCGTGACCTCAAGCTTCTGCGCCAGCCTCGCCTTCCTGCACCACTTTGTCTCGGTCGTTCGACCCAAGCCATCCTAGCACCGCGGTCTTCATCTGCCAAGGACGTCAAGACCTTTTCGTGGATGCGTCAAGTGCCCTGCTGCCCTATAGTATCGCCAAGAACGTGTTCCGCGACGACCGGTGTTTTTGAAGAACGCCAAGTACCCCTTCAGTTCGGCAAGACCAGAAAGTTCGTCTTCACTGAATGTTCACACGACTGCAACTGGGACCTTGTTCCACTATGTTTTGGACACGCCGAGTTCCTCGAAGGCACCGATGCCTAGTATGTATCAAGACCCGGATCGACAAGTACCACGACATCCGGAGCCCTCGAATCCATCAAGTCCGACAACCTTCGTGTGTACCACTACCGTCGCCCCGAAGACGTTGGAGTCATCAAGTACCTCTCCGAACGAACGTGAACGACTACCGTCGCAAGAACGGGACCGGAAAGTCCGAAGACCCCAAGTACCACAACACCGATGACATGAACGTCTACAGAAACTCGTGCAACGGTAAACACGTACCACTACCGTCGCCGAGATCGCCAGAACCTCTACCGTCGACCCTAGAGCGTGCGAGAACGCCTACTTCCTCTACTTTGCACCGAACGAGAATTGTCCCGCTTGCACGCTTCGAAAGGTATAACCTCGAAACGACGTCCGTGAACGAATGCTTGCGATGTTTGAGATGCTCGCGTTTGCACCGTGCCCGACATGTTTTCTTGCATGTTCCCTGTTGCCATACCATCATCCCGTGGGAACCCAGTATCCGGGAGCACCCCACCATCCTTGCATGACACGCTCCCGTCACACTTTCTTTTACACTGATGTCTCGATGAGTTGTCGGAACCGGAACATTGTTGTGGCACTGTTTCGTTATCGTCGCCGTGGCACCCCTTTTGTTTCCGCCATGATGACAAATGCTTCTTTATGCTCATGTCAACTTTTAATAAAAATTGCATAAAACTTGTTCATGTCATCCGCATCATGATAACAACAATTAAAATGTTTAAATTGTTGTTGCAATAAATTGCTAATGCATATGGGGATTTACCGGGTTCATTGTTTGTTATATCTGGCCCCATTTAAATTGCTTAGAGTGTGTAGTTTAGTTTTGCTTCACCTCTTGCCCTGCTAACAACATTTAATAGTGTTGGGTACATAACCGAGAGAGAACTAAATAAGTCATGTGGTGTTTTCTTCAATATGCAACTTCGTGGCATATTGAGCTCCACTTAATTTGTAGGATTGCTTGTGCACTTTGCCATGCCATGCATATTTAAACCGAACATGCATATGCTTGGTTGTGCATCATGCCGTGTTGATGTGATGGTTGTTTACTATGTTGTTTGCTTCTTTCTGATGTGCTTAGGGTTGGTTCCGATAACGTTGCGTTTGTGAGGATCCGTTCGACTACGTTCATTTGTCTTCTTCATGGACTCGTTCTTCTTCCTTGCGGGATCTCAGGCAAGATAACCATACCCTCGAAATCACTTCTATCTTTGCTTGCTAGTTTCTCTCTCTATTGCTATGCATATGCTGCGATACCTACCACATGCTTTATCATGCCTCCCATATTGCCATGTCAAGTCTCTAACCCACCTTGTCCTAGCAAACCGTTGTTTGGCTATGTTACCGCCTTGCTCAGCCCCTCTTATGTTAATGCATCTATATACTTGGTAAAGGGTGGAAGGCTCGGCCTTATTCCTGGTGTTTTGTTCCACTCTTGCCGCCCTAGTTTCCGTCATACCGGTGTTATGTTCCTTGATTTTTCGTTCCTTGCACGATTGGGTTATAATGGGAACTGCTTGACAGTTCGCCTTGAATAAAACTCCTCCAGCAAGGCCCAACATTGGTTTTACCATTTGCCACCTAGCCTTTTCTTTCCCTTGGGTTCTGCAAACTCAAGGGTCATCTTTATTTTAACCCCCCCCCCCCCGGCCAGTGCTCCTCTGAGTGTTGGTCCAACTGAGCGATGTCCGGGGCTACCAGGGGCAACTCTGGGCTGGCCTACCCGACGTCTGGCTCATCCATTGTGCCCTGAGAACGAGATGTGTGCAACTCCTATCAGGATTTGTCAGCACATCTGGGTGGCTTTGCTGGTCTTGTTTTACCATTGTCGAAATGTGTTGTAACCTGGATTCCGAGCCTGATCGGGTCGTCCTGGGAGAAGGAATATCCTTCGTTGACCATGAGAGCTTGTGATGGGCTAAGTTGGGACACCCCTGCAGGGATTTGAACTTTTGAAAGTCGTGCCCGCGGTTATGGGCAGATGGGAATTTGTTAATGTCCGGTTGTAGATAACTTGAACCTTAACTTAATTAAAATGAATCAACTACGTGTGTAACCGTGATGGTCTCTTTCCGGCGGAGTCCGGGAAGTGAACACGGTGTTGGAGTTATGCTTGACGTAGGTTGTTCTAGGATCACTTCTTGATCATAGTTTCTCGACCGTGCCTTGCCTTCTCTTCTCGCTCTCATTTGCGTATGTTAGCCACCATATATGCTAGTGTTTGCTGCAGCTCCACCTCATATTTTTTCCCTGCCTATGAGCTTAAATAGTCTTGATCGCGAGGGTGTGAGATTGCTGAGTCCCCGTGACTCACAGATACTTCCAAACCAGTTTGCAGGTGCTCGATGATACCGTACAGGAGACGCAACCGAGCTCTAGGAGGAGCTCGATGAAGACCGTGTTTGTAGTGTTATTTCGTTGCAGTTGATCAGTAGTGGAGCCCAGTTGGGACGATCGGGGAGCTATGTAGAATTTGGGGTAGTCTTCTTTTATTTTGGTTCCGTAGTCGGACCTTGATTGTATCTGGATGATGTAATGCTTTATTCATGTATTGTGTGAACTGGCGATTGTAAGCCAACTATGTACCTCCATTCTTTTTCATTACATGGGTTGTGTGAAGATTACCTCACTTGTGACATTGCTTACAATGTGGTTATGCCTCTAAGTCGTGCTCCGACACGTGGGAGATATAGTCGCATCGTGGGCGTTACAAGTTGGTAATCAGAGCCTTCCTCAACTTAGGAGCCCCCTGCTTGATCGAATCGCTGGCATTGTCGAGTATAGAATAATGTTTTGAGTCATTTAGGATTATATACATATCTTGGAGAGTAGGATTCTTTTTACTCCTCAGTCTCTTTGTCGCTCTGGTGAGGCATCCTGACGTAGAGTTTTGACTCTTCTCTTTTCAAATTTCACTAAAAAAATTTTAGGATCACGCGGGTATCTTGGAATCGTTCCGATGGTTTTGTGATGAGAACATTGTTCTTAGTGCATCCTGACATTTAGGGGTTGTGGCAGTGTCCCGGGGAGTTGAGCTCCGAGGTGTTGTCGTCACAATTTTATCATTGCAATTTTGGAATACCTGAGTTTCCCCGACATCGAAAATCTCTTTTATGCAGTTGTTGGTGAGATAACCTCAATGCCACCCAGTACTGGGGCGAGAGTTCGGGAGTATCGCCATAACTCGTATAACGGATGTTTTTCGAAGGTTGAGGTAAATGATTTCCGAAGGTTTCTTGGTTATGTGTTGAAGGATGGATACAGATGGATGTAGGATTTTCCAGTTTTGGGTGAGATATTATGCTTCCCCTGTATCCCCAACACCTGATTGCATAACCAGATAGTTTCGGGAGTTTATAAGTAGGAATTCAAGTAGCTCTTAGGATCTCTTTCCGACAGATGTATGATATGAAATTGGGGTTCGACATCTAGTGGTCCGCCTATCCATGGTTGGTTTTACAGTGGTCTAGTTGTGTCTTAAAGAGTCCTTGGCTATGCCGACTCGGGGACGCTTCGTATGTCATGTGCACTGCCTTGTACATGATGATGCTGTATGATCGAGCTCGTGTAGGCCCCACCACAAAAACTTCAGACGAAATCTCTATCATATGTTTGTTCCAACTTATTTTGCAAGCCAACCCTTTGTTTTGTTTTCTGAGTTGTGGTATTCGAGTTGCTTCGAAGTCAAGTGTTGATTCCATGCCTTTCCTAAGTGGTGTTCTCATATTTCTATGGGAATACTAATCCTTCTTGATCATCGAGTTTGTCATGTCAATCCTTTTCAACCGGTGTGTTTCTCTACAAGTGGATCCGATCACTTCAACATCCGCAAGATCACCTCTTGGTTTTTCCAACGTTGTTCGTTTCATCTGTCCTCAAGTTACCTTTGTTTTCCCGCCCTCCCAACCATTTTTCTTCGAGGACTCGGATTTCTTAATCAAGTATCATTTTATTGATGATAAGTCCCTCCATTCTTTCCGTCCATGTTCTTATCCGGTGATTCTCAGGAAGATGCTAAGGAAGCTTCAAGTTCGTCATTCTTCATTCTTTTCTTCTCCGGTGGTTTCAATTCAAGCTTTTGGTGTTGATCATGTCCCTTTCCCTCTTCTCAAATGCTTTCTCATGTTGGAGGTTCTTATCCAACCATCTCTGTATCATTAACATTGCGATTCAACTATTTCAGAGTGCCGAATTTATCTCGAAAGATTCACGTTTCCATTCTCGGTCCGTTCAAGTTCGTTTGAGGTTGTTATCTTATTCAATCCATTTAATTCAACCGGTGCAATCTCCTTTTCAAGCAATTGTTCAGTGGTGTTTTTCTCTTGAGTGGGCCCTAACCCACAGGTCTTTTCCTAGGACCTTACCTGACTCTTCTAATTTTTCCCAGAGCTTTTCAAATACATTTCAAAGTTTGACGTAAGAATGAATTGACATCAGTCAAATGCCTTTCTCCAAGATCTTTCATTTCTTTTCATCATTGGTTCAACCTTTCTAATTTTCATCCCGGAATATCTCAACAATTTGGTGGTGTTTCTTATCGTCATTCTCAACATTTGAAGACCGAAGAAGAGTTTTTCCTCCAAATCTTATCCTTTCTCTCAAGATTCGTGATTCTAGCTTGTTGCCATCCTCTCGGTTGTTTTCGATAGTGAGAATTCTTTTCATCTATCCGGAGCATTTCATGAGTTGTTTTAATTTCTTTCCTCCGAAGGCCATCTTTTCAAATATTATTCATTCTCAACTTTCAGCTCTCTTTCTCTAAATCTTACTGGTGCATCATTCAAATACCATCTAATCAGTTTATGATCTCTCCGTTCTCATGTATCTAAATCCCCTCAAATATCTTCATTCGTTCTCTAATTCTTTCTGGTGTTTCTTTATCTTTCCTTCGTTCATTTTCAATTCTTACGGTGGGTCGTTCAAGATTTTCTCTTACCTTGTTATCATATCAATTCATTCGTTGTTTCAATCCTACCGGTGGTTCGTTGAAGACCTTCTCAATTTTGATTTATCTCTCTCTTAATCCTTTTCTACCGGAATAAGTTGTATTCTTTCCGTTGCTTGTCATCAATTTAATTGATGAAGGTTAAGCATAATGTAATTCTTATTCTTGTTTCATCCAAGTGAGTAATTCTTTATTCCAGAGGTTCATCATATCACATTCTTGGTTTGAGATGCTCTATCTTTTCTTCCGGTGTTCCAAGTTTCCACTTTATCTCGTCGCAAGCTTCATCTAATCATTGCAAGGCTTCAATCTAATTCTTTTCATCCTTCATTTAATTTGTTCATTCTTTTATTACCGGAGTTCTTCATGGAGGTTCTACATGATGGTTCATGAAGGATTTAATTCCCTCTCGAAGTGTTCATCAAGATTCTTTTCAGAGGAGCTCAAACATTCTTCATCTTCCATTTCTAAGTGCAGTTCTTCCTATTTTATCTTTTTGAGGTGGTGTTATATCATTCTTGATATTTTCCCTTCGTGTTTCATGATTCACAAGTTTTCAAGAGTGACATATCTAAAAATCCATCATTTTCTCTTTGTTCAAGACATCTTTTCAATCCATCAATCTCTTCTTTGAAATTATCTTGGGTTATATTTCACCTTAAGCTTTCCCTAAGGATTGTTGCTAATTATGGTGTTTATAAATGACCCAAGTTCTTCATTTATCCTCCTGGTGAAATAAGTTTCTCATCTCCTTGTTCATATCAATCCTATTCTTTTTCCCGTCAGTGGCAGAATTTCACCTCAAATTTTAAGATGTCTTCCATAAGCCCACATCAAGCTTATCCTTTCGTTGTTGGTTTTCCAACAACTCCGTTCGACCCTTCTCCTGAGGATGCCTTTTCAAGATCTTTCTGGCAGAAGTTGGCATTTTTCTTATCCATTCGGTTATTCAAATGATCTATCTTCTATTCTTTCCCTCGGAGGCATTGTGATCTTGCTCTTTTCACTCATCATCTCGGATTGTGAGGACCATGTTTTTTTCGTGCTTATCCATTTAACCGGAGTGTCGTGCCCTCTATTCAAGTCCTCTCATCTTATCAACTTTTCCATCCCTTCTCAACCGGAGTGCTGTTTGAAATTGTTCTTACCCCTTGTACCATTCTTTCAATATTTCCGGAGGTAGTGTGTTGTTGATTTCATCAAGCATCCTCTCATCTTGTCAAATTCTTGTTAATTCCTTCCATTTGTAGTCAGAGTGCTGTACAAATTATATCATTCGTTTTCCTCCTCTATCTTGTTTTGACCGTACTGTTGTCGTAATTGATCTTTATTGTTCCTTCTGCATCTTTTTTCTACCGGAGTGCTTGCATGTACTTCTTGTCCTTTGTAACACTATTCTTATGCCTTTCAACCTGCAAGGTTCTAGTAATGTTCCTTGTTCCTCTTTTCTAACGAGGTGTTTTCAACTTTGTTCATCTCTGTTATATCCTTTCTTTCAAGTTGTTCAACCTCTCAAGGTTCTTTGGTTTCACTCGGTTGTCAAAGAAGCAACTTAGTTTTACCTCTTCTCTTTCTCTTCCATTTTCCCTCCGGTGCCATTCTAGATCTCAGGACAAGATCCTCTCGTAGTGGTGGAGTGTTGTAACGCCCCGAGACCGATGTGCCAGGTGCCTTCTAGGGTTTCCGGGTTTCGTTGTGTGTTTTGTTTCGTCTATTGCATTCATCTTTGCATCGTGTGCATTGCATCATGTTATCATGCCATCATGTCATTTCTTTTTCTGAACTCAACTAAATAAATTGCATATATCATTGATCTATTTAAGCTGAGGGAATTCACATGGTGATTCTCTTTATAACATATCCTCCCGATATTAGGGAGCTATATTAAATATTCCTTTATTTTGGAATTCACCTCAACACACTTGCAAAATAATTCCCGATGCCTTTGTCCCATGCATCATCTCCTTCTCCTTTCCTTCTAGTTCTTTCTTCTCCAAGTGCCACTTTCCCCTTCTCTATTAATGTTCATTCTTTTCCTATAAATTCTCAACCATGCCTTCAACCTCTCTGTCAAATTTCAGACCCTTTGGAGTTGTTTTGGTTAGGTTCAAAAATGCCTCAAGTTTGAATCATATTTAAACTTGTTTTATTTTTCTACCTCTAAATATATCCAAGGCAATTTTATAAAATAGAGTATAGTCCCCGGAGATTGAGGATATTTTTATATCTAAAAAACTCCTCTTCTAGTCCCTGGCCTTTTTCTTTAATTGAAACTGCTTATTTAATTAAACAGAGAGTGTAGAGAGGAGAGAACGCTGCCCACCTGGGCCTCACAAACATCCAGCACCGGCCCACCTACTTCCTAACCCTAGGCCCAGCAAACCAACCTCCCTCTCCTCATGATCTCCTCTCCCCAGCGCCGCCATCTCTCCCTCGTCGCCTCCTCCCGTCGACCCTCTCCATCTCGTCTCCTAGCGTCTCCGCACGCTTCACACCAGGGAGAGGAGCTCCCGTGCTCGATGCCACGGGCGCACCAAGGGCGCCTCCCATAGCCGACATGGCCCGCCGCTCCGGCCGTCTTCGTCGGAGTACCACCAGGAAGCCGGGCCTCTGTTGCGCGCGTCCCGCCTCCCATGTCGTGTCCGCTCCTTTGCTGCTACCCGTTATCGTCGCCACGGCCGGCCCCTCCTTAGCTACCGACCATGGCCTGCCCCTTGTTGTGTCGTGCTGTTGCATGCCTGGGCCCCGTGACCTCAAGCTTCTGCGCCAGCCTCGCCTTCCTGCACCACTTTGTCTCAGCCGTTCGACCCAATCCATCCTCGCATCACGGTCTTCATCTGCCAAGGAAGCCAAGACCTTTTTGTGGATGCGTCAAGTACCCTGCTGCCCTACGGTATCGCCAAGAACGCGTTCCGCGACGACCGGTGTTTTCGAAGAACGCCAAGTACCCCTTCAGTTCGGCAAGACCGGAAAGTTCGTCTTCACTGAACGTTCACATGACTGCAACCGGGACCTTGTTCCGCTATGTTTTGGACACGCCGAGTTCCTCGAAGGCACCGATGCCTAGTATGTCTCAAGATCCGGATCGACAAGTACCACGACGTCCGGAGCCCTCGGATCCATCAAGTTCGACTACCTTCGTGTGTACCACTACCGTCGCCCCGAAGACGTTGGAGTCATCAAGTACCTCTCTGAACGAACGTGAACGACTACCGTCACAAGAACGGGACCGGAAAGTCCGAAGACCCCAAGTACCACGACACTGATGACATGAACGTCTACGAAAACTCGTGCAACGATAAACATGTACCACTACCATCGCCGAGATCGCGAGAACCTCTACTGTCGACCCTAGAGCGTGCGAGAACGCCTACTTCCTCTACTTTGCACCGAACGAGAACTCTCCCGCTTGCACGCTTCGAAAGGTATAACCTCGAGACGACGTCCGTGAACGAATGCTTGCGATGTTTGAGATGCTCGCCTTTGCACCGTGCCCGACATGTTTTCTTGCATGTTCCCCGTTGCCATACCGTCGTCCCGTGGGAACCCGGTATCCGGGAGCACCCCACCATCCTTGCATGACACGCTCCCGTCACACTTTCTTTTGCACTGACGTCTCGATGAGTTGTCAGAACCGGAACATTGTCGTGGCACTGTTTCGTTATCGTCGCTGTGGCACCCCTTTTGTTTCCGCCACAATGACAAATGCTTCTTTATGCTCATGTCAACTTTTAATAAAAATTGCATAAAACTTGTTCATGTCATCCGCATCATGATAACAACAATTAAAATGTTTAAATTGTTGTTGCAATAAATTACTAATGCATATGGGGATTTACTGGATTCGTTGTTTGTTATATCCAGCCCCATTTAAATTGCTTAGAGTGTGTAGTTTACTTTTGCTTCACCTCTTGCCCTGCTAACAACATTTAATAGTGTTGGGTACATAACCGAGAGAGAACTAAATAAGTCATGTGGTGTTTTCTTCAATATGCAACTCCGTGGCATATTGAGCTCCACTTAATGTGTAGGATTGCTTGTGCACTTTGCCATGCCATGCATATTTAAACCGGACATGCATCATGCTTGGTTGTGCATCATGCCGTGTTGATGTGATGGTTGTTTACTATGTTGTTTGCTTCTTTCCGGTGTGCTTCGGGTTGGTTCCAATAACGTTGCCTTTGTGAGGATCCGTTCGACTACGTTCGTTTGTGTAACGCCCTCGATGCGGCTATATCACCCACGTGTCGAAGCACGACTTAGAGGCATAACCGCATTGAAAGCAATGTCGCAAGTGAGGTAATCTTCACACAACCCATGTAATACATAAGGGAAAAGATACATAGTGGGCTTACAATCGCCACTTCACACAAATACATGAATAAAGCATTACAACATCCAAATACAATCAAGGTCCGACTACGGAACCAAAATAAAAGAAGAACCCCAAATGCGACAAGGTCCCTGATCGACCCCAACTGGGCTCCACTACTGACCAACTAGAACGAAACAACACAAAGGACAAGATCTTCATCGAGCTCCTCCTTGAGCTTGGTTGCGTCACCTGCTCGGTTCAACGGCACCTGCAAACTGGTTTTGGAAGTAACTGTGAGTCACGGGGACTCAGCAATCTCGCACCCTCGCGATCAAGACTATTTAAGCTTATGGGTAAGGTAAAAGGTATGAGGTGGAGCTGCAGCAAGCGACTAGCATATATGGTGGCTAACATACGCAAATGAGAGCGAGAAGAGAAGGCAAAGCACGGTCGATAAAAGTATGATCAAGAAGTGATCCTAGAACAACCTACGTCAAGCATAACTCCAACACCGTGTTCACTTCCCGGACTCCGCCGGAAAGAGACCATCACGGTTACACACGCAGTTGATTCATTTTAATTAAGTTAAGGTTCAAGTTATCTACAACCGGACATTAACAAATTCCCATCTACCCATAACCGCGGGCATGGCTTTCGAAAGTTCAAATCCCTGCAGGGGTGTCCCAACTTAGCCCATGACAAGCTCTCACGGTCAACGAAGAAATAGACCTCTCCCGACACATTCCGATCAGACTCGGTATCCCGGTTCTACAAGACATCCTCGACAATGGTAAAACAAGTCCAGCAAGACCACCCGCTGTGCCGACAAATCCTGATAGGAGCTGCACATATCTCGTTCTCAGGGCACACCAGATAAGCTAAGCGTACAGGAGCCGACGTAACCCAAGTTGCCAAGGGATGGCTCTGCACGGTGCTCTGGGTTGGACCAACACTCAGAGGAGCACTGGCCCGGGGGGGTTAAAATAAGATGACCCTTGGGCTGGCCTAAACCAAGGGAAAAAGAGGCTAGGTGGCAAATGGTAAAACCAAGGTTGGGCCTTGCTGGAGGAGTTTTATTCAAAGCGAACTATCAAGGGGTTCCCATTATAACCCAACCGCGTAAGGAACGGAAAATCCGGGAACATAACACCGATATGACGGAAACTAGGGCGGCAAGAGTGGAACAAAACACCAGGCATAAGGCCGAGCCTTCCACCCTTTACCAAGTATATAGATGCATTAATTAGATAAGATATATTGTGATATCCCAACAAGTAAACATGTTCCAACAAGGAACAACATCTCCATGTTCCAACAAGGAACAAACTTCAATCTTCACCTGCAACTAACAACGCTATAAGAGGGGCTGAGCAAAGCTGTAACATAGCCAAACAACGGTTTGCTAGGACAAGGTGGGTTAGAAGCTTGGTTTAACAATATGGGAGGCATGATAAGCAAGTGGTAGGTATCACAGCATAGGCATAGCAAAAGAGCGAGCAACTGGCAAGCAAAGAAAGAAGTGATTTCGAGGGTATGGTCATCTTGCCTGAAATCCCGCAAGGAAGAAGAACGGGTCCATGAAGAAGACAAACGGACGTAGACGAACGGGTCCTCACAACGCGACGTAACCGGAACCAACCCGAAGAAGCAAACACCGGAAAGAAGCACACAACATAGTAAACAACCAACACATGAACATGGTATGACATGCGAGATGCGGTATGCGATGCATATGCATGATTTGCAAGGGAAAGCATGAACCTGGCCTCAACTTGGAAATCCAAGTGTGCCACTAGAAAGGTGAGATAAAATCGCTTGAAAACGATATAAAGAACACCGGAATCGGAGTTACGGTTTGGAAAAGGCAAGCGATTCAAATATGACCACGATTTGCGATATACAGCAAGTAGCCATCTAAATGCAACAAGATGAACATGCTACAGCACTCAAAAATGACAACAAAATACATGGCAGGGATCCATTCAAGATGCTTAAGAAAATACTAGCACTAAGCTATGGCCAAATCATCCATTAACAGGTTCAAACAAGCATGGCAAAAATGCATATGGTAAACAGATCTCAGACTTAGTGAAATTGACACTTGTCTGGAATTTCAGATCAGATAGCACACTTCGGAGCATGAAAACTATATGCTATAGGACCTGAACATGGCAAAGTAAAGTATGGCATGGAGCTACTCAAAGAGCATAACAAAAGGGGAATTGGGAGACATGTTCTGTTTCTCATAGACAGCTGGTGAAGCTTCAAACACAGGGCTTTCTTCCAACTGCGGATTTGGTCCCCGTACGAGCAGGGATGACGTCCTTCAATGGTGGGGCTCAAGCGGAGAACTTCCCCAATCCGTCCAGGGGGGAACGAGTATGCTTGGTCCCCTTCTTGTTAAGAGGTGTCAAATTTCTGATCCATCCCTTCCTCCGAGGTCTGCTGGAGTATTACGGCCTCCAACTGCATAGTCTCACCCCCGCTTCCATCCTGCATATTGCGGGTTATGTCGCTCTATGCAAGCTATTCCTAGGCTGCGAGGCCCATTTCGATTTATGGAGAAGACTGTTCGGCCTCGTCCCTCGTAATCAGGGAGGGTCAATATTTGAAGTGGGGGGAGCCGAAGTGTCGCGCATCGCCGGCACCGGATACTTGTCCGGCACGCTGAAGAAGGCTTCCGAAGAGTGGCCTTCGGAATGGTTCTATAACGACAACGTCGCTCTTCCCGACCCAGTCTGTATGGGCCTCCCTGAATTTTCAAGTGCTCCATTGAAGAAACGCCATAGCTGGCGTCCTCAGAACCTCAAGGAAGAAGAGAGCGCAGAGGTTACTCTGCTGCTGGGCAAGATTAAGATGCTCCCCCAGTCCGGATTGTCAATACTCGAGGTAATGGCGATCTCCATAGAGAGGGGGGTCCAACCACTCAAATACAGAGGGCTACCCATGTGGCACTACAATGGGGAAGATGACGCCTCGCGCTGCGGTTGGAAGGGTCCAAAGACCCCCGCCGCTCTGGCTAAAATATTGGCCGAACTATATAAAGGGGAGAAGGAGTAGTTCACCCATCTCCAATACCGAGACGAATTTTCCATGTATAATCCTCCTAGCTGGGTAAGCTCTATCTCCACTATTTTACTCCTCTCCCTGAATTATCTTTAACGGGGAGTATCCTAACCACTCATGACAGGAATGGCGAAAGGCTGTCGAGGGGATCCATGACCCTTCCCCTCAGCCGGAGAATCACAATCGGGATCTTGACCCCAGATATGAAGAAGATCCAGACATATTTGTGGAGCTCTAGGATGGAATATTCTATCAGACGAGCTATGACGGCATGGATGTACCTATCATCGCCGATTACCCTGGCCTCCTTCCTACTTCGCATGTAAGTAATTCAAAAGACACTTTCTTCGAAAGAGTTCCCTCACTATGTCTCACCCACCACGCCATTCCGTGTTCCAAAGGGGAGGCGCTCAGCACCGCAATATGCACCGGGAGCATCTCCGAGGAGAGCGGCGCCCATGCCTGACACATCTTCAAAGAGGAAGGCAAATGATAACACGGCAGAACCCTCATCAAAGAGGTAAGGCTTTTATTTTCAAGAATACCCTTTCTAATCATCACATCAAATTGTAATGCCATTCGTCGCATCCTATCAGGAAAAGTATCCACCGGACTATGTCCGAGGATCTGGCCGGACGTGCCTCCACTAGTCAGGTTTCGGACCCTGCCCAAAGGACGGGGGCTGACACGGGAGTGGCGCCGAACTGTCCCTTCACAGAGGATTTGGACGACATGCGCGTCACGAACTCTGAAGTGGAGAGCGCTATGAATCATCGTCATCGGAGGGCCATTCTTCATAACCTTGGTTTCTCAAAAGAGGAATTTGATGCCTTCAATTCGGCCGATGTGTACATCCGAGCTGCTCGGGATGGGCTTGCCAGAGCCATAGACCAGCATCTGAAAGATATGCGGGTAAGTGTAGATTTAATAATCATACACCGGGAGCCCCCAAGACTTAAAGTAGTTGATACAACTGATTTAAGGATCAGTGCATAACCATGTGCTTGCGGAGAAGAACAGCCTGTTATCTCAGGAACTAGAAAAGTGTCAGAGCCAGCTAACTGTTGCCAATGCCGAACTGGAGAAATCCAAGAAGGCATCTCTTGGTAATGTTTCCTTCCATCGAGAAAACATAATGGTATACCAATAATGCTAACACGGTTGCTGACTTCTTAATTGGACCATTAGGTCAACTGCAAGAACAACTGGAAGCCGCTCGAAGCGGAGAACGAGTGTCGGGGGTTTGGTGCGACATATGCCAACGGATGGCTTATCATGGTGGGGGCGAGTAGAACATCGCCGGTGCCTGGAAACGGGATGAGGCGAAGGCATGCACGCCAGCGAATCTTACCCAGCTTCAGGGCTCTCCAGGGAGATAATACCCCTACTGCTGCTCTGCGGGGTCTCCGAAAGATCACTATGGCAAAGTGTTTACACGGTTGCTCCTTGAGCTGTTTCTTGGAGGTAGGAGAGGGTAAGGCTAGCTCTCTCCCTTCTATATGATCTGGTCTAGAGCTAATGGGTTCCAACCTTTTGCATGGGTGCCCTGGGGGGTTTATATAGGCCTACCCCCCAGGGGTACAATGGTAATCCGGCTGGACGCAGGCCCAGCCATAAGCGCCTCTAGCCTCCGTCTTCTCTGCCGACCACTGGGGCCCGCCGGCTGGCGGGCCCCGCTTACCGGCCTGGTATGGAGCCGACAGGCCGTGTCCGCCGCGAGCAGGTCTTGCCGGCTGCTGATTACTGTAGCGGTGCTTCTGATGACGCGGGCTTGATCATGAGTTTGTGGCAACAGCCCCGCCGCCTAGCGGGCGATCACTATTGCCACTCCCCATTACATCTTGATTAATGGCGCATGGGCCCCGGGGGAGGGCTCGGCCGACTCCCAGGGGCCGACTCCCGACGGGTTTGACTGGTGGTCCTCTTGCCGTCTCCTAGGGTCTCACCGACTGGTGGGACCTGTTGCCTCTGAGCCGTACAGATGAGCCGTCGTGGGTGCAGGATTCGGTCCTGCGGTGCTGATGTCAGGGCCGGCACGGCAACAGTGCCACGCCGCACGGAGATCTTCCGGGGTACGGCGTGCTGTGGCCATGCCCGCCCTTGGTAAGGGGCGGGAGTGGGCTTCACTGTAGCCACTCCCCTGCCCCGTCCCCCTTGATGAGGTCACGGGTTTTGTTGGAATTGCAGGCCGACTCCCCAAAGCCGGCTTCTCCAGAAGTCGCCAGTCTGGAGTCGGCTTACCCTGCGGTCGTCCCTGGGACTCGGCCGCGAGTGGTCAGTCGGCCTTCTTGTCGTGGACTTCTTGAAGGCGGCTCTCGGTCCTGGAGTCTTGAGGGGCGCAGCCTGCCCCGATGTCTTGAAAGGTTCTGGGGCTCGGGTTGGCCTACCCGTGGCCCATTACTCCGACAGTAGTCCCTGAAGCTGTTGAGGCGCCGCGGATGATCGGCTGAGAAGCCTCAGCAGTTTCTCTTTCCGGGTGCTCAACACATGGTCTTTGATTGACTTTTGCCGGGCCGACTAGAAGGAGTCGGACTCACTCAATTCGGACTCACTCAATTCCGACTCGCACAATATTTCGAACGTCGCGGTGGGATCCAAGTAGCGTGCTAGCTAAGCCTCCAGGCCGCCGCCCGTTCTAGGCCTGTCATGCGATGACTCGTGGCTGGGCCGTCCTGCCAGCCTATGTGCGCGACGGGACATGCCCATAGGCGGGGCCCGCCACTACCGCGCCTCGGCGCCCGAGTGGATCCGCCGCGGCCCCGGCAGACGGTTGGGATTCTCGTGGAGTTACTGCGTGCAGTAACTTTATCGTGGAACGTGGGGGTTGTGGGGCCGTGGGCGCAGTAAATCCCCACGACCGCCCCCTCGGCTTCGCAGCCCACGAGGCTATAAGTAGGGGGAAGAGGGGGGCACGCGCGCCCCTCCTTCCCACCACTCCTCGCTCTCTTCCTTCTCACTGCTCCTCGCTCTCCTCCTTCTTCTTCTTCTTCGCTCCGCCGTGTGCCCAAGCTCCGGCGAACGCCGCGGCGATCAGCTCACGATGAGTTCTTCCTCCTCCGCCGTGCCTCCCACGGTGCGCTCCGGCACTTGGGACGGTTCCGAAGTCCACGATGACCACATTGAGTTCCTTCACTGGACTCGTCGGCTCCCCGGCGAGGATCACGTGCGGGTGCGCCTTGCGCCAAAGGGGGAGATTTCCCCCGCGCTGCAGGAGGGCGAGCGGGTCATCTTCCGCTCGCACTGCTTGCGCGGGTTGGGGTTGCCGGCGAGCAGTTTCTTCCGATCTTTCCTGGAGTTCTACGGCCTCCAGCCGCACCACCTCACCCCCAACCCAGTGGTGCTGCTGTCCGCCTTCGTGGCTTTGTGCGAAAGCTTCCTCCGAGTCCTCCCCACCTTCGAGCTCTAGGGGAGTTCTTCTTCTCCAAGCTCGGCACCCAGGCCGTGGGTGTGCCGGCGCAGTGCGGCGCTTTCATCACCGTGCGAAGGCTGAGGGCCGACAATCCCTTCCCCTCCATCTCGCTGATAAAGTCGGTGAAGATGTGGCAGAGATCCCACTTTTACGTCAGGAGGGTCTCCGCGAGGGGGGACTGGGTCAACCTGCCGGCTTTCGAAGCCGGCCCACCGGCTGGGGGACTGCACAACTGGTCGTACCAGGCCAAGTCGCTGACGCCCGCGGGAGCCGGCACCATCGCGCGACTCCGAGTGCTAACGCAGTCGGAGGGTTTGACTGGTCCAGACCTGCTGGCCGCCTTCGTGGCGCGCCGAGTTCTCCCAGTGCAAGGCCGCCCTCACATGATATGCCAGATGAGCGGGCACCGCGACCCGAGTCGGATGTGCACCAAGGACATGCCTCACGAAGAGGTGGCCTTCATGGTGAACTACCTCTCGGACAGCAAGCTCCTGGAGGATTGGCGGTTCGGCAAGGAGCCGTACTCCCGCGCCACCCCCCCGCCCGTGGTGAGTTGCCTTTCCTTTCTTTCTTTGGATTGTCTTCTCTCTCGCCGAGTTTGTTTTGACCAGTCGGCTTTGGTTAGAATCCCCTCCTCCACCCGCCAGCCGGCACCTCGGGGCCAGCCCACGAGTTCCTCGCTGACCGGGCGGAGAGCGACATCGACGACCCCGATCTGGGGGCGGCGGCTCTGGAGGACGACGCCGAGGGAGGAGGAGGAACAGCGGGAGACTTCAGGCCTTCGGCCACTTTCGCCGACTGGCCTGACAATGACGCCGAGGGGGAAGTCTCCCCCCCGCCATCGGCCAGGAGCCAGCCAGCCTGGCGCAGGCTCTTCTGCCGCGCCGGGTGCTCCAGGCGGCGGGAAGAAGTGCAGGGCCCTGCCGACCTTGTTCGGCAGTCGGCCGAAGAAACCCAAGGGTTCGGCTGCGGCGACCCCAATGGGATGAGGCGGCTGCGAAGGCCATCCGCTTCTGTAAGGAAGTAAAGAAGCCGCCATTGGTCTCTGCGTGAGTATTCTCTCTCAAAACTTTTATTCTTTCTTTGTGACTTTGTCTGAGTCTTTGCTTGCTCCCCTTGCTTCAGGGCTCCCCTCACTCTTGAGAGGGTCACCGCCGCCTCCGTCATGGGGTCAGCAGAGACGTCCGCCACCACTCGGCGGATTGACCCTGCTGCCGACCTCCGGGAGGCGACAGAGCGGAATACGCAGGAGAAGCGCAACGAAGAGGAGGCCATTTGCCTGGAGAAAGCGGAGGCCGACAGGGCGGAGGCCTCCGCCAAGAAAAAACTGGCGGAGGCCGAAGCCGCCGCCGCGATGAAGCGGCAGGCTGAGGAAGCCGCACTCCGCCAATCGGCGGTGTTCGTCACCCCGTTGAACTCTGCGCCGCCGCCTCCGGAGTTCACGGGGCAGACTGGGGAAGCTGGCGGTGAGAACCCCGTCGTGGAGAGGGAAGGCGGCGACCCCTCTACGCCGGACATGATTGTTCCGCCGCCTCCTCCGCCGCCGTCTGCGAGTGCGCAAGGCGAGAAGCCAGCGGGTCCTCCGGTGCCGCCGCACGAAGACGAGGCCGTGGCGAGGCTGCTCCTCCAAGTCGGCTCGCCAACGCGCCGCCGTCTGGAGAAGGCGACTTCGGCACCCCGCCCCCTGGAAGCCGGCACCGCCAGCTCAGCGATCCCAGACGCCGAAGCGACAAGCGCCGCGCCCATTGTGTGGGTGCGAGGAGGCGGCACAGGGCCGCTGAACCAGGGGCTCCTGGACGTCCAGGCGAAGCTTCACACTGAGGGTGACGCTCTCCAGAGTAGCACCAAGGCGTTCCTGGCGTCGCGGGCAGCCGTCCGGGTATGTTTTTTTCCTTTGGCCTTTGTTTTCTTGTTCCTCTCTGTGGGGGTGCGCCTGCGCACCCACTGGGTGTAGTCCCCGAGTTTCGGGCTGGCTGCTGAGCAGGCGGCCCGGAACTCCAATTAATGAACTTTGGGTATTAACTTTTTTGTCTGAAACGTTTGACGCAGGATTACCACAACCTCCGCGTCACTGCCTGCAACCATAACGTTGAAGAGCTGGGCAAGCGGGCCGTCGATTTGTCGGAGAGCAAGAGTAAGTCTTTTTCCTTCTTTGCGGGGGCACGCTGGCGCACCCGCGGGCTGTAGTCCCTGAGATTCAGGCCGACTGCTGAGCAGTCGGGCCGGATCTCCCCGGCGACCTTCTTTACCTGATAATTTAATGCCTTCTTTCTTCCTTCTTTTTAGGAGCCAACACTGCTCTTCAATAGCAGCTGAGCAACGCCAACTCCGCTTTACGCGCCAAGGAGGAGGAGTGTAGCAAGCTCGCCACGGAGCGCGATCTGCTGGCCACTCAATTGGCAGAGCATAAGGAGCTGCTTGTGAAGACACAGAGGGAGGTGGAGGAGACGGAAACTACCCTCCTGGCCGAGTTCGCGAGCGAGCGCTCCTCCTGGTCTGACAAGGAGGCGATGCTGGCCTCCGGCTTCCATGAGATTGAAGACATCGTTGATGGTGAGTTTCTTTACTTTCTTTCATCGAGCTGCCGATTTAAGTCATGCCGACTCCTGGTTTTTGACTTGCTTCTTCGTTTCTTCCTGTCTTTGCAGACTTCTTTCCTGGGCACTTGCAGGCTGCCATCCAAGCCATCGAGGCTGACCGTGAAGGTCGGAGGGCGGAGGGCGCAGAGATCGCAGCCGACGCCCCCCGAACCCTTGACGAGCACATCCGGAGCATCAAGGCTCGCCTTCGGCCGACTCACCGGATGCTACGCCGGCTTCAGCGTGTCGGTGCCCAGGCGATTGCCGCCCTGTGGCCGGACATGCAGGCTCCGCGCACCCCCAGCCTGATAGCCGACTGGCTAGAGGTCGCGGCTGGTTGTCTTGAGGCCTGGAAGGGCTCTTCGGCCCGAGCTGGAGTGCGTCAGGCCTTGGAGTTCGTCAAGGCATGGTATCCGGGGCTGGATCTAGACCGGCTGGCCATGCTTCGGTCGGAGGCCCGGCCGGAGCTGGCAGCTGCGGAAAACACCCTCGTCAAGCGTGCTGCGGCGATCGCCGAGTACACCGACACCAGCATCTTCGTCCCCGAGCGGTCTGAAGACGGCAAGAAGGTACCGCCGGAGTGGTTTGGGATGAACCCAAACTACGGCGAGGACTCGGCGGAGGTGATTGGCTCTAGCGTCGAGGAAGAGGGCGAGGCGTAGGACGGAGGCGAGGCGGAGGCACCTAAAGATGGAGCAGACGGCCAGCCTCAGCTCGACCGCGCCTCCAGCAACGAGCCGCGTGCGACCGAGTCGACTGCCGCCGGAGGCGATCAAGCCGAGACTACCCAACCGGCCGCCCCGACGCCTGACGCTGGCACCTCCTCCGACCCTTCGAATCCGTCTACTGCTTCGTAAGCTGCCGCTTTATCTTTATTTTATCTGCTTCAGTAGTCTTTGAAGAACTTGTTAATTTGCACAATTCCACCCGCGGGGTTTATTTTGACCTTCTGCTCGAAGATTCGGCCAAGGGCCTATGTTATGTAAATATATTTATCCGAGTTCTATCTTTTCTTTCTCATTGCTCTTTTCGCTTTTTTCCTTTGCCGCTTTCTCTTAGTTGCCTGCCTTGCCAATCGGACAACCGCTCTGCGGACTGTCGCTGGATCAAATGCTTGGCTACTTTGGGAAGGCAAGTACTTAGTCGTTTTTAAGAGTTTTTTGAGCAAGTTGAATAGAAGACGGCAATCTGACTATTCGAGAGTCGGTTTGCGAAAAAGGCTGGAAGCTGTCCTGAGCTATGTTTTATGCTTTGAGTCCTTAACCATTTTTCATGCGAACGCCCATTCTACCTTACCTCTGCCCACCGTACAGTCGCTCTGCGAGCTGCAGCTTCTGACAGAAGACGGTTTAGGTGTTACACACTACTTGTCCGGCTGCAAGAAGCATTTCATAGTGCAAGGCTGCAAGTCCCCGGGCCGACTTGTCGAGCCCGGTGCCAAGCGGCATGACAAAGAGTAACATACTTGTAGGCACAATTTTTATCATACAGACAAAAGAGGGCAGTCCCCGAGCTCATCTCAGGGGGCCCGAAGTCTTAGTACTTTAATACAAAAGGTAGCGTGGTACATACTTCATCAATTGTAAAATCTTCGAAGGAGATTTGCATTCCATGGCCGCTCCGTCTCCTTGCCGGAGTCATCCCTCTTGCATGCTCGGAGTTTCTGAGCGTCAATCAAGTAGTAGGAGTCGTTTCCCAGTACTTTGCTGATCATGAAAGGGCCTTCCCAAGGTGCCGACAGCTTGTGCTGGCTGGCTGTTCGCTGGATCAGCCGGAGCACAAGGTCGCCTTCTTGGAAAGATCTTGGCCTTACCTTCCAGTTGTGGTATCGGTGCAGGCTCTGCTGGTAGACGCTGGACCGGCTGTGTGCCAACAGCCGACCCTCTTCCAGCAGATCGACGACGTCTTGTCATGCTTCTTCTGCTTCCTCCTTGGTGTACATGGTGACTCGTGGGGAGTCGAACTCTATGTCCGTTGGGATGACGGCTTCGGCACTGTAGACGAGGAAGAAAGGCGTGAAGCCGGTTGACTTGTTTGGAGTCGTGCGCAGACTCTAGAGGACGGCTGGTAGCTCGTCGAGCCAGCAGCCAGCAGAGCGCTCTAGAGGCTCGATCAGCCGGGGTTTAATGCTGGACAGGATGAGGCCGTTTGCTCGCTCCACCTGGCCGTTTGACTGTGGATGGGCGACGGATGCTAGGTCCAGTCAGATGCCCTGTGTTGCGCAGAAACCGGCCAAGGCACCTTTGGCGAAATGTGCCGTTGTCGGTGATGATGCTGTGTGGTATGCCATACCGAATTGTGATATCGGCGATGAAAGTCACGGCAGTCGCACCATTCAGCTTCTTGATTGGCTTCGCTTCTATCCACTTGGTGAACTTGTCCACTGCAACAAGTAAGTGAGTTAAGCCACCTCGTGCTGTCTTGAATGGTCCCACCATGTCTAGACCCCAAACTGCGAAAGGCCAGGCAATGGGGATGGTCTTGAGTGCAGAAGCCGGCTGGTGCGGCTTGGAGCTGAACTTCTGGCACCCTTTGCACTTTTGGACCAACTCCTTGGCCTCTTCCAAGGCAGTTGGCCAGAAGAAACCGTGTCGAAAGGCTTTGGCGACGAGTGCTCTTGAAGCCGCATGGTGGCCGCACTCGCCTTGATGGATGTCTTTGAGGATCGCTTGGCCTTGCTCTGGCTCTACGCAGCGCTGGTAGACATCAGTGACGCTGCGCCTGACCAGCTCTCTGTTGACTATGGTGTAGGCTGCCGCCCGGCATTGTATTTGCCGAGCTGAGGTCTCATTAGTCGGCAGCTCTTTGTTCACCAGGAATTTGAGGATGGGCTAGGCCCATGAGGGTGCTGCTATTTCTTCGACTGCCTGGACTGCGACTTGGACGAGGGCGGTTGGGCTGGGAGGCGGCGGGTTGGAGTGAACAACCGCTTGCTGGGTTAATGAAGTCCCCAGGCCGATTGGCGCGGCCCTTGGGCCGAGTTCTGGGTCTTTGAGTCCGCCGCCGTAGTCCCCGGGCCGGGTTCGACTGTGGCGGCTTTGGAGTCATCCACCAAAATCCCGTACCGATTGCCGGGGCTCTGGAGTCGGATCCGACGTCTTCGGGAGGAGCCGGCACAAAAATGGAGTCTGATTCTGGTGAAGGCTTGACAGACGGCTTGAGGAGGCGTCGAAGGGCGATGCCAGATGGTATTGCTTGGCGGGTAGAGCCGATTCGTGCCAAGGCGTCTGCTTGGTCGTTGTCGTTTCTTGGCACATGGAGGAACTCGCACCCTTAGAAATACCCGCTGAGTTGCTGCACAACAAAACGGTAACTCGCCATGTTTGCATCTTTTGCGTCCCAGTTGCCAAACGATTGCTAGACCATTAAGTTCGAGTCGCCATAACACAAGATCCGGCGGATGCCAAGTTCTTTGGCAAGCCGGAGCCCGTGGATGAGCGCCTCGTACTCGGCGACGTTGTTGGAGGCGGCAAAATGGATTTGTAGTGCGTATTTGAGCTTGTCGCCTTTAGGAGAGGTGAGGACGACACCGGCTCCCAAGCCGGTGCGCATCTTGGGGCCGTCGAAATGCATCCGACAATGGGTGGAGTCAGGCGCTGGAGGTATGTACTGGGTCTCGGCCCAGTCGACGAGGAAGTCGGCCAGTGCTTGTTACTTGATAGCGATGCAGGGCTGGTAGTGGATGGTGTAAGGAGCCAGCTCTATGGCCAACTTGGCCACTCGGCCAGAAGCATCTCGGCTACCAATGATCTCGGCAAGTGGGGCCGTGCAGACCATCGTGATTGGATGCTCTTGAAAGTAAGGCTTCAATTTCTTGGCAGCAAAGTGTATGCCATAGCACATCTTCTGGTAGTGGGGGTAGTTCTGCTTGGAGGTCGACAGTACCTCGCTCAGGTAATATACCAGTCTCTGGATAGGTAGCGCCTTGCCTTCCTCCTTGCATTCCACTACAATGACCGTGCTGACTACCCGGCTGGTGGCGGCGATGTACAGGAGCATAGGTTCCTTGGGAGTCGGAGCCGCCGGGACGGGTGGAGTAGTCAGCATCTTCTTCAACTGGAGAAAAGCTTCGTCCGCCTTATGGTTCCACTCGAAAAAAGTGGTCTTCTTCATGAGTTGGTATAAGGGGAGAGCTTTCTCGCCCAGCCGACTGATGAATCGGCTGATGGACGCCAAGCAGCCGGTGAACTTTTGCACATCCAACAGTCGGCTGGGTACCTCCATTCTCTCAATGGCCTTGATCTTTACTGGGTTGCATTCTATGCCGCGTTCAGAGACCAAGAAGCCAAGGAGCTGGCCGGCTGGTACTCCGAAGACACACTTCTCGGGGTTGAGCTTGATCTGGAATCGGCGCAGGTTTTCAAAAGTCTCCTTGAGGTCTTCTAGCAGTGTTCCACGCTTTTCCGTCTTCACCACCACATCGTCCACGTAGACGTGGGCGTTCTTGCCGAGCTGCTTGAGGAGGCACTTCTGCATGCAACGCTGAAAGGTGGCGCCGGCATTCCTTAAACCGAACGTCATGGTGAGGTAGCAGAAGGCTCCAAACGGCGTGATGAAGGCGGTCTTTAGTCTGTCAACCGGGTCTAGCTTGATCTGGTGATATCCTGAGTATGCATCCAAAAAACTCAACAGCTCGCATCCGGCTATGGAGTCTATCACTTGATCGATTCTTGGTAGAGCAAACGGGTCCTTGGGGCAGGCTTTGTTGAGGCTCGTGTAGTCAATACACATTCGCCACTTCTTGTTCTTCTTCAGTACCAGGACTGGATTTGCTAGCCATTCTGGAAAGAACACTTCCATAATGAAGCCGGCTGCGAGGAGTCGGGCTATCTCTTCTCCGACAACTCTTCTCTTCTCTTATGATAGGCGGCGCAGGGGCTGCCTAACCGGCTTTGCATCAGATCGGACATGTAACTTGTGCTCGGCAAATTCCGTCGGTACACATGGCATGTCTTTGGGGGACCATGCGAAGATGTCCCGATTCTCACGGAGGAAATCGACGAGCTCGCCTTCCTATTTGCTGTCGAGGTTTGCACCTACGACAGCGTACCTCTCTAGGTGCTCCAGGTCCAAGGGTATCTTCTTTGTCTCTTTGGCCGGTTTGAACGAACCTTCGGCCTCCGACTCCTTCGGGTTGGGCGATACCTCTGGCTGCTTGCCGGCCATCGCCACAACTCGCTCAAGGAGCCGCTTCTCGGCCGCGATTACCAGGGACTCGGCCAGCCGACTGCTCTCAGCCGCGCAGGCGGACGACTTCCGGTAGTCGCCGGCCATAGTCAGAATTCCCCTGGACCTCGACATCTTCATCTTGAGGTAGGCGTAGTGGGGGACCGCCATGAACTTGGCCAAGGCGGATCGGCCGAGCAGCGCATGGTATGGGCTCTCGAGGTCCACCACCTCAAACCAAACAGACTCTCGGCGGAAGTGATCTTTGTCTCCAAAGAGAATGTCCATCAGGATCTTGCCGATTTGTAAGCAGGAAAGCACAGGAACAATGCCGTGGAACACATTCCGGCTGTTCTGAAGCTGTCTTTGCTTGATTCCTAACTTCTCCATCGTGTCCTTGTACAGGATGTTGATGCTGCTGCCTCCGTCTATCAGAACTTGCAAGAAATGCGCGGCTCATTTATCCGTAGCAAAGGTGGCGTCCAAGACCAAGGCATAGGAGCCTGGACTTGGCATCACCTCTGGGTGGTCAGCCCTACTCCAGCTAATGGGCTTTTCGGACCAGTGCATGAACTCTGGCGTCTCTGATGCTACCGCATTCACCTCTTGTCGCTGCAGCCGCCTGCTGCGTTGATCATCAGCCACACTGGTAAACACCACGTAGGCTCCGTGCTCTTCAGGGTATTCGTCTTGTACTGCACCGACTGGCCTGACAGCCGGCTGCTGCGGCGGAGGCGGAGGCGGCTGCCTAGCAGGCGGGGGAGGCAGGAGGCCGTCTCCCTTAGCTATCCTGGTGAGCCAGTGGCACTTCCAGGTGGTGTGATTCGATGGCTTCGCGCCGCTATGGAACTTGCAAGGTCCATCCAGGGTTTGCTCATAGGAGAAGGCCGGCAACCAGTTTGGCTTGCCGCCTTTCTGTCGGTTGGGCGGAGGCTGCTCATCCGGCTGTTGGGCTTCAACGGTCGCGACCTGCCGGCTGCTGGAAGCCGGCTACGAGGCCTTGCGCTTGTGGTCGCCCTGCTGTTGTCGCCGGTTGGCGTCTGCCGCCGGAGTTCTTGGGGCCCGAGGGGCCACTTTGCCAGTTATGCTGATTTGAATATCCGCCTTCATGGAGGAGTCGGCCGTAGCGTACTTGTCCGCTATGATCAGCAGCTCGTCGAGGGTTTCTGGCTCATCGCAGAGGAGGTTGTGCTTGAGGAGGGTGCCTTCTCTGCACCCGACTGTGAAGTACTCGATGGCCTGCACCTCGTGCACGCCCTCACAGGAGTTCCGAAGCTCGGCCCAACGCGTGAGGTAATCGCGAGTCGACTCGTCGGGGCCTTGCACGCACAAGGAGAGCTGACGAGGCTTGGGAGGACGCTTGTACGTGCTGGTGAAGTTGCGGACGAACGCTTCAGTGAAGTCGACCCAGCTGTTGATGCTGTGGGGCTTTAGGCTATTCAGCCATGTCCGGGCCGTGCCCTGGAGCATGAGCGAAACGTACTTTACGGCGACACGCTTGTTGCTGTTTGCTATGCTGACAGCCATGGAGTAGTCAACTAGCCAGTCTTCCCGCTTCACGGAGCCGGTATACTTGGGCGTGTCTCTTGGGAGCATGAACCCTCTGGGAAAGGGCTCGTCCTGAATGCGGGGCCCGAAACAAGGCGGACCCAGCTCGTCTTCTTCTTCCAGCGCTAAGGATCGGTGAAGTCGGTCGATCCGGTGGCGGGCGTCATTCTCTCCGACTCCCTCTCGGTGGCCAAGGCGGTCGCCGAGAGTTGGATGGTCAACAAGCGGCGGGGAGACTCGCCTCTCCTTGCGGGGAGGGGGAGGCGGGCAGTCGTCCCGTCGTTCCACTACTCTCGGGCGGCCGTCTCGGTCGCGCTCTATAGTAATGTGAGTCTGACTGTGGCTGACAGCCGGCTCCTTTTCTCTTCTTCCTCGGGCGCCGCCAGTCGGCGTCCGAGACATCGCGCCTTGATCTCGGTGAAGGTCGTCATTTGGCCGCTGCGGCGCCTCCGTGCGGCAGCCGGCCTCGTTCTGCGCGGCGGCCGCGTCGAGGAGCCGCTGGACTCGCTCCATCATGAGGCAGCGTTCTTCGCCCTGGAAATTGTCCAGCTCATCCGCCGCTGCCTGGGCAGCTCGGATGTTCTCCACTGGAGTAGCGTACACAGGGCGGCTTGCCCCAAACAGGTTGGTGATGGCTACGCCGTGCTGCTGGACCGCGCCAAGGCGGCTAGGCCCCGCCGGGGCCGGCGAGCCGCCGACGGTGCGATCCATCTCCCGCTGGTAGGCTTCTGACAAGCGCCTCATGCTGGCCAGCTTCTTCGCGCCTTCAACGAGCTGAAGGCGGAGTGCCTCCAACGTCTCTGCGTCAGCGTCTTCCGGAATGGGCGCAGTTAGGTCCTGTAGCGCCACGCGGAGTAAGTCGTGCGCTCCTCCGCCGGGGAGCTCGTCATGACTGATGACGAGCACCTCGGTGATGGTGCTTCCGTTGCTCTTCGGGCGAGGGAGAGGTTCGTCGTAGACCACCACATTGGTGGGGAACGCGTCGAGCGACGCGGTGTCGGAGTCGACCAGCATCGGGTCGGTGGAGCCTACGGACTCTAAGTCTACGGCAGGCTCGCCGGAAACATGGAGCTGATCGAGGAGGCCCGCGAGGAGGCTCTCGGGGCCGCACGTGCCTGCGTTGGATGCAGGTTCGTCGGAGAGGCGGACCTCGCCGACAAGTTTGGCCAGGCAGCTGGCTGCGCAGACGATCTCAATGCCGCTTAGCGCGTTGGCGCAAACTCCGTCTGGCGTGCCTGGCTGGCTGCGCTCCCCAGGGAGAAAAAGGGTTCCCGTCCAGAATAGGTCTCCGGACGGCGGTGCACCAGGCCCCACGGTGGGCGCCAAATGTCGGGGGTTTGGTGCGACATATGCCAACAGATGGCTTATCATGGTGGGGGCGAGTAGAACGTCATCGGTGCCTGGAAACGGGATGAGGCGAAGGCATGCAGGCCGGCGAATCTGACCCAGCTTCAGGGCTCTCCGGGGAGATAATACCCCTACTGCTGCTCTGCGGGGTCTCCGCATGATCACTATGGCAAAGTGTTTACACGGTTGCTCCTTGAGCTGTTTCTTGCAGGTAGGAGAGGGCAAGGCTAGCTCTCTCCCTTCTATATGATCTGGTCTAGAGCTAATGGGTTCCAACCTTTTGCATGGGTGCCCTGGGGGTTTATATAGGCCTACCGCCAGGGGTACAATGGTAATCCGGCTGGACGCGGTCCCAGCTGTCAGTGCCTCTGGCCTCTGTCTTCTCTGCCGACCGTTGGGGCCCACCAGCTGGCGGGCCCCGCTGACTGGCCTGGTACGGAGCCGACAGGCCGCATCCGTCGCGGGCGGGTCTTGCCGGCTTTTGATTACTGTAGCCGTGCTTCTGATGACGCGGCCTTGATCATGAGGTCGTGGCAACATCCCCGCTGCCTGGCGGGCGATCACTATTGCCACTCCCCATCACATCTTGATTAATGGCGCGTGGGCCCTGGGGGAGGGCTCGGCCGACTCCCAGGGGCCAACTCCCGACGGGTTTGACTGGTGGTCCTCTTGCCGTCTCCTGGGGTCTCACCGACTAGTGGGACTCGCTGCCTCTAAGCCGTACAGACGAGCCGTCGTGGGTGCAGGATTCGGTCCTACGGTGCTGATGTCAGGGCCGGCACGGCAACAGTGCCACGCCACACGGAGATCTTCCGGGGTACGGCGTGCTATGGCCATGCCCGCCCTTGGTAAGGGGCGAGAGTGGGCTTCACTGTAGCCACTCCCCTGCCCCGTCCCCCTTGATGAGGTCACGGGTTTTGTTGGAATCGCAGGCCGACTCCCCAAAGCCGGCTTCTCCGGAAGTCGCCAGTCAAGAGTCAGCTTACCCTGCGGTCGTCCCTGGGACTTGGCCGCGAGTGGTCAGTCGGCCGTCTTGTCGTGGACTTCTTGAAGGCGGCTCTCCGTCCTGGGGTCTTGAGGGGCGCAGCCTGCCCCGATGTCTTGAAAGGTTCTGGGGCTCGGGTTGGCCTACCAGTGGCCCATTACTCCGACAACGAGGATCCAAAAAACTGCTAGCCGCAGGCGAGCGCGTGTTAACAAAGGTCATTGTGGAGAAAAGCAAGCTCCGGGATTCGAACACCCAACTGGGCAGGAACTGAAAGATGTAAGGGCCCCGCTGGCGAACTCCGTAAAGGAGAATAAAAGGCTGCGAGGCGACATATTCAGTATGTGTTCGAACTTACCTTCAAATAATTCGGAGGCAGAAGGTCCTCATAGAGTTATATCTGCAGGTATACTGACTGGTCGTCTCGAAGAGGAGATGTCTGGATCTTCGAGCGATCTGCTAGAAGAGTTGTCGCAGGTGCACGAGCAAGCTCAGCAGGCGATGCGAAGTGTTGCCAAGGCCCAATGGCCATCCGCCTCCCCACCGGGAAAGATGGAGGAGCTGATACAGCTATTCAAGGGAGCGCGGCGACACTTTCGACTGTGGAAGATATCGGCCTGTCAGGAAGGTGCACAGGAAGCCTGGGCCATGGTGAAAACACGGTATACCAAGCTTGATCCGAATCATATGGCTCGGGTCGGACCTCTAGGGTCAGGTGGAAAAGAAGTTCCCGTTAATTTGGTATATGACCAAGTAGAAGTAGCCGCCAAGTATTCCCAGCAAGATTGTAAGTTAGACCGCCTGCTGGACGGCATAGAGGAGGAAATTTTTTAGTCCTAGTGACTATGTACTTTCCTTGACATATGTGACTCTAGCTGAATTATAAAAACAATTTTCATGGAAGACCTTTTCGCTTCAACCTCTGGACTCGAAGGTGCGGAGTGTTTCCGAATACCCTAACAGTAAAATAGACCGGGGTATGCGTGGGAACCAGACGTAGGGGTCATAGTTGCTTGAACAGACAATGTGTATCCGGATAGTTATGTTATATTACACTATGATTGTAAGAAACATCTTCCAGGGAGAATAGTTCTATTAGGGGTTCCTTTCCCTGGGTGTGCATGCATTAAAATGCATGTCCGAATTGTGATTGATAACATTACAGTATAGGTAATCATCTGGGGGTTCATAATGGAAGGAATATAAAGCATCTTTAGTCCGCCGACCAAGTATGCTCTTAAGAATGCTAGCTTTCGGCTTCACCCACTCTGAGGTACACATCCGGATGACCCGGCAGTAACAATCACAGAGGTGCTCCCTTTATGCCCTAGCCGAACTAACGGGAACGTAGGGCATAAGCACAGGAGCCAGGCAACCCAGCTTGGCCAAAACTTAAGTCATATCGATGCATATAATGGCGAAAAAAGTATATATGAGAATAAACACATGTGTGATGAGCTTGATGCTCGGAAAATAAGCTTCTGCCCGGGAAGCCCCCAGGTATAGTGGACGTACATGCTCAAGGATGTGTACATCACAGGTGCACGGTTTAGCTGTGCGAAAGAGTTTAAGTTCTAGAAAAAAGAAAAAAAAGAAAAGAGAGGAAAAAAATAAAGGAGACAACAGGGAGAAGGAGACAAACACATAGTTCGGCGCTAGGCATAGAATCTTCGGAGTCTGGCCGCATTCCAGGGGTTCGGCTCTAGGCGATTGTCTGATGCAGCTCGCAGGCGGTACGCTCCTCCCGTGAGAACCTCGTCAATTATGAAGGGACCCTCCCACTTGGGCTTGAGTTTGTCCTTTTTCTTCTCCGGCAAGCGTAGGACGATTTCGCCGACATTATAAGTTTTGGCCCATACTTCTCTGCTTTGGTATCTGCGGGCCTGTTGTTGATAAAATGCGAAACGGGCTTTTGCAACATCGCGCTCCTCCTCCAGGGTATCTAGGTTGTCCCGCCAATCAAGCTCAGCCTCTTTCTCGTCGTACAGGCACACTCGAGGTGAGTCTTGGATAATATCTCAAGGCAACACAGCTTCTGCACCGTACACCATGATGAAAGGTGTATATCCAGTACTGCGGTTGGGCATGGTCCGCAGCCCCCAGAGTACGGAGTCAAGCTCCTCAACCCAGTGCTTGTCTGATTCTTCCAAAGACCGCACTAGTCTACGTTTGATGCCGCTCATAATAAGACCATTAGCCCGTTCGACTGGACCGTTTGTTTGCGGGTGATAGACAGAGCCGTAATCGAGCTTAATGCCCAGATTAGCACACCAAGTTTTCACCTCATTGGTTGTAAAATTGGAGCCGTTATCAGTGATGATGCTGTGTGGAACACCATAACGGTGCACCACACTGGATATGAAGTCTATTACTGGCCCCGCCTTAGCCGTTTTGAATGATTTGGCCTCTATCCACTTAGTGAATTTATCCACGATGACTAGCATATACTTTCTCTTATGGCTTCCTCCTTTAAGGGGTCCGACCATATCGAGCCCCCAGACTGCGAAAGGCCAAGTGATGGGGATTGTTTGTAGAGCGGTGGGGGCATGTGGCTTTGGTTGGCGAATAGCTGGCATCCGATGCAATGTTGGACAAGGTCATGTGCATCTGCTCAGGCTGTCAGCCAGTAAAAACCTATACATAAGGCCTTGCTAACAAGGGCCCGAGCTGCACTGTGGTGCCCGCCAAGTCTGGCGTGAATTTCAGCCAAGAGCCGCCGCCCCTCTTCCTCGGAGATACATCTTTGAAGAACTTCAGTAGCGCTTTTCTTGTAGAGCTCTCCTTCATGAACCATGTAGGCCTTCGAGCTCCGAACAATGCGGGGAGCCTCATTCTGGTCCTCTGGGAATTCTTTCCTATTAAGGTAGGCCAAGAAGGGTTCGGTCCATGGGGCACTGACTGCCATGATTAGGTGGGCCGACAGTGTTATTTCGGTGGTTGAGCCCCCGATTATATCGTTGTGTTCGGAGGCTGGGGTTGTGTTCGGATCCGGACTGGTGTTACCGCTTTCCCCTTGCCACAACACGGACGGCTTAAAGAGCATTTCCAGAAAGATATTAGGTGGGATGGGGTCGCGCTTGGCGCCAATGCGAGTGAGGACGTCCGCCGCTTGATTACTTTCTTGAGCCACGTGATGAAACTCAAGCCCCTCGAATCGAGCCGACATTTTTAGGACAGCGTTGCAGTAAGCCGCCATCTTCGGATCTTTGGCATCAAAATCTTCATTTATTTGAGATATTGTGAGGTTTGAGTCCCCGCGCACTTCTCGGCGTTGTATGCCCATAGAGACAGCCATCCTGAGACCATGTAATAAGGCCTCGCATTCGGCTCTGTTATTGGAGTTTGTGTATAATAGTTGGAGTATGTACTGGACTACGTCTCCAGTGGGGGACGTTAAAACGACGCCCGCTCCTAATCCTGCCAGCATTTTGGAACCATCGAAATACATAACCTAGTTGGAATATGTGCCGTACTTTTTAGGGAGTTCGGCCTCTGTCCATTCGGTGATGAAGTCCGCCGGTACTTGGGATGTGATGGCTCGGCGGTTTGTATGTTATGTCGAATGGAAGGATCTCAATACCCCATTTGGTTATCCGACTCGTCGCATCGCGGTTGTTTATTACATCATTGAGTGGTACTTCGTAAGCCAGCATGATAGAACATTCTTGGAAGTAGTGTCATAGCTTCCGGGATGCCATGAAGACCGCGTATGCTATGTTTTGATAATGAGGGTACCGGGATTTGCATGGTGTGAGGACGGCGGACACATAATATACCAGCTTCTGAATTGGGAATTTGTGTCCATCCTGGTCTTGTTCCACGACGAGCAGGGCGCTCACCACCTGGTGTGTTGCCGATATGTATAATAACATGGGTTCACCGACGTTTGGTGCGGCTGTTGCCGCATCCGTCCACTCAATTTGATCGGTGCGCCGGAGGAGGCGATACAATGGCAATGCCTTTTCCCCCAATCTGGAGATAAAGAGGCTTAAAGCTGCCATGCACCCAGTGAGTTTTGGGAACTGTTTAAGGTCCATTAGTGTGGCCAATTGCTACAAGGCTCGGATTTTTGCTGGATTTGCTTCAATTTCTCTATTAGAAACGATGAAGCCCAGCAGCTTTCCAGCAGGAACACCGAAAACACACTTTTCCGGATTGAGCTTGATGTCATATGTACGGAGGTTGTCAAATGTGAGACGTAAATCGTCTATTAGTGAGTTGACGTGCCTAGTTTTAATGACGACGTCGTCCACGTATGCTTCAACTATATTGCCGATCTGTTTCTCCAGGCATGTTTGAATCATGCATTGGTAGGTGGCCCCGGCGTTTTTGAGCCCGAAGGGCACGGTGTTGAAGCAGAATGGCCCGTATGGGGCAATGAATGTCGTTGCGGCTTGATCGGACTCCTTCATTTTGATTTGATGGTATCCGTAATATGTGTCGAGGAAGCATAGTGAATCATGTCCTGTGGTGGCATCGATAATCTGGTCGATGCGGGGGAGGGGGAAGGGATCCTTAGGGCAGGCCTTATTGAGGTCTTTGAAATCGACGCACAGGCGCCAGGATTTATCCTTCTTTGGCACCATCACCAAGTTTTCTAGCCAGTCCGGGTGTTTTATTTCTCTAATGAATCCGGCCTCTATTAGCTTGGCTAGCTCCTCCCCCATCGCTTGATGTTTGGGTTCAGAAAAACGTCACAATGTTTGTTTGACCGGTTTATATCCCTTCAATATGTTGAGGTTGTGTTCAGCCAATCTGCGTGGGATTCCTGACATAACAGAAGGGTGCCAGGCAAATATATCCCAATTTTCGCGTAGAAATTCTCGTAGCGCGCTATCGACCATTGGGTCTAATTGTGCCCCGATAGATGCTGTCTTCTTGGGGTCCGTTGGAGGGACTTGGAATTTGACTATTTCTTCTGCTGTTTTGCAGGAGGTGGATTTGGGTCGTTTGTCCAAGATTACGACGTCCTTATCCACCATGGAGCGCAATGCGGTTAATTCTTCAACCGCGAGGGCTTCCGATAATGCCTCAAGGGCCAGTGATGCGGTTTTGTTTTCCGCACGAAGTGCTATGTCCAGATCACTAGCAAGAGTGATCATGCCATTGGGCCCCGGCATCTTGAGCTTCATATATCCATAGTGAGGTATAGCCTGGAAGTGTGTGAATGCATCTCGCTCCAATAGGGCGTGATATCTGCTGTTGAAAGGGGCCACTTAGAAGGTTAGTTCTTCGGTCTGATAGTTATCTGGTGTGCCGAATACCACGTCGAGGGTGATTTTTCCCGCGCATTGCGCCTCCGACTAGGAATAATTCCCCGGGAGGTCGTGCTACTTTGCTTGATGCAGCTCCTGTCTATTTCCATTTTGCTGAGTGTGTCCTCGTAAATGAGGTTTAGTCCACTGCCGCCGTCCATGAGAACCTTGGTGAGCCGAAAGCCATCCACGATCGGACTGAGGACCAAGGCGGCTGGTTCCCGGATTGTCTTGACTTTTGGTTCGTCATCGGCATTGAAAGTTATGGCCGTGTTGTTCCAAGGGTTTGTTGTTGCGATTTGGCAGACTTCGGCAAGGTCGTGGAGTGCCCTTTTACTCTTATTGTTTGAAGCAAAAGTCCCAAAAATTGTCAGTACTCTGGGGTCGTCGCCTTCTGGAGGATATTGCTCTGGGTTGTTTTTGGTGGGGATTCCTCACCACTCTTGGCCACCTGACGGATTATCCAACAGGCTCTAAGGCTGTGAGTTGATATTGTGTCCGGTGTTGTGTGTAGCTTGCATGGTCCATCGAGCCATCCCTCCAGAACCATTCCGCGTCCCATAATGGGCTTGTATTTCTTTGTCATTGGGCCAGGCTTGCCACTAGGGTGCGTCCTTTTCACCTGAACAAGGGATTGGGTGGAAACCGGCGGTTCCCAGCAGGCTGCCTGAGTTTTCCAGGCGCTTTCCATTGTGCAGTACTTGTATACTATGGTTGCCAAGTCTGCGAAGCGTGATATGCAACGACGGTTGATGGCATTGAGGATTCCCTCATCCACGCAATTGTTGCGGAAAACTGTGATCGTGTCTTCGTCGTCGCAATCTTCAATCTTATCTTTGAGAAGGCGGAATCTGGCCCATAAGTGGTGGGCCGTTTCCTTATGTAACACCTCGAGACCGATGTGCCAGGTGCCTTCTAGGGTTTCCGGGTTTCGTTGTGTGTTTTGTTTCGTCTATTGCATTCATCTTTGCATCGTGTGCATTGCATCATGTCATCATGCCATCATGTCATTTCTTTTTCTGAACTCTTGATCTATTTAAGTCGAGGGAATTCACATGGTGATTCTCTTTATAACATATCATCCCGATATTAGGGAGCTATATTAAATATTCCTTTATTTTGGAATTCACCTCAACACACTTGCAAAATAATTCCCCATGCCTTTGTCCCATGCATCATCTCCTTCTCCTTTCCTTCTAGTTCTTTCTTCTGCAAGTGCCACTTTCCCCTTCTCTATTAATGTTCATTCTTTTCCTATAAATTCTTGACCATGCCTTCAACATCTCTGTCAAATTTCAGACCCTTTGGAGTTGTTTTGGTTAGGTTCAAAAATGCCTCAAGTTTGAATCATATTTAAACTTGTTTTATTTTTCTACCTCTAAATATATCCAAGGCAATTTTATCAAATAGAGTATAGTCCCCGGAGATTGAGGATATTTTTATATCTGAAAAACTCTTCTTCTAGTCCCTGGCCTTTTTCTTTTATTGAAACTATTTATTTAATTAAACAGAGAGTGTAGAGAGGAGAGAACGCTGCCCACTTGGGCCTCACAAACATCCAGCACCGGCCCACCTACTTCCTAACCCTAGGCCCAGCAAACCAACCTCCCTCTCCTCATGATCTCCTCTCCCTAGTGCCGCCATCTCTCCCTCGTCGCCTCCTCCCGTTGACCCTCTCCCTCTCGTCTCCTAGCGCCGCCGCACGCTTCGCACTAGGGAGAGGAGCTCCCGTGCTCGATGCCATGGGCGCACCAAGGGCGCCTCCCATGGTCGTCGTTGCTCGCCGCTCCGGCCGTATTCGCCGGAGTACCACCAGGAAGCCGGGCCTCTGCTGCGCGCATCCCGCCTCCCTCATCGCGTCCGCTCCTTCGCTGCTACCCGTTGTCGTCGCCACGGCCGGCCCCTCCTTCGCTGCCGACCATGGCCTGCATCTTGTTGTGCCGTGTTGTTGCATGCCTGGGCCCCATGACCTCAAGCTTCTGTGCCAGCCTCGCTTTCCTGCACCACTTTGTCTCGGTCGTTTGACCCAAGCCATCCTAGCATCGCGGTCTTCATCTGCCAAGGACGTCAAGACCTTTTCGTGGATGCGTCAAGTGCCCTGCTTCCCTATAGTATCGCCAAGAACGTGTTCCGCGACGACCAGTGTTTTCAAAGAACGCCAAGTACCCCTTCAGTTCGGCAAGACCGGAAAGTTCGTCTTCACTGAATGTTCACACGACCGCAACCGGGACCTTGTTCCGCTATGTTTTGGACACGCCGAGTTCCTCGAAGGCACCGATGCCTAGTATGTCTCAAGACCCGGATCGACAAGTACCACGACGTCCGGAGCCCTCGGATCCATCAAGTCCGACTACCTTCGTGTGTACCACTACCGTCGCCCCGAAGACGTTGGAGTCATCAAGTACCTCTCCGAACGAATGTGAACGACTACCGTCGCAAGAACGGGACCGGAAAGTCCGAAGACCCCAAGTACCACGACACCGATGACATGAACATCTACGGAAACTCGTGCAACGATAAACATGTACCACTACCGTCGCCGAGATCGCGAGAACATCTACTGTCGACCCTAAAGCATGCAAGAACGCCTACTTCCTCTACTTTGCACCGAATGAGAACTGTCCCGCTTGCACGCTTCGAAAGGTATAACCTCGAGACGACGTCCGTGAACGAATGCTTGCGATGTTTGAGATGCTCGCCTTTGCACCGTGCCCGACATGTTTTCTTGCATGTTCCCCGTTGCCATACCGTCGTCCCGTGGGAACTCGGTATCTGGGAGCACCCCACCATCCTTGCATGACACGCCCCCGTCACACTTTCTTTTGCACCGACGTCTCGATGAGTTGTCAGAACCGGAACGTTGACGTGGCACTGTTTCATTATCGTCGCTCTGGCACCCCTTTTGTTTCCGCCATGATGACAAATGCTTCTTTATTCTCATGTCAACTTTTAATAAAAATTGCATAAAACTTGTTCATGTCATCCGCATCATGATAACAACAATTAAAATGTTTAAATTGTTGTTGCAATAAATTACTAATGCATATGGGGATTTACCGGATTCGTTGTTTGTTATATCCAGCCCCATTTAAATTGCTTAGAGTGTGTAGTTTACTTTTGCTTCACCTCTTGCCCTGCTAACAACATTTAATAGTGTTGGGTACATAACCGAGAGAGAACTAAATAAGTCATGTGGTGTTTTCTTCAATATGCAACTCCATGGCATATTGAGCTCCACTTAATGTGTAACGCCCTCGATGCGGCTATATCTCCCACGTGTCGAAGCACGACTTAGAGGCATAACCGCATTGAAAGAAATGTCGCAAGTGAGGTAATCTTCACACAACCCATGTAATACATAAGGGAAAAGATACATAGTTGGCTTACAATCGCCACTTCACACAAATACATGAATAAAGCATTACAACATCCAAATACAATCAAGGTCCGACTACGGAACCAAAATAAAAGAAGAACCCCAAATGCGACAAGGTCCCTGATCGACCCCAACTGGGCTCCACTACTGATCAACTAGAACGAAACAACACAAAGGACAAGATCTTCACCGAGCTCCTCCTTGAGCTTAGTTGCGTCACCTGCTCGGTTCAACGGCACCTGCAAACTGGTTTTGGAAGTAACTGTGAGTCACGGGGACTCAGCAGTCTCGCACCCTCGCGATCAAGACTATTTAAGCTTATGGGTAAGGTAAAAGGTATGAGGTGGAGCTGTAGCAAGCGACTAGCATATATGGTGGCTAACATACGCAAATGAGAGCGAGAAGAGAAGGCAAACCACGATCGATAAAAGTATGATCAAGAAGTGATCCTAGAACAACCTACGTCAAGCATAACTCCAACACCATGTTCACTTCCCGGACTCCGCCGGAAAGAGACCATCACGGTTACACACGCAGTTGATTCATTTTAATTAAGTTAAGGTTCAAGTTATCTACAACCGGACATTAAGAAATTCCCATCTGCCCATAACCGCGGGCACGGCTTTCGAAAGTTCAAATCCCTGCAAGGGTGTCCCAACTTAGCCCATGACAAGCTCTCACGGTCAACGAAGAAATAGACCTCCTCCCGAGACATTCCGATCAGACTTGGTATCCCGGTTCTACAAGACATCCTCGACAATGGTAAAACAAGCCCAGCAAGACCACCCGCTGTGCCGACAAATCCCGATAGGAGCTGCACATATCTCGTTCTCAGGGCACACCGGATAAGCTAAGCGTACAGGAGCCGACGTAACCCAAGTTGCCAAGGGATGGCTCTGCACGGTGCTCTGGGTTGGACCAACACTTAGAGGAGCACTGGCCCGGGGGGGTTAAAATAAGATGACCCTTGGGGTGGCCTAACCCAAGGGAAAAATAGGCTAGGTGGCAAATGGTAAAACCAAGGTTGGGCCTTGCTGGAGGAGTTTTATTCAAAGCGAACTGTCAAGGGGTTCCCATTATAACCCAACCGCGTAAGGAACGCAAAATCCGGGAACATAACACCGATATGACGGAAACTTAGGCGGCAAGAGTGGAACAAAACACCAGGCATAAGGCCGAGCCTTCCACCCTTTACCAAGTATATAGATGCATTAATTAGATAAGATATATTGTGATATCCCAACAAGTAAACATGTTCCAACAAGGAACAACATCTTCATGTTCCAACAAGGAACAAACTTCAATCTTCACCTGCAACTAACAACGCTATAAGAGGGGCTGAGCAAAGCGGTAACATAGCCAAACAACGGTTTGCTAGGACAAGGTGGGTTAGAAGCTTGATTTAACAATATGGGAGGCATGATAAGCAAGTGGTAGGTATCGCAGCATAGGCATAGCAAAAGAGCGAGCAACTAGCAAGCAAAGATAGAAGTGATTTCGAGGGTATGGTCATCTTGCCTGAAATCCTGCAAGGAAGAAGAACGGGTCCATGAAGAAGACAAACGACGTAGGAGAACGGGTCCTCACTACGCGACGTAACCGGAACCAACCCGAAGAAGCAAACACCGGAAAGAAGCACACAACATAGTAAACAACCAACACATGAACATGGTATGATATGCGAGATGCGGTATGCAATGCATATGCATGATTTGCAAGGGAAAGCATGAACCTGGCCTCAACTTGGAAATCCAAGTGTGCCACTGGAAAGGTGAGATGAAATCGCTTGAAAACGATATAAAGAACGCCGGAATCGGAGTAACGGTTTGGAAAAGGCTAGCGATTCAAATATGACCATGATTTGCGATATACAGCAAGTAGCCATCTAAATGCAACAAGATGAACATGCTACAGCACTCAAACATGACAACAAAATACATGGCAGGGATCCATTCAAGATGATTAACAAAATACTAGCACTGAGCTATGGCCAAATCATCCATTAACAGGTTCAAACAAGCATGGCAAAAATGCATATGGTAAACAGATCTCAGACTTAGTGAAATTGACACTTGTCTGAAATTTCAGATCAGATAGCACTCTTCGGAGCATGAAAACTATATGCTACAGGACCTGAACATGGCAAAGTAAATCATGGCATGGAGCTACTCAAAGAGCTTAACAAAAGTCCCTTAGTGACCTTGAGCCAAAAGGGATTAGAAAATACAATTGCAAGCATGTGAACATGGCAAAAACATAATCAGTTCTCAGACTTAGTGAAAACTGGAGCATGCTGAAACAGATATTAAGTAGGCATGTTTACGAGCTCGATGCACTCACTACAGAGCAAGTCATGACAAACTAAGAATACACCCATCAAGAATACACATTATACAAGCTAGACATGGCAAGAACAATAGCATAGCATGCACGGATCAACTACAACATCATCGGCAAAATCGCTAACAAGTAGACAATCTTCCCAGATTCACGAAATAGCAAAAGTAGAGCTCGATTGACTCAAGCTAGGGTGCTCCATAATTGCAAACAAAGACATGGACGGATAGAGCACTACAATATTAACAAAACATCCATACTGATCATCCTCAAAAGAGGCACGGATCACTAGGAAACAACATGAACATTTGGCCATATGAGATAAACAGCTCAAGGACTTAGTGGAAATGCTAAGTCCCTGAAATCAGCATTACCAAGTGCCTCACTTTGCAAGTTTGTGCTAGTCACCACACACATCACAAAAATACATGGGTTGCACCTCTGGAAAGATGGCAAAACCCTTAACAAAACATATGTAGAGCTCATGGGCATATCATGCACACAATAATCATGGCAAAAATGACAAATATCTAAATGGAGCAGCAGATCTGACAATTATCTCAAGTAGCACTCTTCTAATAGCATTTCGGGCATCAATATGAACTCAAATGAAAATCATGCAATGAGATGAAATGATTTACTCTCTGAGACAAACATTTTGATATGCTATATGCATGAATCGGAGCTATGGATGCAAAGTTACGATGCAATGAATATGAGCATATGAATCTGGGAATTTCGGGGACTTTGACGAATTTTACCCTCGTAGAAACAGATCTAGGGTTGACTTGCACGTGGCTCGAGGTTCACCGGGATCATTGCTGGAATTGACGGGGAAGATGACCGGAGATGTGGCTCCGGCGAGCTGGGAGGCCGTCCGGTCGCCGGGACGGGGAGATCCGGGGACGGGGATCCTAGATCCGACGTCGAAGGTGAGCGGGGCGGCCATGGCAGAGGCGGCGGGCGCGCTCCAGAGGTCGGCGGCGGTGATGGGCGGCAGCTCCATTGATGAAGGTCGCCGGCGATGGCGACGGAGTACGGAAGCGATCGGCAAGCAGATGAGGAGGCGCGCCGAAGGACTCGGGTGCGGGGTTCGCAGGCGCGCCGGCGGGCGGCTCGAGGAGATCCAGCAGCCGAAGACGATGAACTCCGGTCACCGGCGATGGGGCTGACGGCGGCCGGAGCAGGCGAGATGGCGGCGGAGAACGCGTGGTCAAACGGCACGGGGCGCGGGTGCACGCGGGCCGGGCGGCGGCGCACACGGGCTCGCGCGGGCCCCGGATGGGCTTCGCGGGCCGCGGCGGCGGTGGGAGGAGAGAGAGGGCGGCGGGAGGTGAGGTGGCGCGCTCCGGTTGGTTGGCGGTGTCGGCGGGATGACATGGCGCGACGCCATGGGCCGGAGCGAGGTGGAGGGCGGACCTGTCCGGCCGGTTGTGGGAATTTTGTCCGGCGGCGCGAGGAGCGGGACTAGGGTTTGATCTGCGCGAGATTTTTGGAGGGAGGCACATATATATAGGTAGAGGGAGCTAGGAGAGTCCAAATGAGGTGCGGTTTTCGGCCACGTGATTGTGATCGAACGACCGAGATGATGGAGGAGGTTTAGGTGGGTTTTGGGCCAAAATGAAGGGGTGTTGGGCTGCAACACACACGAGGCCTTTTCGGTCCCTCGGTTAACCGTTGGAGCATCAAACGAAATCCAAATGGTACGAAACTTGACAGGCAGTCTACCGGTAGTAAACCAAGGCCGCTTGGCAAGTGTCGGTGCAATCCGGAAACATTTAATCCCCACACGTGAAAGAAAGGTAGAAATGACCACCAGAGGAGAACGGAGCGCTGGATTGCAAAACGGACAACGGGGAAAAACACATATGCAAATGAAATGCTCATGATGACATGATATGCAATGCATGACACGCAAGCAATGACAAGGCAACAACAGCGAATAACTGAAGGACACCTGGCACATCAGTCTCGGGGCGCTACAACACTCCACCACTACGAGAGGATCTCGTCTCGAGATCTAGAATGGCACCGGAGGGAAAAATGGAAGACAAAGAGAAGAGGTAAAACTAAGTTGCTCCTATGACCAATGATTGAAACCAAAGAACCTTCCAAGGTTGAACAAGTTGACAGAAAGAAAACAACGAAGATGAACAAAGTTGAAAACACTCCGGTTAAAAGAGATGAAAGACTTGATAAAATGAAAGAACTTGAGCAGCGGGCACACACTCTGGTTAAAGGATAAGCATGAAAAGAACCTGATCCTGACAAAAGACGATGGTTGAAGAGAGCAACATCACAATGCCTCCGGAACAAAAGTAAGAATGGAATGGAATGAACGAAGGGAAACATAATCTTGAGAGAGCACGCTTACAACAAATGCTAGAACGGAGTTGTTGGAAAACCAACAACGAAAAGAATAAGCTTGATATGGTCTTATGGAATACATCTCGAATTATGAGGTGACAACCTGCCACTCACGGAAAAAGAATTGGATTGATATGAACAAATTGGCGAGAAAGCTATATCGCACCGGAAAGGATAAATGAAGAACTTGGGTCATTTATAGCACCATAACTAGCAACAATCCTTAGGGAAGGCTATAGGTGAAACATGACACAAGATAACTCCAACGAAGAGATTGGTGGGTTTAAAATACCTCATTCTTAACAACATGTGAATCATGAAAACATGAACTCAATTATCAAGAATGACATAATACCACCTCCAATGATACGGACGAAAGAATTGCACTCTGGATAGCAAGAAGAAGAAAACTTGAGTTCCTCTGAAAAGAATCTTGATGAGCACTTCGAGAAGGAATTTAAATCCTTGATGAACCATCATGTAGAACCTTCATGAAGAACTCTGTTAAACAAAAGGCTGAGCGAACGGAAGGAAAAAGGAGTAGAAAAAAAACACAAGGTGAATCCTTACAATGATTAGATGAAGCTTAGCAATGAGATAAAGAGAAAACTTGGAACTCCGGAAAAGAAAGATGAACAAATGAAACCGAGAATTTGATGAGCCTCCAGAATAAGGAAAGAATTGAATTCACTCGATGAAACAAGAATAAGAATTACATTATGCTTATCCTTCACCAATTAAATTGATGACAAACAACGGATTTGGCACACTACTTATTCTCGTAGAAAAAGATTGAGAGAGACATAACATAAACTTGGGAAGGTCTTCAACGAACCACCGGTAGGATGTAAGAACGAATGAATCGATACAATAAGAAAGGAAGAGAAATCTTGAACGAACCACCGGTAAGAATTGAGAATGAACGAAGAAAAGAGATGAATCACCGGTAAGAATTTGAAAACGAACAAAGATACTTGGGAAAATTTATATACAAGAGAACGAAGAGATCCCAGGCTGATTAGAGAAATTTGAATGATGCACCGGTAAGATTTAGAGAAAGAGAGCTGAAAGGTGAGAATGAACAAATCTTAGATGGTGGACTCCGGATAAAAAACTGAGAAGACTCTTGAATTGCTCTGGATAAGTGAAAAGAATTCTCACAATCAAAACAATTATGAGAGGATGGCAACAAGCTAGAATCACGAATCTTTGAGAGAACGGATAAGATTTGGAGGAAAACTCTTCTTCGGTCATGGAATGCAGAGAATGACGATGAGAAACACTACCAAGAATTATTTAGACACTCCAGAAGAATCAAAAGCGAAGAGGTTGAGCCAACGATGAAAAGAATTTAACCGATCTTGGGGAAATGCATTTGACTGAAGATAAATCATTCTTATGTCAAACTTCGAAAAGAATTTGATGGTAGCTCCGAGAAAATAAGAAGAGTCAGGTAAGATCCTGGGAAAAGACCTGTGGGTTAGGGCCCACTCAAGAGAAACACCATTGAAATGATTTAAAAGAGAGGTTGCACCGGTTGAATTAAATGGCTTGAATAAGATAGGACCTCAAAATAGCTTGGATGGATGCAAAGTGGAAACACGAATCTTTGAGATATCTTCAGCCCTCCAAAACAAAAGCATATCAAGAAGTGAAAGATTAAGAGGTACACCGGCATGAGAAAGCATATGAAACAAGGAAAAGGATGTGAATCAACAAAGCTTGAATTGAAACCACCGGAGAAGAAAACGAGTGATGAGAGACGAACTTGAAGCTCCGTTAAATCTTCATGAGAATCACCGGATAAGAATATTGATAGAAAAGAATGGAGAGACTTCACAAAAATAAAAGGATACTTGATAAAGAAATCTGAGTCCTTGAAGAAAACAAGGGTGGGAGGGTGGGAAAACAAAGACAACTTGGAACGGATGAAGCAAACACCATTGAGAAGAACTGATAATTGATCTTACGGTTCTAGAAATGATCGGATCCACTTGAAGAGAAGCACATCGGTGAAAAGGATTGCCATGACAAACTCGATGATCGAGAAGGATTGGTATTCACATCGGGGTATGAGAACACCACTTAGGAAAGGGATGGAATCAACATTTGACTTCGAAGCAACTCGAATACCACAACTCAAAACAAAAACAAAGGATTGGCTTGGAGAATAAGCCGGAACAAACATATGATAGAGATTTCGTCCGAATTTTTCGTGGTGGGGCCTACACGGGCTCGATCATACAGCACCATCATGTACAAGGCAGTGCACATGACATACGAAGCGTCCCCGAGTCGGCATAGCCAAGGACTCTTTAAGACACAACGAGACCACTGTAAAACCGACCGTGAATAGGCGGACCACTAGACGTCGAACCCCAATTTCATATCATACATCTGTCGAAAGATATCCTAAGATCTACTTGAATTCCCACTTATAAACTCCCGAAATTTTCCGGTTATGCAATGAGTTGTTGGGGATACAGGGGAAGCATAATATCTCACCCAAAACTAACAAATCCTACGTCCAGCTGTATCCATCCTTCAACACATAACAAAGAAACCTTCGGAAATCATCTACCTCAACCTTCGAAAAGCATCCGTTATACAAGTTATGGCGATACTCCCGAACTCCTGCCCCAATACTGGGTGGCGTCGAGGTTATCTCACCAACAACTGCATAAAAGAGATTTTCGATGTCGGCGAAACTAAACTCAGGTATTCCAGAACTGCAACGATAAAATTGTGACGACAACACCTCAGAACTCAACTCACCTTTACACTTCCACAAAACCCCTGACAGGAAGCACCAAGACAATGTTCTCGTCACAAAACCATCGGAACGATTCCAAGATACCCGTGTGATCCTAAAAAAAAATTTGGTGAAATTTGAGAAGAGAAGAGTCAAAACTCTATGTCAGGATGCCTTACCAGAGCGATGAGGAGACTAGGAAGTAAAAAGAATTCCTAAACTCTCCGATATATAATTCCTAAATGACTCAAAACATTTTTCTAGACACAACTCGGCCGCTAATAATGATCAAGCAATGGGGCTCCTAAGGTCGGGGAAGGCTCTGATTACCAGCTTGTAACGCCCTCGATACGGCTATATCTCCCACGTGTCGAAGCACGACTTAGAGGCATAACCGCATTGAAAGCAATGTCGCAAGTGAGGTAATCTGCACACAACCCATGTAATACATAAGGGAAAAGATACATAGTTGGCTTACAATCGCCACTTCACACAAATACATGAATAAAGCATTACAACATTCAAATACAATCAAGGTCCGACTACGGAACCAAAATAAAAGAAGAACCCCAAATGCGACAAGGTCCCCGATCGACCCTAACTGGGCTCCACTACTGATCAACTAGAACGAAACAACACAAAGGACAAGATCTTCATCGAGCTCCGCCTTGAGCTTGGTTGCGTCACCTGCTCGGTTCAACGGCACCTCCAAACTGGTTTTGGAAGTAACTTTGAGTCACGGGGACTCAGCAGTCTCGCACCCTTGCGATCAAGACTATTTAAGCTTATGGGTAAGGTAAAAGGTATGAGGTGGAGCTCTAGCAAGCGACTAGCATATATGGTGGCTAACATACGCAAATGAGAGCGAGAAGAGAAGGCAAACCACGATCCATAAAAGTATGATCAAGAAGTGATCCTAGAACAACCTACGTCAAGCATAACTCCAACACCGAGTTCACTTCCCGGACTCCGCCGGAAAGAGACCATCACGGTTACACACGCAGTTGATTCATTTTAATTAAGTTAAGGTTCAAGTTATCTACAACCGGACATTAACAAATTCCCATCTGCCCATAACCGCGGGCACGTCTTTCGAAAGTTCAAATCCCTGCAGGGGTGTCCCAACTTAGCCCATGACAAGCTCTCACGGTCAACGAAGAAATAGACCTCCTCCCGAGACATTCCGATCAGACTCGGTATCCCGGTTCTACAAGACATCCTCGACAATGGTAAAACAAGTCCAGCAAGACCACCCGCTGTGCTGACAAATCCCGATAGGAGCTGCACATATCTCGTTCTCAGGGCACACCGGATAAGCTAAGCGTACAGGAACCGACGTAACCCAAGTTGCCAAGGGATGGCTCTGCACGGTGCTCTAGGTTGGACCAACACTCAGAGGAGCACTGGCCCGGGGGGGTTAAAATAAGATGACCCGTGGGCTGGCCTAACCCAAGGGAAAAATAGGCTAGGTGGCAAATGGTAAAACCAAGGTTGGGCCTTGCTGGAGGAGTTTTATTCAAAGCGAACTGTCAAGGGGTTCCCATTATAACCCAACCGCGTAAGGAACGCAAAATCAAGGAACATAACACCAATATGACGGAAACTAGGGCGGCAAGAGTGGAACAAAACACGAGGCATAAGGCCGAGCCTTCCACCCTTTACCAAGTATATAGATGCATTAATTAGATAAGATATATTGTGATATCCCAACAAGTAAACATGTTCCAACAAGGAACAACATCTTCATGTTCCAACAAGGAACAAACTTCACTCTTCACCTGCAACTAACAACACTATAAGAGGGGCTGAGCAAAGCGGCAACATAGCCAAACAACGGTTTGCTAGGACAAGGTGGGTTAGAAGCTTGATTTAACAATATGGGAGGCATGATAAGCAAGTGGTAGGTATCGCAGCATAGGCATAGCAAAAGAGCGAGCAACTAGCAAGCAAAGATAGAAGTGATTTCGAGGGTATGGTCATCTTGCCTGAAATCCCGCAAGGAAGAAGAACGGGTCCATGAAGAAGACAGACGACATAGACGAACAGGTCCTCACAACGCGACGTAACCGGAACCAACCCGAAGAAGCAAACACCGGAAAGAAGAACACAACATAGTAAACAACCAACCAATGAACATGGTATGATATGCGAGATGCGGTATGCGATGCATATGCATGATTTGCAAGGGAAAGCATGAACCTGGCCTCAACTTGGAAATCCAAGTGTGCCACTGGAAAGGTGAGATGAAATCGCTTGAAAACGATATAAAGAACGCCGGAATCGGAGTTACGGTTTGGAAAAGGCTAGCGATTCAAATATGACCACGATTTGCGATATACAGCAAGTAGCTATCTAAATGCAACAAGATGAACATGCTACAGCACTCAAACATGACAACAAAATACATGGCAGGGATCCATTCAAGATGCTTAACAAAATACTAGCACTGAGCTATGGCCAAATCATCCATTAACAGGTTCAAACAAGCATGGCAAAAATGCATATGGTAAACAGATCTCAGACTTAGTGAAATTGACACTTGTCTGAAATTTCAGATCAGATAGCACTCTTTGGAGCATGAAAACTATATGCTACAGGACCTGAACATGGCAAAGTAAAGCATGGCATGGAGCTACTCAAAGAGCTTAACAAAAGTCCCTTAGTGACCTTGAGCCAAAAGGGATCAGAAAATACAATTGCAAGCATGTGAACATGGCAAAAACATAATCAGTTCTCAGACTTAGTGAAAACTGGAGCATGCTGAAACAGATATCAAGTAGGCATGTTTACGAGCTCGATGCACTCACTACAGAGCAAGTCATGACAAGGTAAGCATACACCCATCAAGAATACACATTATACAAGCTAGACATGGCAAGAACAATAGCATAGCATGCACGGATCAACTACAACATCATCGGCAAAATCGCTAACAAGTAGACAATCTGCCCAGATTCACGAAATAGCAAAAGTAGAGCTCTATGGATGCAAAGTTACGATGCGATGAACATGAGCATATGAATCTGGGAATTTCGGGGACTTAGACGAATTTTACCCTCGTAGAAACAGGTCTAGGGTTGACTTGCACGTGGCTCGAGGTTCACTGGGATCCTTGCCGGAATTGACGGGGAAGATGACCGGAGATGTGGCTCCGGCGAGATGGGAGGCCGTCCGGTCGCCGGGACGGGGAGATCCGGGGACGGGGATCCTGGATCCGGCGTCGGAGGCGAGCGGGGTGGCCATGGCAGAGGCGGCGGGCGCGCTCCAGAGGTCGGTGGTGGTGATGGGCGGCAGCTCCGTTGATGAAGATCGCCGGCGATGGCGACGGAGTACGGCAGCGCTCGGCAAGCAGATGAGGAGGCGCGGCGAAGGAATCGGGTGCGGGGTTCGCAGGCGCGCCGGCGGGCGGCTCGAGGAGATCCGGCAGCCGAAGACGATGAACTCCGGTCGCCGGCGATGGGGCTGACGGCGGCCGGAGCAGGCGAGACGGAGGCGGAGAACGCTCGGTCGGACGGCGCGGGGCGCGGGTGCACGCGGGCCGGGCGGCAGTGCACACGGGCTCGCGCGGGCCCCGGATGGGCTCCGCGGGCCGCGGCGGCGGTGGGAGGAGAGAGAGGGCGGTGGGAGGTGAGGTGGCACGCTCCGGTTGGTTGGCGGTGTCGGCAGGATGACGTGGCGCGACGCCACTGGCTGGAGCGCGGTGGAGGGTGGACATGTCCGGCCGGTGGTGGCAATTTTGTCCGGCGGCGCGAGGAGCGGGACTAGGGTTTGATCTGCGCGAGATTTTTGGAGGGAGGCACATATATATAGGTAGAGGGAGCTACGAGAGTCCAAATGAGGTGCGGTTTTCGGCCACGCGGTCGTGATCGAACGACCGAGATGGTGGAGGAGGTTTAGGTGGGTTTTGGGCCAAAATGAAGGGGTGTTGGGCTGCAACACACACGAGGCCTTTTCGGTCCCTCGGTTAACCGTTGGAGTATCAAACGAAGTCCAAATGGTACGAAACTTGACAGGCAGTCTACCGGTAGTAAACCAAGGCCGCTTGGCAAGTGTCGGTGCAATCCGGAAACGTTTAATCCCCACACGCGAAAGAAAGGTAGAAATGACCACCGGAGGAGAACGGAGCGCCGGATTGCAAAACGGACAACGGGGAAAATGCTCGGATGCATGAGACAAACATGTATGCAAATGAAATGCACATGATGACATGATATGCAATGCATGACACGCAAGCAATGACAAGGCAACAACAGCGAATAACTGGAGGACACCTGGCACATCGGTCTCGGGGCGCTACAGTTTGTCTTCTTCATGGACTCGTTCTTCTTCCTTGCGGGATCTCAGGCAAGATGACCATACCCTCGAAATCACTTCTATATTTGCTTGCTAGTTGCTCGCTCTATTGCTATGCCTATGCTGCGATACCTACCACATGCTTTATCATGCCTCCCATATTGCCATGTCAAGCCTCTAACCCACCTTGTCCTAGGAAACCGTTGTTTGGCTATGTTACCGCCTTGCTCAGCCCCTCTTATAGCATTGTTAGTTGCAGGTGAAGATTGGAGTTTGTTCCATGTTGGAACATGGATATTTTGTTGGGATATCACAATATCTCTTATTATCTTAATGCATCTATATACTTGGTAAAGGGTGGAAGGCTTGGCCTTATGCATGGTGTTTTGTTCCACTCTTTCCGCCCTAGTTTCCGTCATACCGGTGTTATGTTCCTTGATTTTGCGTTCCTTTAATGGTTGGGTTATAATGGGAACCCCTTGACAGTTCGCCTTGAATAAAACTCCTCCAGCAAGGCCCAACATTGGTTTTACCATTTTCCACCTAGCCTTTTCTTTCGCATGGGTTCTGCAGACTCAAGGGTCATCTTTATTTTAACCCCCCCCCCTGGGGCCAGTGCTCCTCTGAGTGTTGGTCCAACTGAGCGATGTCCGGGGCTACCAGGGGCAACTCTGGGCTGGCCTACCCGACGTCTGGCTCATCCGGTGTGCCCTGAGAACGAGATATGTGGAGCTCCTATCGGGAGTTGTCGGTACATCTAGGTGGCTTTGCTGGTCTTGTTTTACCATTGTCGAAATGTCTTGTAACCGGGATTCCGAGCCTGATCGGGTCATCCTGGGAGAAGGAATATCCTTCGTTGACCGTGAGAGCTTGTGATGGGCTAAGTTGGGACACCCCTGCAGGGATTTGAACTTTCAAAAGCCGTGCCCGCGGTTATGGGCAGATGGGAATTTGTTAATGTCCGGTTGTAGAAAACTCGCCACTTAATTTAATTAAAATGCATCAACCGCGTGTGTAGTCATGATGGTCTCTTTCCGCCAGAGTCCGGGAAGTGAACACTGTGTTGGAGTTATGCTTGACGTAGGTTGTTCTAGGATCACTTCTTGATCATAGTTTCTCGACCGTGCCTTGCCTTCTCTTCTCGCTCTCATTTGCGTATGTTAGCCACCATATATGCTAGTGCTTGCTGCAGCTCCACCTCATATTTTTCCCTACCTATAAGCTTAAATAGTCTTGATCACGAGGGTGTGAGATTGCTGAGTACCCGTGACTCACAGATACTTCCAAACCAGTTTGAAGGTGCTCGATGATACCGTACAGGAGCCGCAAGCGAGCTCTAGGAGGAGCTCGATGAAGACCTTGTTCGTAGTCTTGTTTCGTTCCAGTTGATCAGTAGTGGAGCCCAGTTGGGACGATCGGGGAGCTGTGTAGCATTTGGGGTAGTCTTCTTTTATTTTGGTTCCGTAGTCGGACCTTGATTGTATCTGGATGATGTAATGCGTTATTCATGTATTGTGTGAAGTGGCGATTGTAAGCCAACTATGTACCTCCATTCTTTTTCATTACATGGGTTGTGTGAAGATTACCTCACTTGCGACATTGCTTACAATGCGGTTATGCCTCTAAGTCGTGCTACGACACATGGGAGATATAGCCGCATCGTGGGCGTTACACCTTATACTGCTGCCATATGCCCCAGAGAGCGCTTATGTCTGGGTGGGTGGGTGTATTGAAGTCCGAACCCTGACCCAGATTGGGAACCGGAGTTTGAAGAATCTCCGGATTTAGTAGTTCGGGCTCCGGGATGTTAGCTGTTTTTTTGGGCCTGTCATCTGATTCTATGTTTGGAGGACAGAACATGTCTTTATACAGGTAGGTATCTGGCTCTTCAAGTTCGGAAATCCGAACGTAGTTCGTCCTTAATATAGAGGAAGAGTTGTCGTCTTGCTCCTCTACCACCGCTACTTGATGGGTGATCGACGGAGTTCTAATTTCTCTCTGGTCAGGTTTAAGCCCAATCCGATCATAGTCCATGGAGACCCCCAAGGCGGTGATACGATCTAGGAGCTCGTTTAAAGACGATAGCTCCACCGGATCCATCTTCTTAGAGTACTTAGAGTCAACATGAAGTGGATTTTTGATGACCCGAGAAGCCATCATCGGCTTAGTGGCCGAACGCGCGGTCATAATGAAGCCTCCTAGCCGGAGGGTTTGGCCTTGGGCCAGTGTTCCTTCGGAGGTGACATTATCCTAAAGAACAAGATGAGCCATCGATTCTGTCTTTCGACGGCACAGTGGAACTCTCAATGAAAGCACCAATGTCGGTGTCAAAACCGGCGGATCTCAGGTAGGGGGTCCTGAACTGTGCGTCTAGGATCGAGGGTAACAGGAGACCAGGGACACAATGTTTACCCAGGTTCAGGCCCTCTCTATGGAGGTAATACCCTACTTCATGCTTGATTGATCTTGATGAATATGAGTATTGCAAGAGTTGATCTACCACGAGACTGGCTAAACCCTAAAAGTCTAGCCTGGCTATGATTATTCGGGGTCTATCTACGGACTGAGCCCTCCGGATTATATAGATACAGGAGGGACCTAGGGTTTACACAAGGTTGGTTACAGAGAAAGGACTATTCATATTTGGTCGCCAAGCTTTCCTTCCATGCCAAGGAGAGTCCCATCCGGACACGGGTAGAGTCTTCGGTCTTCGTATCTTCATGGCCCATCAGTCCGGCCCATACCCAATAGGTCAGACGCCCGAGGACCCCTTAGTCCAGGACTCCCTCTGCGGCAGCAGCGCCGGAGAGGCTACGCACAGACGCACGCGAGGCCACGCGAGCGCGTACTCAGGCGCGGGATGGCACCAGTGAGCGTAGGCAGTGCGTGTAGCAAGGGGGAGGCGAGCGCGCGGCGAGCACGACTATCAGGCGCACGCGCCGGAGCGCGGTGGGGCATGGTGACTGGGAGGAAGAGAGGAGAGGGGTGAGGCTCACGGGCGGTGCAGGGGATCAGGGGTGTCGGCGAGGCTCGTTGGAGCCTTTGGGAAGGAGGACGAGGAGGCAACGACAATGGCAAGGGGCGATGGGGCAGCTCTGGTGAGGTCCGCGGGCGGCGACGGCGGTCCGAGGCGATGGGGTCGTGCCCCGATCCAGATCTTGATTGGGGAAGGCGAGCGACATGGGAGAGTGGGAGGAAGCAGGGCGTCCATGGGTTAGGGTTTTCCCCCGGGGGTTAAAGAGGGGAGTGGGTAGGGAATCGGCTGGGCCAGCCTGGCGGTCTAGAGGCCAACCAGGCCACGGCCCATCAAGGGGGGGGGGTTCTTCTCCTTTTTAGTTATTTTTTTGTTTTCTCTTTTGTTTATATTTTCCTTTTCTCACTTTTCATTTATGTTTTAACTTAGTTACACCTTATTTTTAGTTTAGTAAAGTATGACAATAACTCCTAAAATAATGTTCTAGAATAACCCACTGCCATAGAAAGTTTTACCCCGAACTAAAATAGTATAGTATTTTGCAAAGTACCAAAGGCATTTATAAAAATGTTTTTGCTACTATTTAAAACATTATAGTGCATTTAAATATTTTATTTGAACTTGGGTTCTTCACCATAATTACCTATGCATTATTTGGCACAAACTGAACATTTTAGTTTTTATATTTGAAAACATTTACCGCTTGACTTGATTTTGAGTTTGAATTTGAATCAGTTTTGAATAAACGCAAGTTTATCAATGGTGCCCGAGGTGACGTGGCATCATTAGGAGAGGTTCATTGTAGCTGAATTATCAAGGCGTCACAATCTTGTGTCGTGGTCGGACTTTGAGTCTGACTCAATTTCACACCTTCCAACATAGGTAAGAACCCTTTCTTAGACTGGTCCATTTTGAACTTCTTCAGAACTTTGTCAAGGTATGTGCTTTGTAAAATTCCTATTAAGCGTGTTGATCTATCCCTATAGATCTTGATGCCCAATATATAAGCAGCTTCACCGAGGTCTTTCATTGAAAAGTTGTTATTCAAGTATCCTTTTATGTTGTCTAGAAATTATATATCATTTCCAATTAGCAATATGTCATCCAATATAATATCAGAAATGCTATAGAGCTCCCACTCACTTTCTTGTAAATACAGGCTTCACCATAAGTCTGTATGAAACCATATGCTTCGATCACATCATCAAAGCGTATATTCCAATTCTGAGATGCTCGCACCAGTCCATAGATGGATCGCTGGAGCTTCCACACTTTGTCAGCACCTTTAGGATCGACAAAACCTTCTAGTTGCATCATATACAACTCTTCCTTAAGAAATCCATGAAGGAATGCAGTTTTGACGTCCATTTGCCACATTTCATAATCATAAAATGCGGCAATTGCTAACATAATTCAGATAGACCTAAGCATCGCTACGGGTGAGGAAGTGTCATTGTAGTCAACCCCTTGAACTTGTCGAAAACCTTTTGCGACAAGTCGAGCTTTGTAGACAGTGACATTACCATCAGCATCCATCTTCTTCTTGAAGGTCCATTTAATGCCGATCATCCAGCATGTCCACCAAATTCCATACTTTGTTCTCATACATGGATCCTATCTCAGATTTCATGGCCTCAAGCCATTTATCAAAATCTAGGCTCATCATAACTTCTTCACGGTTCGTAGGTTCACTGTGGTCTAATAACATGACTTCCAGGACAGGATTACCATACCACTCTAGTGCGGAACGTATTCTGGTTGACCTACAAGGTTCAGTAGTAACTTGATTCAGAGTTTCATGATCATCATCATTAGCTTCCTCTCTAGTTTGTGTAGGCATCATGGGAACGATTTTCCCTGTTGTGCTACTTTCCAATTCGAGAGAAAATACAATTACCTCATCAAGTTCTACTTTCCTCCCACTCACTTCTTTCAAGAGAAACTCCTTCTCTAGAAAGGACCCATTCTTGGCAACAATGATCTTGCCTTCGGTTCTGTGGTAGAAGGTGTACCCAATTGTTTCCTTAGGGTATCCTATGAAGATGCACTTCTCCGATTTGGGTTCAAGCTTATCAGGTGGAGTCAGTTGTGAAACAATTCTACATTGTTTTAAATGAAGGCCAAATTCGTAACTCAAATATTCGCCTGCATGATCAGATCGTAGAAACTTCATTTTCTTATTATGATGATTCTCCACTTCACTCTGATATTCTTTGAACTTTTCAAATGTTTCAGACTTGTGTTTCATCAAGTATATATAACCATACCTACTCAAATCATCTATGAAGGTCAAAAAATAACGACACCCGCCGCGTGCCTCAACACTCATCAGACCGCATACATCAGTATGTATAATTTCCAATAAGTCATTAGCTCACTCCATTGTCCCGGAAACGGAGTTTTAGTCATATTGCCCATGAGGCATGGTTCACAAGTATCAGATGATCCATAATCAAGTGATTCCAAAAGTCCATCCGCATGGAGTTTCTTCATGTAATTTTCACCAATATGACCTAAACGGCAGCGCCACAAGTATGTTTCACTATCATTATCAACTTTGCATCTTTTAGCATCAATATTATGAATCCGCATGGAGTTTCTTTATGCACTTTACACCAATATGACCTAATCGGCAGCGCCACAAGTATGTTGCACTATCATTATAAACTTTGCATCTTTTGGCATCAATATTATGAATATGTGTGTCACTACGATCAAGATTCAACAAGAATAGACCATTCATCAAAGGTGCATGACTGATGGCTTGTCCCACGTCAATATTTCCCTGAAGAGGAAGGGATGATGCAGCACGGCTACCGTAGGTATTTCCCTCAGTGATGAAACCAAGGTTAGCGAACCAGTAGGAGAACCAAGCAACACTATGTAAACGGCACCTGCACACAAAGAACAAATACTTGCAACCCTACACGTAAGAGGGGTTGTCAATCCTTCTCGGGTAAAAAGATAGATTGGTTTGTAGTAGATTGGATAAATAGATCTCGCGGAAACATGAAATAAAAAAATTGCAGCAAGGTATTTTTGAGTTTTTTGGAATAATAGATCTGAAAGCAAAGGCAAATAAAAATATATTTCGAAGCAAATATGATAGAGAATAGACCTGGGGGCCGTAGATTTCACTAGTGGCTTCTCTCAAGAAAAACAGCATACGGTGGGTAAACAAATTACTGTTAGGCAACTGATAGAACTTCAATAATCATGACGATATCCAGGCAATGATCGTTATCGGCATCATGTCCAACATTAGTAGACCGACTCCTGTCTACGTCTACTACTATTACTCCACACGTCGACCGCTATCTAGCATGCATCGAGTGTATTAAATTCATGGAAAAACCGAGTAATGCAATAAGAACGATAACATGATGTAGACAAGATCTATTCATGTAGGAATAGACCCCATCTTATAATCCTTAATGGCAATGACCAATACGTATCTTGCTTCCCCTTTTGCCACTGGGAAAGAACATCGCACGACTGAACCCATCACAAAGCACCTCTTCCCATGGAAAGAAAAATCGATCTAGTAAGCCTAACTAAACCAAAGATTCGAAGAAGAAATACTAGCCTATAAGTAATCATGCATATAAGAGATCAAAACTCAAATAACTTTCATGGATAAAATAGATCTGATCAGAAACTCAAATTTCACCAACAACACACCGCAAAAAGAGTTACATCAAACAGATCTCCAAGAGACCATTGTATTGAGAATCAAGAGAGAGAGAGAGAGATATAGAGAGAGAGGGAGCCATCGACTCCCTCCGTCCCATAATGTAGGATGTTTTTTAACACTCTGTAGTGTCAAATAGCGTCTTACATTACGGGACAGAGGGAGTAGCTACTAACTACGGACCTGTACGTCTACACTGAACTACTCACGCATCATCATAGAAGCACCAATGAGGATGATGAACCTGTAATGCCCACGATGCGGCTATATCTCCTACGTGTCGAGGCATGACTTAGAGGCATAACCGCATGGTGGTTTTGTCAAGAGGGGTAATCTTCACACAATCCCATGTACTGAATAAGAAAGGGATAAAGAGTTGCTTACAATCGCCACTTCACAAAAATAACAAGTTAAACATACATCATCCAGAGTACAATCAAGGTCTGACTACAGAACCACAAGAAAAGAAGACAACCCCAAATGCTAGATCCGCGACAACCCAACTGGGCACCACTACTGATCATCAGGAAACGAAACATAGTAATGTCCATGGTCCTCATCGAACTCCCACTTGAGTTCAGTAGCATCACCTGCACTGGTATCATCGGCACTTGCAACTGTTTGGAAGTATCCATGAGTCACGAGGACTCAGCAATCTCGCACCTGCGAGATCAAGACTATTTAAGCTTATGGGTAGGATAAGGTAATGAGGTGGAGCTGCGACAAGCGCTAAGCAAATATGGTGGCTAACATACACAAGTAAGAGTAAGATGAGAAGCTACGCAACAGTCGTGAAGCTACAAGTGATCAAGAAGTGATCCTGAAACTACTTACATTCAAGCAGAAGACAAGACCGTGTTCACTTACCGGACTCCGCCGAAAAGAGACCATCAGGGCTACACCCGCGGTTGATTCATTTTAATTAAGTCAAGTGTCAAGTTCTCTACAACCGGATATTAAAAAATTCCCATCGGCTACATAACCGCAGGCATGACTCTCGAAAGTTTATACCCTGCAGGGGTATCCCAACTTAGCTCATCACAAGCTCTCACGATCAACGAAGGATATTCCTTCTCCCCGGAAGACCCGGTCAGTCTCGGAATCCCGGTTACAAGACATTTCGACAATGGTAAAACAAGACCAGCAAGACCGCCCGACCATGCCGACAAATCCTGATAGGAGCTGCACATATCTCGTTCTCAGGGCACAGTGGATGAACACTACGTATGGCAACTGAAGACCCCGGGTGAAGGGGTGTCATCGCAAGTGGCTCTAGGTTGGACCAACACTGAGAGGAGCACTGGCCCTGGGGGCTTAAAATAAAGATGACCCTCGGGTCTGCAGAACCCAAGGGAAAAAGGCTTAGGTGGCAAATGTTAAAACCAAGGTTGGGCCTTGCTGGAGGAGTTTTATTCAAAGCGAATTATCAAGGGGGTCCCATAACCCCAACCACATAAGGAACGCAAAATTAAGGAACATAACACCGGTATGACGGAAACTACAGCGGCAAGAGTGGAACAAAACACCAGGCATAGGGCCGAGCCTTCCACCCTTTACCAAGTATATAGATGCATTAATTAAATAAGAGATAATGTCATATCCCAACATATCCATGTTCCAACATGGAACAAACTTCAACTTCACCTGCAACTAACAATGCTATAAGAGGGGCTGAGCAAAAGCGGTAACATAGCCAAACAACAGTTTGCTAGGAAGGTGGGTTAGAGGCTTGACATGGCAATATGGGAGGCATGATAAACAAGTGATAGGTAACGTGACATAGCAATAGAGCGAACAACTAGCAAGCAAAGATAGAAGTGATATCGAGGGTATGGTCATCTTGCCTGCAATCCCGCTAGGAAGAAGACTGAAACCATAAAGAAGACAAATGGACGTAGTCGAACGGATCCTCACAACCGCAACGTTACCGGAACTATCAAGAAGAAGCAACACCGGAAAGAAGGAAATAACATGGTAAAGAACCATCACATGAACATGACATGATGCGCAACCAAGTATGAGGCATGTTCGGTTTAAAGAGGCATGGCATGGCAAGGCAAAGTGCAACAAACAATACTACAAGTTAAGTGGAGCTCAATATGCAACGAGTTGCATATTGAAGAAACACCACATGACTTATTTAGTTCTCTCTCGGTTATGTACTCGACAATATTAAATGTTGTTAAACATGGCAAGAGGTGAAGCATAATTAAACTAACTATTTAGGCAAGTTTAAATGAGACCGGAAACAACAAACAACAATTCCGGAAAATCCTCATATGCAATTTATGGATTTGGTACTATTCTCCCCTAAACCACATTTTAGAGTTGTTAAACATGCAAAGTAATGTCACCAAGTTAACCTAGGCATTGTCAACCCCATTTGCATATAAAGCTTATTTAAATGCAAGCTATGGTTAATTAGTTATGAATTAAATCATTTTAACTTGGCAATATGCAAATTAATGCAAACAGCAAGTTTAAAATTTTAAGTATGCATGAAAGTTGGATAATATGAAACTAGATCAAATTCTAAGCATGTTACATATTTAAAGTTTTTACATATGATGCATAGTTTGTGAGTTACGATATGCATGAATGATGAGGGTTTTTATGCAAAACTGCCAACTCTGGAAAATTGGCAAAATTCGCAGGACTACGAAAAAAACATAGAGGGCAGAATATGGGACAAGTTGGGCCAACATAAAAAACAAAGGAGGCGCCGCTGGGGCCTCACCATGGGCTTTGGCCCGGTCGGTAGAGATGGCTGCTGGCAGGCTGGATCGAACAAGGTGGAGGGGAGCTGCTTAGGCCGTCCTCACTGCATGCCTATCGCGTAGTGCTTGAGCGGGGCGCGGTCAACGCTTGAGCAGAACGGGTTGTTGGCGTTCGTCCTCCTTGGCTCGAACAGGAATAGGACATGGCAGCGCGGGACTTGCGGCGACGGAACAAGGGGAAGCAGGGGAGATCCGGGACTGTGGGGTACGGCGGGGATGGACGCCGGTGACGCGCACGAGGTGAAAGAGGTCCGACGGCTTGACGGCAGGGTCGACGTGGTGCCCGAGCTCGGCGGCCATTGGGGTCCATGTTCATGGCGGCAGAGAGAGAGAGATGTGAGAGTAAGGAGGAGAAGGAGATGGGCAGGGAAGGAGGAGCAGGGCGGTGGTGTCCTGATGGTGCTCACCGGCGGCGAGGTTCGCTGGGGCGGCAGGATCGCGAGTTGGAGGAGCGCTCGGGCGCTGCTGCTCGATGCAGATAAGTCGGTGGGATGCGGGCACGAGGAGAAGGAGCTTGTGGCGTGGTGCTGCTACGGGAGGAGTCCCGCGTGATGATAACCCACAAGTATAGGGGATCGTAAAAGTTTTCAAGGGTAGAGTATTCAACCCAAATTTATTGATTTGACACAAGGGGAGCCAAAGAATATTCTCAAGCATTAGCAGCTGAGTTTTCAATTCAACCACACCTGGAAACTTAATATCTACAGCAAAGTATTTAGTAGCAAAGTAATATGATAGTAGTGGTAACAATGGTAAAAGTAACGGTAGCAGTTTTGGTTTTGGTTTTATGTGCAGCTCCCATCAGGATGTCGGCGCATCGGGCGGCTTTGCTGGACTTGTTTTACCATTGTCGAGGATGTCTTGTAGAACTGGGACACCGAGTCTGATCGGAATGTCTCGGGAGGAGGTATATTCCTTCGTTGACCGTGAGAGCTTGTCATGGGCTAAGTTGGGACACCCCTGCAGGGATTTGAACTTTCGAAAGCCATGCCCGCGGTTATGGGCAGATGGGAATTTGTTAACGTCCGGTTGTAGAAAACCTGAAGTTTGAGTACCAGACCAAAGCATTAACACATAGTGAATACATGAACTCCTCAAACTACGGTCATCACCGGTAAGTATCCCGATTATTGTCACTTCGGGGTTAATGGATCATAAAACATAATAGGTGACTATAGACTTGCAAGATAGGATCACAAACTCACATATATTCATGAAAACATAGTAGTTTCAGATCTGAAATCATGGCACTCGGGCCCTAGTGACAAGCATTAAGCATAGCAAAGTCATAGCAACATCAATCTCAGAACATAGTGGATACTAGGGATCAAACCCTAACAAAACTAACGCGATTACAACATAAATCTCATCCAACCCATCACCGTCCAGCAAGCCTACGATGAAATTACTCACGCACGGCGGTGAGCATCATGAAATTGGTGATGGAAGAAGGTTGATGATGACGATGGTGACGGATTCCCCTTTCTGGAGCCCAGAACGGACTCCAGATCAGCCCTCCCGGGAGAGTTTAGGGCTTGGCAGTGGCTCCGTATCATAAAATGCAATGAATCCTTCTCTCTAATTTTTTCTCCCCAAACATGAATATATGGAGCCAAGATGGACGTCGGTGAGCATCAGGGGCCCACGAGGCAGGGGGCGCGCCCAGGGGGGTAGGTGCGCCCCCACCCTCGTGGACAGGGTGTGGGCCCCCTGGCGTGGATTCTTCTTCCAGTATTTTTTATATATTCCAAAAATATTCTCCATTGATTTTTAGGTCATTCCGAGAACTTTTATTTCTGCACAAAAATAACACCTTGGCAATTCTGCTGAAAACAGCGTCAGTCCGGGTTAGTTCCACTCAAATCATGCAAGTTAGAGTCCAAAACAAGGGCAAACGTGTTTGGAAAAGTAGATATGACGGAGACGTATCAACTCCCCCAAGCTTAAAACTTTGCTTGTCCTGAAGCAATTCAGTTGATAAACTGAAAGTGATAAAGAAAAACTTTTACAAATTCAGTTGCCAACATTCAAGTTTTCAGCAAAGATTATGAACTAACCATATTCACAATAACATTTGGGTCCCATGTTTACTCATATCAATGACATAATCAACTAGCGAGCGATAATAATAAATCTCGGATGACAACACTTTCTCAAAACAATCATAATATGATATAACAAGATGGTATCTCGCTAGCCCTTTCTGAGACCGCAAAACATAAATGCAGAGGACCTTTAAAGATCAAGGACTGACTAGACATTGTAATTCATGGTAAAAGAGATCCAGTCAAGTCATACTCAATGTAAACTCACAGTAATATATGCAAATGACAGAGGTGCTCTCTAGCTGGTGATTTTTAATAAGAGGATGATGACTCAACATAAAAGTAAATGGATAGGCCCTTCGTAGAGGGAAGCAGGGATTTGTAGAGATGCCAGAGCTCGATTTTGAAATAGAGATGAATAATATTTTGAGTAGTATACTTTCATTGTCAACATAACAACCGAGATATCTCGATATCTTCCATGCTACACACATTATAGGCGGTTCCCAAGCAGAATGGTAAAGTTTATACTCCCCCACCGCCAACAAGGATCAATCCATGGCTTGCCCGAAACAACGGGTGCCTCCAACTAACAACAATCCTGGGGGAGTTTTGTTTGTAATTATTTTGATTTAATTTAAGCATGGGACTGGGCATCCCGGTGACCAGCCATTTTCTTGTGAATGCGGGTCGGAGTTCACTCCTCTTGAGAATAACCCGCCTAGCATGGAAGATACAGACAGCCCTAGTTGATACATGAGCTATTCGAGCATACAAAACAGAATGTTTATTTGAAGGTTTAGAGTTTGGCACATGCAAATTTACTTGGAACGGCAGGTAGATACCGTATATAGGAAGGTATGGTGGACTCATATGAAATAACTTTGGGGTTTATGGAATTGGATGCACAAGCAGTATTCCTACTTAATTCAAGTGAAGACTAGAAAGAGACTGGGAAGCGACCAGCTAGAGAGCAACAACAGTCATGAACATGCATTAAAATTAATCAACACCGAATGCAAGCATGAGTAGGATATAATTCACCATGAACATAAATATCGTAGAGGCTGTATTGATTTTGTTTCAACTACATGCGTGAACATGTGCCAAGTCGAGCCACTCGAATTGTTCAAAGGAGGATACCACCCCATCATACCACATCACAACCATTTTAATAGCATGTTGGCACGCAAGGTAAACCATTATAAAGTCCTAGCTAATTAAGCATGGCATAAGCAACTATAATCTCTAATTTTCATTGCAAACATGTTTCATTCATAATAGGCTGAATCAGGAACGATGGACTAATCATATTTACAAAAACAAGAGAGGTTGAGTTCATACCAACTTTTCTCATCTCAATCAGTTCATCATATATCGTCATTATTGCCTTTCACTGGCACGACCGAATAGTGTGGATAATAATAGTGCACATGCATTGGACTAAGCTGGAATCTGCAAGCATTCAATTCAAGAGGGAAGACAAGGTAATATGGGCTCTTTGTTAGATCAACAATAATGCATAAGAGAGCCTCTCAACATTTTCATTATGGTCTTCTCCTCTCGACCCCCAAAGGAAAGAAATAAAACAAAACTATTTACACGGGAAAGCTCCCAACAAGCAAAAGAAGAACACGAAATCTTTTTTGGTTTTCTTTTTAATTACTACTACAGGCATGAAAAGTAAACTAACTAAAAGCAACAACTAATTTTTTTGGTTTTTCTTAAGGTTTTTCAAACACACAAAAAGAAAGCAAGAAAATGAAAATAACCTAGCATGGATGATACAATGAAAAAGTATGAGCTCCGACAACTGACATGAGTGTGTGAACATGAATGTAATGTCAGTGAGAAATACGTACTCCCCCAAGCTTATGCTTTTGGCCTAAGTTGGTCTATGCCCATGGATGGCCTGGTGGGTATCCGAAGTTGAAGCTGGGGTCGTACTGAGATGCATCAACTACTGCCTAAAGAGCTGCAGCTTGGAGGTGGGCTGCCTCCGTCCTCCTCTCGTACTCGTCCGCCTCCTCCTTGGTTATAACATATCTTCTTTTTGCTTGAAAGTCAAAGAAAGTAGGATCAGGGAGAGCGACGTGATAGGTGCATCGTCTGTCAAAGATTAGTCGGTACTGGAGGGACCGATTGTTCCTCTCAACAAACTGATGACGAACCATAGCATCATAATCTAAATAAGCAGGAGGCAACTCAATATCATATCCACGTATGGGTACCTCAAGAAAATTAGCTAAACGGGTTGCGTAAATTCCACCAAAGAAATCTCCATTAATTCTATTATTATGCAACCTACGTGCAATAATGTCCCCCAAGTTATATTGACTATCTCCTAATACATCACTCTTGATAACACTTAGGTCGGGAACACACATGTGGCATGCTTCATCGTTACCATTTATGCATCTACCTATAAAGAGAGCAAAATAATGTATAGCAGGAAAATGAATGCTCCCTATGGTAGCTTGTGTGATTTCCCTAGATTCCCCCACAGTGATACTAGCAAGAAATCCTTATATTCGGATTTATGAGGTTCAATAACATTACCCCACTGTGGGAGTTTACAAGCAGTATTAAAATCTTCTAAGTCCATGGTATAAGATCAAACAGGACAGTTTGAGAATTGCGTGATGATGTAAATTCAAACCTTCTCACAAAGGAATCGGTGAGGTAGTAGTACTGACGGCACTCTGCCTCGAAGCTCTCAAGATCAGCGTTACGCACATATGCGTCAAAAAACTCCTTGATTCCTGCTCGAACCATGAAGTCCTCTGACGACCGTTCACAAGGCCGCACTTGAGCCTCCCTTGGTAGTTCATTGTCCGACTCGCCTATTGCGGGCCTGGGTCCTTGTTTCCTTGAGGAACCACCTTGGTACATTTTCCTAAAAATATTTCTTCCTCTGAAAAATTTCTGAAATTTTTAGTGACTCAAAATAAAAGTGAACCAAACTCAACAAGATTGGTAGCAACTACTCCTACAAGTTCCTAGAGGCTATATCATGCATTAAAACTACTTTTGACCACATAAATTTGACATGCAAGCTCAAGAACAGGGTCACCTAAGCAGAAAAAATTTGTAATAAATAAAGCACTAGAACAAAAACTAATTGGACCATTGGAGGAGTCACATACCAAAGAACAATCCCCCAAAGCAGTTTTGTGACAGGAGCTTTCAGCAAGGAGATCGAAAATGGCAGCAAGATGAGCAAGAACTCAGGTTTGAGCTGGCTAGTGATTTTTTCTAGAGCAAGACGAAAAGTGTGGGTGCAAGGATAAGTGGAGGGGACCCACGTGGGGTCCACAAGGCAGGGGGCACGCCCAGGAGGGTAGGCGCGCCCTCCACCATCATGGGCACGTGGTGAGTCCCCCTGGTGTGTTCTCAGTGCCAGATATTCTCAAATATTCTAGAAATAATCATATTTAATTTTCAGGGCATTTGGAAAACTTTTATTTTCGGGGTATTTTTTATTGCAAAGGATAATTCAGAAAACAGGCATTTCGAGAACTTTTATTTTCGGGGTATCTTTTATGGACTTGAGGTTGTTTCCTCGGAAAGTGTACCGTATGCTCATTACCATTAACATGAAAAGTGACATTGCCTTTGTTGCAATCAATAATAGCCCCTGTAGTATTCAAAAAGGGTATTCCAAGAATAATAGACATACTGTCGTCCTCGAGAATATCAAGAATAACCAAGTCTGTTAAAATAGTAACATTTGCAACCACAACAGGCACATCCTCACAAATACCGATAGGTATAGCAGTTGATTTATCAGCCATTTGCAAAGATATTTCAGTAGGTGTCAACTTATTCAAATCAATTCTACGATATAAAGAGAGAGGCATAACACTAACACCGGCTCCAAGATCACATAAAGCAGTTTTAACATAGTTTCTTTTAATGGAGCATGGTATAGTTGGTACTCCTGGATCTCCAAGTTTCTTTGGTATTCCACCCTTAAAAGTATAATTAAAAATCATGGTGGAAATTTTAGCTTCCGATATCTTTCTTCTATTAGTAACAATTTCCTTCATGTATTTAGCATAAGGGTTCATTTTAAGCATATCAGTCAAACGCATACGCAAAAAGATAGGTCTAATCATTTCTGCAAAGCGCTCAAAATCCTCATCATCCTTTTTCTTGGATGGTTTAGGAGGAAAAGGCATGGGTTTCTAAACCCATGTTTATCTTTCTTTACCGTGTTTCCTAGCAACAAAGTCTCTCTTATCATAACATTGATTCTTTGATTGTGGGTTATCAAGATCAACACCAGGTTCAATCTCTAAATCATTGTCATTGCTAGGTTGAGCATCAACATGAACATCATCATTAGCATTATCATTAGGTTCATGTTCATTACCAGATTGTGTTTCAGCATCATAAATAGAAATATCATTGGGATTCTTAGTTGTGTCAACAACAGGTTCACTAGAAGCATGCAAAGTCCTATCATTTTTTTCTTCTTCTTAGAAGAACTAGGTGCATCAACATTAGTTCTCTGAGAATCTTGCTCAACTCTCTTAGGATGGCCCTCGGGATACAAAGGTTCCTGAGTCATTTTACCCCCTCTAGTCATAACTCTAATAGCATTATCATTTTTCTTATTATTTAATTCATTGAGCAAATCATTCTGAGCTTTAAGTACGTGTTCTACTTGAGTGGTAACCATAGAAGCATGTTTACTAATAAATTTTAGTTCACCTTTAACACTAGCCATACAATCACTCAAATGTTCAAGCATATCAGCATCATGTTTCAATTGTCTACCAACATAAGCATTGAAATTTTCTTGTTTAACCATAAAGTCATCAAACTCATCCAAGCATTGGCTAGAAAACTTAGTAAATGGAATTTCACATTTATCAGATCTATATAGAGAATTTACCTTTACTACCTGTGTCGGGTTATTAATACCATGTATCACTTCAATTGGTGGTAAATTCTTAACATCTTCAGCTTTAATACCTTTTTCTTTCATAGATTTCTTTGCCTCTTGCATATCTTCAGGACTAAGAAATAGAATACCTCTTTTCTTTGGAGTTGGCTTAGGAGTTGGTCCAGCAAGTGTCCAATTATTTTCATTAGTCAACATATTATTCAATAGCAATTCAGCTTGATCAACAGTTCTTTCCCTGAAAACACAACCAGTACAACTATCCAGGTAATCTCTAGAAGCATCGGTTAGTCCATTACAAAAGATATCAAGTATTTCATTTTTCTTGAGAGGATGATCAGGCAAAGCATTAAGTAATTGGAGAAGCCTCCCCCAAGCTTGTGGGAGACTCTCTTCTTCAATTTGCAAAAAATTATATATTTCCCTTAAGGCAGCTTATTTCTTATGAGCGGGGAAATATTTAGCAGAGAAGTAATAAATCATATCCTGGGGACTATGCACACAACCAGGATCACGAGAATTAAACCATGTCTTAGCATCACCCTTTAATGAGAATGGAAACAACTTAGGGATAAAGTAATAGCGAGTTTTCTCATCATGTGTAAACAGGGTGGCTATATGATACATCTCCCGTATCTACTTTTCCAAACACTTCTGCCCTTGTTTTGGACTCTAACTTGCATGATTTGAATGGAACTAACCTGGACTGACACTGTTTTCAGCAGAATTGCCATGGTGCTATTTTTATGCAGAAATAAAAGTTCTCGGAATGACCTGAAAATCACCGGAGATTATTTTTGGAATATACAAAAAAATACTGGCAAAAAGATCCACGTCAGGGGGCCCACACCTTGTCCATGAGGGTGGGGGCGCGCCTACCCCCCCCCCCTAGGCGCGCCCCCCTGCCTCGTGGGCCCCCTGACGCTCCACCGACCTCAAATCCAACTTCATATATTCGTGTTCGGGGATAAAAAATCAGAGAGAAGGATTCATCGCGTTTTACGATACGGAGCCGCTGCCAAGACCTAAACTCTCTCGGGAGGGCTGATTTGGAGTCTGTTTGGGGCTCCGGAGAGGGGAATCCGTCACCGTCATCATCATCAACCTTCCTCCATCACCAATTCCATGATGATCACCGCCGTGCATGAGTAATTCCATCGTAGGCTTGTTGGACGGTGATGTGTTGGATGATATTTATCATCTAATCGAGTTAGTTTTGTTAGGGTTTGATCCCTGGTATCCACTATGTTCTGATATTGATGTTGCTATGACTTTGCAATGCTTAATGCTTGTCACTAGGGCCCGAGTGCCATGATTGCAGATCTGAACCTATTATGTTTTCATGAGTATATTTGAGTTCTTGATCCTATCTTGCAAGTCTATAGTCACCTACTATGTGTTATGATCCGGCAACCCCGGAGTGACAATAATCGGGACCACTCCCGATGATGACCGTAGTTTGAGGAGTTCATGTATTCACTATGTGTTAATGCTTTGGTCCGGTACTCAAACTTTAGGTTTTCTACAACCGGATGTTAACAAATTCCGATCTGCCCATAACCGCGGGCACGGCTTTCGAAAGTTCAAATCCCTGCAGGGGTGTCCCAACTTAGCCCATGACAAGCTCTCATGGTCAACGAAGGAATAGACCTCCTCCTGAGACATTCCGATCAGACTCGGTATCCTGGTTCTATAAGACATCCTCGACAATGGTAAAACAAGTCCAGCAAAGCCGCCCGATGCACCGACATCCTGATGGGAGCTGCACATATCTCGTTCTCAGGGAAACACCGGATGAGACATCCTACGAGTAAAACCAGCCCTCAAGTTTCCCCGAGGTGGCCCCGCAGTCTACTCAGTTCGGACCAACACTTAGACAAGCACTGGCCCGGGGGGGTTAAAATAAGATGACCCTTGGGCTGGCCTAACCCAAGGGAAAAAGGCTAGGTGGCGAATGATAAAACCAAGGTTGGGCCTTGCTGGAGGAGTTTTATTCAAAGCAAACTGTCAAGGGGTTCCCATTATACCCAACCGCGTAAGGAACGCAAAATCCGGGAACATAACACCGATATGACGGAAACTAGGGCGGCAAGAGTGGAACAAAACACCAGGCATAAGGCCGAGCCTTCCACCCTTTACCAAGTATATAGATGCATTAATTAAATAAGATATATTGTGATATCCCAACAAGTAAATAATGTTCCAACAAGGAACGGTCCCCAATCTTCACCTGCAACTAGCAACGCTATAAGAGGGGCTGAGCAAAGCGGTAACATAGCCAATCAACGGTTTGCTAGGACATGGTGGGTTAGAGGTTTGGCATGGTAATTTGGGAGGCATGATAAGCAAGTGGTAGGCATCGTAGCATTGGCATAGCAAAAGAGCGAGCAACTAGCAAGCAAAGATAGAAGTGATTTCGAGGGTATGATCATCTTGCCTGAAATCCCGCAAGGAAGAAGAACGAGTCCAATGAAGAAGACAAACGGACGTAGTCGAACGAATCCTCACAACACGACGTTATCGGAACCAACCCGAAGAAGCAACACCGGAAAGAAGCATACAACATAGTAAACAACCAACACATGAACATGGTATGATATGCGGGATGCGGTATGCGATGCATATGCATGATTTGACAAGGAATGCATGAACCTGGCCTCAACATGGAAAACCAAGTGTGCCACTAGAAAGATGAGATGAAATCGCTTAAAAACGATATAAAGATCACCTGAATCGGAGTTACGATTTGGAAATGGCAAGCGATTCAAATGTGACCACGTTCTGCGATTTACAGCAAGTAGCCATCTAAATGCAACAAGATGGACATGCTACCGCACACAAACATGACAACAAAATACATGGCATGGATCCACTCAAGATGCTTAACAAAAGACTAGCACTGAGCTACGGCCAATTCATCCATTAACAGGTTCAAACAAGCATGGCAAAAATGCATATGGTAAACAGATTTCAGACTTAGTGAAATTAACACTAGTCTGGAATCTCAGATCAGATAGCACTCTTTGGAGCAACAAAACTACATGCTACAGGACCTGAACGTGGCAAAGTAAAACATGGCATGGAGCTACTCAAAAAGCTTAACAAAAGTCCCTTAGTGACCTTGAGCCAAAATGGATCAGAAAACACTTTTGCAAGCATGTGAACATGGCAAAACATAATCAGTTCTCAGACTTAGTGAAAACTGGAGCATGCTGAAAACAGATATCAGGTAGGCATGTTTACGAGCTCGATGCACTCACTACAGAGAAAGTCATGATAATCTAAGCATACACCCATCGAGAATACACAAAATTCAAGCTAGACATGGCAAGAACAATAACATAGCATGCACGGATCAACTACAACATCCTCGGCAAAATTGCTAACAAGTAGACAATCTGCCCGGATTCACGAAGTAGCAAAAGTAGAGCTCGATTGACTCAAGCTAGGGTGCTCCATAATTGCAAACAAAGACATGGATGGATAGATCACTATAAGATTAACAAAACATCCTTACTGATCATCCTCAAAAGAGGCACGGATCACTAGGAAACAACATGAACATATGGCATAATGAGATAAACAGTCCAAGGACTTAGTGGAAATGCTAAGTCCCTGAAATCAGCATTACTAAGTGCCTCACTTGGCAAGCTTGTGCTAGTCACCACACACATCACAAAAATACATGGGTTGCACCTCTGGATAGATGGCAAAACCCTTAACAAAACATATGTAGAGCTCATGGGCATATCATGCACACAATAATCATGGCAAGAATGACAAATATCTAAATGGGGCAGCAGATCTGACAATTATCTCAAGTAGCACTCTTCTAACAGAATTTCGGGCATCAAGATGAACTCAAATGAAAATGATGCAATGAGATGAAATGATGTACTCTCTGAGGCGAACATTTTGATATGCTATATGCATGAATCGGAGCTACGGATGCAAAGTTGCGACATGATGAATATAGGCATATGAAACATGGAAATCTCGGGGACTTAGTGAAATTTCACCTCCGGAGAAAGTCAACGGGATCTCGTGGTGCGGGACGGCACGGTGCAGATCTGGGGGTGGTGTTTGGCTCGGGGGCGGGTGGATCTTGTCCCGATCCCAAACGGATCCGAGTCACCTGAGAAGAACACCGGCGACGAGGCATCTCCGGCGAGCGGCGCCGGCGGTGGTGCACGGCACCCGAGGCAGCCTGGCGCGGTGGTGCCGGCGTCGGCGAG